>NC_080021.1:120567394-120875023 GCF_030020395.1 Manis pentadactyla | reverse complement strand
TGGGCATTTTCAATTACAAACCTGTATACCAGGTCATTGATAAGGAAGAAAATAAATGGGGGAAAAAACCCTCATTTTAAGCTTTCTTGAAATTCCATTTTCATCAAAAGGACAGAAATCAAAACTGGCACAAGTTCTAAAAAGGTAACGTTTTTTCTAAGGATCTCAAAAACAAGGAAGAAAACAGCAACATGAGGGTAAAAGCAAAGACTCTCCTTGAGGTGTCATGCAGGGATGCCCTCCTGCCATGTTTCATGAAAAAGATTAAGTTACTAAGTCCAACCTCAGAAGCCTCAGATCATGACAATACAGCTCTCCCAGGAGCAAGGCCAGACAAGACAGGACCCAGACTGATCTGCAGCACACTTGGCCCCACTGTAGGCCAAGTAACTGGAAAGCCTGCAGCCAGGTTGGGAGTTAAGTGAGAAACGGCGGCAGTGGAGAACCCAGCACAGAAAAGGCCGTGGACAACTGAGGATCAGGAGAAGAGCTGAGCAATGCCTGGGCTGGG
Source organism: Manis pentadactyla (assembly GCF_030020395.1). Taxonomy (NCBI): domain Eukaryota; kingdom Metazoa; phylum Chordata; class Mammalia; order Pholidota; family Manidae; genus Manis; species Manis pentadactyla. The sequence goes on along the minus strand of NC_080021.1, from coordinate 120,874,512 downwards.
TTCTGATGAAATGGGGAGGGGATAACCACACTCTTCAGGGTGGCTGACACTTTGTGCTGAAGACAATCTTCCTGGGCACATGTTGCAGGGGGTGGGGTTGAGAATCAGCTCATTTTGGAAAGTTGCTCTGTAAGTACTGCATCCCACCACTACACATGCCCTTCAGAAACCCCACCATTTCCAAAAGAGGGTGCCCACATCCCTGCCTGGCATTCAAGGCCCTCCACTCGTGACCTACACATAACTTCCCAGGCTCCCATTCCACTACTGGCTTCACCAGATCCGATCTGCATGCCCATGCTCCCCCCAAGCCAGGAGGTGCTGGCCTCGCTCCGACCCCCATTTCTGTCTCTACGTGAAGTGGCCTCTTGTCCATTATCCAAACCGTACCTTCTTCAGAACCCAACTTACATCTCCCTCACTTTTTAAGACTTCCGCTGATACTGAAGTGTCTGCTTCAAAACCCCATGAGGAACTGCACAGCATTACTATCACCATGGCAATGGGAGAAGGAACTGCAACATCTTAACGGCCTCTCTGTGCAGATGTCATCTCATTTAAGCCACACTAAAACCTGTTTAATACCTGCACAGCACAGGCAAGGAAAGTAGGCCAAGGGAAGCTTAGTAAGGGCATCTGGGTGCAAGTTCACTAACTCCTAAACAGAAAGGCGTTTGGCTATCCAGCAGTTCTCCAAGTTTGTCACTGAAATATTCTAATGAATAAAAGTAGGTAAATAAGTAACCCAGGACACAGGAAGGACACAGAGATATAAATGGCACCTTGACCATGTCCTATTTTATCTCCAACACATAGACAAATGTTGTATACTATAACACAACATGCATGGGATTATTTTAGTATACAAATAACCTTTCACTTACCCACCCCTCCATTAAAAAGCCCAGTCTGACACCCAGTGGGCCACACCACTTCCCCAGGACACACTTGACAAGGGGCCTTCATGAGCATTCTATTTTATTTCACCTTCACAAGAAGTCTGTCAAGAGAGACAGAGTGGGTGCTTATTCCATTACTTTATTAGTGAGGAGGGAAAAGAAATGAAAAATAATGTTCTATGTACCAAAGTGGAATAGTTAAGCTGATATGTTAATTTACTAGTTACCAGGGAGCCAAGTGCCCACCTAGGTGTCCTGCAGCTGCTGAATGCCCTGGCAGGGAAGGGCACCTAGGATTCTGACTCCTACTCCTGTAATATCTGATTCCAACTGCCCTACTCCATTTACTGGCCCTCAGCAGACCCCATCCCCTGCATCTCTGACAGAGGCGCCCACAGACCGGCGGGCCCTTTCCCCAGGCAGGTACAGCCTCTGGGGGTCTCCGCCTCATCCTCTTCGGAGACCTCTCCCGCCAGCTCTCCTCCACCAGCCCTTCATCCTGCAGCGCTTGGGACAGATCATTCTGTTCATTCACATTCTAAAATTAAGTTAAAAGGGGTAGGGGATATAGAAGACAATGCATTAAGAGACAGAAAGGAAGAGTGAGTGATACAAAGTGATAGAAAGGGAGAAAACTAGAACCAATAACTGAGAGGACAGAAAATTTATCCCCAAGTGGTAGCTGTGGTTGAGAATGGCAGATCTGCCTGGACTGGGATAAAATGTACCACCATTCCCAGAACTGTACGTGGAGAAGAAAAACAGAAAGAATCATTCTGAAGACAGCTATGGATTGGTTTCATTCAGATCATCCCTGGGATTAGCAAGTAATACTTCATAAGTGAAAAGGGGATTCCTGTTCTCAAACTTAAAAAAGATAAGTTTGACAAAGGATCACATAAGAGCAAAGTGTAAACAGAAGAAAATAAGGTTCAAGATTGATTCCTCTTTAATGACTTTTTAAAAAACCATTTGCCAAATAGCACAAGCCCCTAAAATGTTACACTCTGATTGAGTGGTTTTTATCTACAGATAAAGGCAGGACAAACTGCAGTCCACAGCAAGTCTCCTCAACAGGATGGACAAGTCACCCAACAAGCCTGCCCCACTGGGCCTTCGCTGGGGCTTGTAACTAATTCATGACCATAGAAAAACCACACAGCATCACTTTTCCCTGAACCTGCTATGCCCAAATCCCCTTTTCAGACAGAGGGGAAACAACATAACAACACCGTATTGGGCCAGTCTTTTGCAGACTTGCCTCTGTAGCAGGAAAAGCCCAAAGCAGTAAGGAGGGCCTGTGTCAGAATGACATTAGCAACTTGGACCGCACCCTCCTTCATGCTTCATGTCACTTTTTTTAAAATTCATCCAAAAAGAATAAATTAACACAAGTTTATTTCCCAGCAAAGAAAATTCATAGGCAGGCTCTCCCCTGCCTCTCTGTCACTCACAAGAGTGAGAATATGACTGATGACACTCTGAGGCACTCAAGTTCACTGTCAAGGAAACACTGCCATCATCAGTCAAATTCTTACATTAAAAGGCATCAGTTTCAAAAACAATTGTTTTTTAAAACAGTAGAGCCAAGATGACAATATGTATCATAGACTGGAAAATCTGTGACTATAACCTTTCATACATAACAGTTAACATATCTGCTTAATTATTCCACTTTAGGACACAGAACATTATTTTTCATTTCTTTTCTTTGACAATAGATATGTTTCATATTTGACAAAATAATTACACTGATGTGAGGCCCTCTCATGAGGTTAAAAACAAACAAAGAGTTTTATTAACTAAACAAAAATAAGGGGGCAGAAAAAAGTAAATTTAAAAGCTGAAAGAAGAGTACAAGGGAAAAAAACATTTTATTCCTTCAAAAGATCCTATAATAGAAGGGGGCAGAGGACTGCTGGAGGGGGATAAAAACCACTTCAGCTGATATATTACCTTAAAGAGCAGTTATCTCCAAATCCATGTGCCAAATTGGATCCTCACTCATTTGGTGAAGCCAATGTGTGCATGGTGCTGACAGAACAGTCCAACTCGAATGATTTAATGTTGTACCACATTCCAGATACTTAAGGATAAAACTAAAAGACAGTGACAAACACTACAAGAAAATGCACAAAATGAGCCCAGAACATCTTCCCCTCAGAGGAAGGCTATTCAAGTGAGACCAGAGGCCGAGGTCATTCACTCTTGGTTCTGCCACTAACAAGCTGTGACCCCTTCTGAGCACCTGTTTCCTCAGCTGTGAAATTAGAAGATTAAACTGGATGTTAAGGTTACCTTCCAGATCTAAAATTCTACACGGTGAAGAAACTGTTACTGAAACCACTGAAGGAGTTACCAGACAATGTGTTAGGGTTCTTGCCCTTTCCTATGCTATGTCATCCAAAGATTTGTCTTCCACATTCTAATACTGGATTTTTCTTAGGGAGAACTGAAAAGTTCCTTTCCAGAAAATATTTTTATTTCTAAATTTAAACATGATAGAGCCTGAATAGCAGTACCACCACTTTGAATAAGCCCACCCACCATCTCAGAGAGACTTAGGTTTCATTTTACTTAGGCTACAAACATTTTCTGGAGGACACATCAGCAAGCCACAAGCAACCCCCCCTGCCAAAAAGATGCTATAAAAGACCTCTTAGCCTGTAAGAGAGGCCTTCTTTGTTCTGCTTGCAAGAACAGAGGGGTCCCTCTCAGGTCTAGCAATAAACCTGTGTGGACTGTTGAGGTCCTTCTTTCACTTTTATCTGATGCCAAAACCCAGGAGTGGGAGCTGAGAGCAGGAGCCCTTCTGCAACCTGGGAAGCAGTGGGCAGCAACAGCTCCTCCTGGGCAAACTCCTAGATCCTGAGGGCCTCCTGTGTCTTGCCCCATTTCCCTTCCCTCCCTCACCCAAGCAACACCCCTAATGAGCAAACATACCTCTTATGAATTCCAGGACTGTCCTGCCAGACCTCAGTCTACACACCTACCACAAGCCAGTGAGATTCTGGCCTCACTGGCTTTCTTTTGGCACCCAGAGAAAGTTGATCTGCCGTCCCCTTTCCCTTTTCCCTTTTATCCTTTCCCTTCCTCTCTGTTTCCATTTGAGAACACCATAAGAAAAGGGGACCTCCTGCACTCTGACCAGGGGGACCTCCTTTCAGCATGCAGGACAATCTCGTCCAGCTCCAGGAGCCCACGGACTCCAGTGGGAAAGCCAGTGGCAGTGAGAGGTCCCAGCAGTCTGCTTCCAAACCTTGGCCACCCTTTTTCTCACCTCCCCATGATGGACAATTCTCCCTCAAAAACATCGGGAGACATCCCCCTCAGCTGTCTCCTATGTCATCTTTCCCAATTATGATTAAAGGAGAAATTAAGCAAGAAAAATTGATCTTTTACTCCACCTCCATGTGGCCCCAATACAAACTTGGTAATGGGTCACACTGGCCAGCTGAGAGCACTTTTGATTTCCAAATTCTCCGAGACCTTGATAACTTCCTCCAGAGGCCTGACAAATGGTCAGAGGTTCCCCATGTCCAAGCTTTCTTCATCCTCTGTGAGCAGCCCTCCCTTTGTTCCTCCCTCTCCTCTCTTCAGATACTTCTCACTGACCAAAAACCCCCTAAATCTCCCCCGGCTGAACAAAAACCCTCTAACGTTCTCCTTGCCAGAACAAAAATCCCCTCCCCCTGCCCTGAGGACATCGCGCTTCCACCCGCCTGTTCCCTCCGCTGACAAGCTGGACCTGGCTGACAGCCCCCCGTCTCGGTGTCCTCCCCCAACCCCCCCCCCTGCAGCCTCAGCAGAGCCAGATCCCTCTCCACCCTCGGCTCCCCAGGCCCTTCTGCCTCTTCTAACCCAACCCCCTCTCCAAACCCCCCTTCTCCCCCCTCAGACAGGCTCTCACACTCCCCCTTCCCACCCAGCATGGCCCCAGACTGCTCCTCACGTCTCCTACCCCTCTTGGAGGAACCTGGTACTGGAAGGCCCGTTCTTGTTCACGACTCCTTTTCTATTAATGATCTGGAGCGTACTGAACAAAAGATGGGGTCCTTCTCAGAAAACCCGGATAAATTCAGGAAAGAAGTCCTCTGCGTTACTCAATGTACAACCTCACCTGGAAGGACATTTACCTCATTCCCTCATCCACCCTCAGAGATGAGGAGAGGGAACACATCTGGTGTGCAGCTGGAAACCATGCTGACGAGTTGCAGCGCCAACACCCTAATCGTGCTCCGGTAACTCGAGCGGTCCCCAGGGCTGAGCCCCAGAACCCTGGGTGGACATACCCACTCGGTGACCCTGGGAGGGCAGGTCGTGATCACATGATCACTTGCCTCCTGGCAGGGATGGAAATAAAAATAAACAGGTCAACTATGAGCGCCTCAGAAATATTACCAAGGAAGCAGATGAAAACACAGCCCTCTTTATGAACAGCTTTTCAGAGGCCATGATCAAATACACATACACCAGCCCTAACTCCTCTGAGGGCCTTTTTCTCCTACACCTCCATTTCATTTCCCAGTCTTACCCAGATATTCGTAAAAAGCTCCAAAAATTTGAAAATGGACCCCAAACACCCCAGAAAGAGCTTGCAGACCTTGTTTTTAAAGTTCTCAACAACCAGGATGAGGAACAAAAACTCAGAAAGACAGGCTGAAGACAAATACCAGATTCAGGCCTCCCTAGTTCGACTTCCTGAGGACAAGCCTGCAAAAGGCTCCACCCACACTCGCCTAGCAACAGTTTCTGCTGTGGCAGTTAGGGCCACTGGGCAAGAGCTTGCCCTGATCCCAGGCCTCGGACAAAGCCATGTCCAAACTTCACACAGTGGGGTCACTGGAGAGTGGATTGCCCTCTGGGGAATTCAGCCCCTCCCTTGAGTTCTCTCCCCTCCAGGCAACCAGACACATCTAGAGAGGACCTGGCGGCACCCATGTCCTTGTTTTCAGGGACTAATTGACTTGGCCCAGATCCCAAGGCCCCCTCCACGAGGACACCAGCAGATCCACAGGTAACAGTGGTGGTGGCAGGAAGGCAGGATTCCTTTCTGGTTGACATGGGAGCCAGTCTCTCTGTGCTTACTGAATACTCAGGACCTTTGCTCCCCTCCTCTCTTGGTTGTTGGAATGAAAGGCTTAATAGAAACACTAGCCCAAACCCCTCCTTTATATTGTTCCTTGGGCCACATTACTTTCACTCGCTACTTTCTGGTAATCCCCCTCTGCCCCACAACCCTTCTGGGAAGAGATATTCTCCACTACATGGGGGGCATCCTTACACATTCCCTCACTTTCCTTAGAACCCTCCCTCATTCTCCCAGTTATACCCTCAAAAGAGGCCCTCCCCTCTGAGGTGGTACAACTTATTAAATCATAAGTTGACCCTATTGTTTGGGACATTAAAAAAACCCTTGTATAGCCTCACACCACTAACCCCTCAGAATAGCCCTGAAAGACCCTACTCAACCTGTTACAGTTAACCAATACCCTCTTAGCCCTGACAGCAATCTTGGCCTCCAGCCCATCATCAACCTCCTTCTTAAAGCACAAATCCTCATCCCTGCCCACTCCCCCCATAATACTCTCATCCTTCCTGTAAAAAAATCCTGATGGCTCCTTCTGATTAGTCCAAAATCTCCAAAGATTAACGAAGCTGTTATTCCCACCTACCCAGATTTCCCAGAACCTACCTTTATGCCCAAAGTACAATGTAGTCTGTTTAGTTCTTCTTAAATCAAGTGATATGAAAATTATATGAAAGACTAACATTCAAAGCTTAAGTCAAAAGTAAGCACATAGACAGAAATGTTAATTATTATTAACAAAATTTGAAGTATTCTGATCTATTAGGGCTCACTGGGCATCAGGAACTCTTGGGGTCTCATTTAATCACTCCAGCAGTCTTCTGAGGCAGCTGTTATTATACTCATTTTATGGATAAGGACACTGAAGCTGAGAAAAATAAAAATATTTGTCCAAAGTAAGACAGCAAGGACTGGAGCTAGTTCTTCCAACTCAAATCTAATGCTCTTTCCTCAGACAATCAGTATGAACTTATACCAATAAACATGTGCCATATGACTCAATATGCAAAGCACTGAAATAGCAAGAGGTTCACACACCAACCTTCTCTCTACAACACAAACTCTCCTATCTGTGCTTGTGCCATGCCTCAGCAGGAGAAAACACACCGTAATTTTTTCCAGACACTGCACTAAATACCTAGCACACTGCAACACCAGCAAGCCCATGGCACAGATACTACTTCTCCAAGTCGCAGATGTGAAACGGGGAATCGTGATGAGTCTAAGGCCAAAGCCCTGTAAGTGGAGGAGCCAAGGCCTAAGCCAGCCTGCATGGCTCCTAAGCCTGAACCTAGGGCCGCAAACTCAGGGTGCTTCTGCTTCCCCAACAAAAATGAGCATGACTTTACCAGATTTTGTAGTAAGAACACATGACAGAACTCAAAAGAATGACAGCTTAGCTTATAGCCTAGAAAAATGATTTAAGTACCACATTGGATTTCAAAGCATTTGGCACCTAGATCAGAAAGAATTCAAAGGTTAGAAGAATGATACAGTGTAGCCACAACTTAAGTTAATAGTTGAGGTATTAAAGAGTTAATACTCTGCACTGAAATTGCTATTATGTGGTCAATATATTCTGAAAATGAAAATTTCCTTTGCAACTCAAATGGTTATCCCAATTTACCTACTTGGTAACTTCTGATTTTCAGACACTGGGTCATCCTTGCTCCTCTCACTTCCTCCCTTCACCTGTGTCTTTTAAAAAAAACTGAGATTTGCTCTGGCTTGAACTTGAAATCCTACAGCAGGATTTCAGCATTTCATCGCTTTTTTTCCTTAATGGTGAAACTATTACAAGCAGCGACTTCGCTAAGGTTACAAAGTTCATATGTGGGGCTCAGCCAGGAACAGGACAAGTAGGGTCTTCTCTGTTCCACAGGTGTTCTTTAATTTTATGCTAAAACTGCTACTGACAGAGCCCGTCACTACTGAACTGTATGTAAGTCAAGCACTTGAGGTTAGTTCCTAAATAATCAAGGATTATTCCAAAGGTACTCTCTAGAATTTTCTTATTCATTTGTTTAATAGGCATTTACTAAAAACCTGTTGCAGGCCTAACAGAGACTGAGAGATTCCTGACTCTTAAATCTCTGAAATACACACACACTTAAGGAGGTTACCATGGGGTTGTTTGGGGTTGAAATGGCCCCAACAGTAGAAATGCAGACAGAACTAGCAATTTATTCAACAATTACCAAATACCAGGAACTGAGAGCTGGGTGCCTTAGAAGAGATTATCTCCATATTCAGAGCAATCCCGTTTTCTCCCCATTTTGAAGATACAAAAACAAAGGCAAGGAAGTTTAAATAACTTGTCTAGTATCACATAGCCAAGAAGAGTGACATTATGGTTACTAGACTCCCCCCATCATCAAGTCCCCACCACATACCCCATTACAGTCACTGTCCTTCGGCGTAGTAAGATGCTGTAGAATCACTACTTGTCTTCTCTGTGTTGTACAGCCAGCCCTCCCCGTGCCCCCTCTACATTATATCTGCCAATAGTAATGCGCCTTTTCCCCCCTTGTCTGTCCCCTTCCCAGCCATCCTCCCCAGTCCCTTTCCCTTTGGTAACTGTTAGTCCATTCATGGGTTCTATGATTCTGCTGTTGTTTTGTTCCTTCAGTTTTTTTCTTTGTTCTTATGAGTGAAATCATTTGGTACTTGTCTTTCTCCGCCTGGCTTATTTCACTGAGCATAATACCCTCTAGCTCCATCCATGTTGTTGCAAATGGTAGGATATGTTTTCTTCTTATGGCTGAATAATATTCCATTGTGTATATGCACCACATCTTTTTATCCATTCATCTACTGATGGACACTTAGGTTGCTTCCATTTCTTGGCTATTGTAAATAGTGCTGCGATAAACATATGGGTGCATATGTCTTTTTCAAACTGGGCTCCTGCATTCTTAGGGTAAACTTCTAGGAGTGGAATTCCTGGGTCAAATGGTATTTCTATTTTTAGATTTTGAGGAACCTCCACACTGCTTTCCACAATGGTTGAACTAATTTACATTCCCACCAGCAGTGTAGGAGGGTTCCCCTTTCTCCACATCCTTGCCAACATTTGTTGTTGTTTGTCTTTTGGATGGTGGCCCAGTGAATCTTTTGTACTGCTACATTACAAATCCATTGGACTATCTTGTACTTTGAATGGATTTTCTACTCAAGCAAGGTTTTATAACATTACATGTTAGTCATTCGAAAAATATTTATTCAGTGAGTTAGGTAGATCTTCTAAATGTTTATACATTTCATTATAAAAAATTTTTAAATCAGCCCCATCTCATTCAGAAAAGTCTTTAAGCACTACAAACTGTCAAACTCAGGTAGCAAATACAAGTTTTCCAAAACTCTAGTTTTTGCAAGAAAGCATGGACTTTATCACTGGCAAGAAACATTGCCAGCTGTGGTTCTGCAGGATAGATATTGAAGCTGGCAATACTTTATTCTCAGAAAAACTTTTACCTGAATAACTTTAATCAACTGTTCTCTCAACTAAAAATGCTATTCCATAGGGGGATGGGGAGGGTGGGAGGGAAGGCTAGTTTAGCTTGCAACTCAATAATCACATAGAAGCATTCTTCCTGCAGACAACCATCGTACAATGGTATGAAGCACAGTGCCTTCCATTTCATCACACAGAATACAAAAAAAGATGTACTAATCCTCACATAGCACAATGAGATAATGCAATTAATACATCCCATTTTACTGATGAAAAACTGAGGTATGGAGGGATTTAAATAATGGGCCCAAGGTCTCAAAGCGAGGGCTTATCTGGACCTGAGAGGCTGGGGAGAGCATTCATTCACTTCTGCCGCAGCAGGAAAGAGAGAGACTTAGGATGACTCCTTGTAAGCAATGGGTTTAAATGGGTTTTAAACTTTATTTCTCCCTTTGGCTGATACCAGTTTCAAAGGCATTTTGCCCGGGGATTTTCTCCTCCCCATATTTACAACCTGACACTACTTCAGTGAACTCTGTGTTCAGGACAACAGGAACCCAGAGTACCCAGATTTCCCAGCCCCACTTGACCCTTCCTATGAACTCTGGTATTTCTCAATAAAAATAAAACTAACAAGCATGAGACTCTTCCCCACCAGCTGACACTTGTTCAGTGAACAGAGTGAACTCTTCTGTGTCTCAAGTTGTGTTTCACATCTAGTCAGATTTCTACTGCAAACTCTGGGCCTGTGGCGTCATCCCTAGGAAGACTGGAAACAAAAGCAAAACCACGACACAGCGAGCTCCCACCTCCCGGGCTCCAGTGCACTTGTTCTTTGCCCATCTTGCTTCCTTTATGCTCTCCATCCATCTCAGACTAGATGCACACTCACAGAGGAACAGGGCTGAGTCTATTGCATGCTCACTATATGCAGGACAACAGACTGGCCCCCACAGTCCCAACTCTGCTCTCAAAGAGTACATAAAAGTCTAAGACATAGACAGATGGACAGATGTGCAGTTCAAACACACCCATCCCTCAGCCCCTATCTGGGCAATTTCCAGTATCAATTTCACATTCTTTAACACAACCACTCTACAGTCCCCGTTTTAACAGATTTCCTGGGCCAAGCACACCTTTGACAGATGTACAGGATCAAGGAACACCTGCTGTCTCCTTGAGTGACACCTTTCTCCAAATTATTTTCTGAACATGAATATCCCAAGATATTCCCTTATCAGTTTGTCAGGTATAAAGACAATCTAGTTAATTCATCACATTTCTTTTAATAGAGCATCATAAAATCAAAGATGATGCCTTCCTGTTCAGACTGGTTAGACTGCTAGTGCTGGGTGTGATTCTGACAAAAGGAGACTAGAAACATCTTATTTATGAGCTTAACATATATAGAAAAATCCCAAATCAAGACAACCAAAAGAGGGAAATTGTTACCACTAAATATAATGTGGTTGCTCCTCACATTGTTCAGCTTAAAAACAAAGGACTTGTGCTACTTGTGCCTGGTCCTGAGGAAGGGCCAAGGACTGTGCTGGCGTTGAGGTGAGTAAAATTTTCCCCAGGCTTACCCAGTTAGTAATCAGGAACCTGAAAAACTTTTTCCACATGAAAATTAAATTGTTGATGTAAACATGGAAATTGGGAAATATCCACAATAAAAACCTCAGCTTCAAGAAAGACTTCCTTCACATATGCAGTCAATTCTTCTTCCTCATGCACATCAGGAATCTGTCATACAAGTGGGTGAGCAGTGGGAAGCTGTGGTTCTGCAGGATAACACCAGGTAGACAGTTTTTCCCATCTGCATCACCACTCACACACAAAAGTAAGATCTGACAAAATATACCCCACACCTGGTTGTAAAATTAAGTTTCCAAAATAAATTAAATGAAATCTTTTATGTATGATCTGAATGTCATATGTACTAATATTTCAACAAAAATGCAGACTTATATTGGCTTTTTAAAAATTAATGTACACCAGATGAGAATTTTTTTTAATGTAAACAGTACACACATCATTATGCCTTGAGAAGTTTAACAGACACCTCTGAATAGTTAACATGCTCTGACAGACCCATCACTACAGTCAGGATGATACTTGACTATCCAAAACTAATCCAGTTAATGCTCCAGAACAGCTAAGATGCACATTTTTTATGCACTGGGTATGGATATGCCATTTTCACTGAATGATGCTCAGTATTATATGTCAGAAGCTCAGTGATTTTTAAATAGGAAACTGATGTAATATACCATCAGGTAAATTAAGTTAAGTTCAGGGAAATGACAAACTTAAAGTTTTAACTAAAACTCAACTATAATGACCCAAATTTTAAAGATGTTAAGACCATAAGGAAGGATTTTATCAATTTTACTGTACTCGGGGAATGGAACTCCCTTTATATTTATGTCTGTCTACTGTTTGACTCCCAGATGCTCTTCAAGGAAGCCATTATTACAAGTGAGGCTGTTTGTCATTTGTTATTTATTGCCAAAGTCACTGGTACCAGTGATCACTGAGAAAAAACTGTGCTTTGCTAACATGAAGAGCCAGCTTAACTTGGCTCCAAAATTGTTTTTTTTAAAGAAAATAAAGATAAACCATGTGATATACAAGATAAGCCATAATTTAATGTGTTAGGAATAAGACACCAAGTTCTACCACCCAAAATATTTCCTTTCAGATATATTACTGGCCAGACTCAGAAATTATACACATTATCAGAGCATCTAAAAATTCCTTCTCTGGTATCTGGAAGACACCCACATTAAGCACTGAGTACCGCCTCTAAAAAAGCCATGATTCAGGATTTCAAAAATTTATTTAGATTTTTCTTAAGTTCTAGTATAGAACAACCTACATACAACCAGAATATTAAAGGAACTTTAAAAATTAAATTGACAACCATGACAATTTCACTCTCCAGTGTGGTAAATAACATAGGCTCATAGCTGAAGGATTCTTAGAAGATGCTCATATTCCTGAAATGTCTGTTTTTCTACATCTCTGTTTTAATCTAACTTCATATTATCCATTATAAAAATAAATATTGAGCAAAAAGTGGAAACCAAAAATTTAGAGGAGTATCACTGCCACCATCACTCACACTGTAATTCAGAAAAAAGGCTGTAAACATTTTGGTAAACTTTATTCCAGCACTTTTGCTGTGCATTTTTAAATAATTACAATAGTGTACGGAATATACAAAATTTTGTCTACTGACTTTTATTGCCTATTTTCATTTTAAAAGTATATGCTCAGAGAATATTTAGAAAATACAGGAAAAATTAAAACCCAAATCCCTCATTTTGTCAACATTTTGCAGAATTTCCTTCCATTCTTTTTCTTTTATTAATACAAAGTTGTACTGTGTGTTCACATGAAAAATAATTTATTTTAAGCATAATTAGTTAGCAGTGGAACTTTCCTAGATACTAGCTGACAGATAATATAAAGTAGCAGTGCCTGACAAGGGGATCTGCCTATGGATTTTTTATTGTTATGCTGTAAAAAAATTTTAATACTTATTATTCAGGTCATTCCATATAAACTTTAAGGATACATATCAGAGTAACTTTTCCTGGTAAATGAAATCACCACTACATTAATTTTTACAAAATTCTACCCTAGCAGAAGGAGGAAAAACACTGTAATCCTCCAGGCACATTATCTCCATCATGGAAATACTTCTGTGTTACTGTGTGGTCCTCATGTATGGAGGCAGACAGAAGCTTCTGCCCCCAAGGAACTGGAAAAGAAGGACACATACTGTGCCTTGAAACATTCAATCTAAAGGTGGCTTAGATTTAGCTACACACTATACCAACTCACTGGCACAGTGAATGCACATCAGTTGTTGCGATGGTCCAGGCCAGCCTATGCCCTCCTGTTACCCCAGCTTCTGCCTCTCTTAGCCTCTTAGAACCTCAAGAGTACAGACTACCTGTCTCCCTCCACTGCTCTTAACCTCCTCACCCATGGTTACACGCTCAAGCCTCCCTTATTTTTAAGGGGAGGAGGAGAAACTTTCACCCAACATCTCTACCCCAGCGACACCTACACCTAAGGCAACCAGCTATTCTCTCTCCCAAACCTCCTGGCAGAGGCCTATGTCCATTTTCTTGCCTCCTCCTCACTCCTTAACTCAACTCTGGCTTCCTCATCTTGCAGCCCACACTTACCTCTAGTGGTCGCTGCAGCCCAACAAACGCTGGGTGCAAAGGCTTTCTTCCTGCTGCCTGCCTACTCCCTTTCAGACTCCCTCAGACTCATCCTCCTCCTCCCATCATTAAATATTACAGGTGCTCAAGACCACCCTGAAGGTCACTTCCTGACTCAGCCTATGTACTTCTTCTGTGTAGGCCTCTGTACAAGATGCCTCAGAAGGATTCCAGGCCTGGGTCCCAGGCCAATCTGTCCAACTGCCTACTACTGCACACATCCATACCGATGTCTCAAAGTCACTCCACTTCAGATACATTCCTGCCCTCCCCATGGAGCTCTCCTCCACTGTTGCCTGAAGTTCATGGAACCATCATGCGGCTGCACACACCAGAACATGGTTCCTTCACACCCTGTACCCAACATGTTCTGTCAATGCTATACCACCTGCATCTTTCTCAAACACATCCATTTCTCTGCATTTCCATCATCTCTCACCCATACAACTCATCTCCAAATACGCAATCTAGAGCAGCCAGCCAGTTCCGATGATGTCCCTCCATCTTACCTGACCTCCCTCTGGCCCTCCTTCCTTAAACCACTTAGATGGCCTCTCACTGCTTCGTATAAATAGGAAAAGCATGAATACAGCCTGCAGGGACTTGCTTCATCTGGCCCTGCCCATCTCTCAGGGCTCAGTCTACTCTACTTTCCCACTTACTCTCCTGTTCCACCCAGACTGGCTTCCTGCAGCCCCTGGATGGCAACAATCCACATGCTTCCCCTCTACTCAAAACACCCCACAACACTACCCTTGCCTCACCTGTCTCTCAAATCTCAGCTCAGTCATCAGGTTCTCAGCAAAACCCTCCCTGGGCTCCAGGCAATGATGTCAGGTTCTCTGCGGTCTAGGCTCTCAGAGAAGCACCCAGCACTCATCAAGGTGGTTCCACCTGACAGATACCCGTCTCCCCATCCAACTAACAAAACAAGAACAAGTGGCAGCATGTTTCTGTTCACCATGTCACCCAGTGCTTGTACAGGGTAAATATATGACAGACAGCTATTAGATGAAAGAAAGAATACCATTCAATCAGAATAAACTTACATATGTATAGGGAGAAGGAGTCAATCAAGAGAAGTATATGCTCATAAACTATAAAAGTGACTCCCCACCCTCATCACTAGGTATTAACAGGTATTTTACCAAAAGGAAGTTTAGGTATCTTGGCTAAGTGGCTCTTGCCAGGAGCTGCTGCCAGTCCCAAGTGGGGGCTGTGATCCAGGACACAGCTTGTTATGTTCCTCTCAAACAGATGGCAGCTGTCAGCACTTGGGGTTTGTCACTTTTCCTTAAACCTCAATGAAGAATAATTTGAGACTTGATTTCAGCCTGTCTTTGACAGGTTCCTGCTGACATTATTGTTTATTTTGGCAAATCTTAGAAGCAAGTTTTCAACTTCCTGGTCATCTATGTTATTATTGATGTGTATGTCTCAGTTGAGTCACACAAATTTTCCATATATATAAAGTGTGTGTATATACCAATAATTACCATATTTATACACACACACATATTCATTAACATTTATGGAGCACTTATTATGTGCCAAGCATAATACTAAATGTTTTACATGCATTACTTCAGTTAATTCTTATCACAAGGCTTGTAGGAAGACTTTATTATTATACCCACTTCCCACTGAGAAAACTGAGGGTTAAAAGAGACAGGTAACTTGCCCAAGGTCACAAACTGGTAGGCGGCAGAGCCAGCACTCAAAGCTGGTCTATCTGACTCCAGACCCATGGTCTCTATCACACTGCCGCCATGTCTGTCCTCCCCAAGGAACACTTGAGTCAGTTGTACTATATTTCCATCAAACTACAGCCAACCATCAGGAGCTCATCAGGAGCTAGAAATGGAAATGCTGTTTTGGCCTTTCTTTTTTTAAAAGGAAAACATACCATCTTTAGCTTAGTTTTTCCATGCCAAAGGCAGGCCCTGGCCACACAATGAATTAGTGCAGTAGGTTTATTCTGAGACCCACCTCCACATTCAATCATATGCATCAAAGAAAGGGGGAAAAACTACAAAAAATTCAACTCATTTTTTAAGTTTTTTGAAATCAGCTCTTTTGTTTGCATTTATTCTCTCTGGCCTAGATGAAAAACTACAACATATGCTTAGGAAGCAAACATTTTAAGCACAAATAACCACACCCCTCCCTGGAAAAACTCTCATGACACACAAAGCCCAGGCACAAAGCAACACCACCACCCTCTGCTCACACCCCTACTCCCCATTCACTTTCCTCCCTTGTCCACTCTTTAAACTCAGCTTTATTGAGGTAGTGATCTACACATAATTAAATATATCTATTTTGAGTGTACATTTCAATGAATTTTGACAAATTCATATACCCACATGACCACCATCACAAGCAAGACATGGTGTGTTCTCAGAACCCCAAAAAATGCCCTTGTGCCCAATCCCAGTCAGTGCCTGTATCCCCACTCCTACCACAGGCCAGCCCTGGCCTGCTTCTGTCACTGGCAACTTGATTTGTCTTTCTAGACTGTCATACGAATGGATGCTTACAGTATCTACTCTGTCCACTCTTTATTATGCTTTCTTAGCCAGTGTACACTGTGTAAATGTTGAAATTTAATATATTCCTGCTGTCCTATTTGATGCAGGAATGCTTAATTAGTCCAGTGATTCACAAAGGGTGGTGAGACTGATTCAAACCATGCTTACATCTGTGCACGCACGCACACACACACACACACACACACACACACACGGTGTGGAAACACCAAAGCCCGAGCACAGTGCTCTGCCTAGTGCATGCTGTAGTCCCAGAATGAACCCTGGAACCTCTGGTTTACTGTGAACCAGGGAAATTTCCTTTTGCAGAGACTGCTACTAAACTGAGAATCAAAGTCAGGACAGGCCATGAGGTCCCTCTGGAATCATGGTAGGCCTCACTTCCATCTCATTTCACATTTTCAACCAGAGCTTTCCATTTTCTTCCCTTCCATTTTTAATTGATGTTATCTTACTAAGTGTGATGTATCAAATGCTCATTTCCTCAGATGGACACGAAGGCAGAAAGGCAGGATGTGCCTTAAAGCCCCTGTGCTCTTTATTACTGAGCGATGACGCCCTCACTTGTCACTTCAGCATTTCTCAACCCTGGCTTTACATTTAACTCACCGGGGAAGTTTAGAAAATGCTGATGCCTGGGTCCACCCAGATTCAATGGTCTGGGAAGTGAGTCAGGCCTGACCGACTGTGGAGGATTCCACTCAGGGGAGTCCACTGAGCAGCCAGTTAAGAAGCACTTTCGTGGGGGTTAGCTCAGGCAGGGCGCACACCCAGCCAGCTATTAAGAAAGACCCAGGCGCACACTCTAGAACCTTCCACAGGTGTTCATGTCAATATTTTAATGGCTCCGTCATTCCATGCAGCCCCAGTGCTGTAGCTTTAGCAGTTATTTTCCAGTGATGCTTTATAAATCGGTGATAGGATCTGCTGCATTTACCTACTAATTCAAAGCCCCCAAATAATAAAATGATCTTATTTCTGCTCTGCATAAGACACAAATACACTTTTGAAGAGTGCACCAATATATCTTGGAAATAGTATGACTGAGGTTCCATCTGTCTGGGCCAACACTGGAAGCCCCAGAGGCACAGTGTCTTCTCATTATAATTCGGTCTGCTAATAATGAATGAACCACAAAGCCTATTGTGATACACAGGCGGGTGGAAATTTGGCTCCTTCAGAACAAAACTGCAAAGTTTCCTCAGAGTGCTTGCCTATGCAGAAACAATAATTCAGAATACTGCACCAGGGTGGAAGAGTTTCCAGAAAGATTTCTGGCCTTCCAGTTAACATTTAATTTTCAAAACAGAGAGTTGCAGGAAGACAAGATACTGGTTTGTGAAACCTGGTTCAGCATCAGAAAATTTCCAGTATATTAACTGATGCTTTAATACACCACACTGTTAGAAAAATTCTGAGAGTACTTTTTTAAATGTATTGCACATGATCCTGCCTTCATAAACTGAGTATTTTAAACAATATTTTGCCTGCTTCTGATGCCTGTCCAAAGTCATCATTGACACCAGTGACCATTAATTAACACAGTGAGCTATGCTGGGCTATTTGCACCAAAACTAAATGGAGTTTGAATTGTGTTGCTCTGTTGCTCTGAGGCCTCGGTTTACATTCGTTTTCTTGTTTGTTTCCTTCTTCACTATCAGGCCTTCCTAATAACCTACTGCCAACTGGGAAGCCAGGCAACACAACATGTTTATACAGAAGGCATGTTTCAGAGCAAAGGCATAAGTACTAGAGAGAGGGAGAGAGAGAGAGAGAGAGTGTGTGTGTGTGTGTGTATGTGTGTGGTTTTAGCTGAATGAAGGTTCCATATGAGAAGACAGATCAGGCTTCTGCACCCTGTTGACTGACACCAGGGATTAGTCTCCCCAAGGGGCAGAAGGAAGTTGCAGGCCACTCCTGAGACCTCTCAGAAGCAAAAGATGAAGGAAATGGCTTCCTTGAGGAGAACCAGGTTCAAGGCTGGACAATGGACACTGACTGAGACACTAATGAGGGATAATCTGTTGTCTGTTTTTAGTTTTTCTGACCTAGCTATTTAAACACTTACACAATATGGAAATGTAAAAGTTTATAAAGTAGGAAGTCCTCTATGTTAATAGGGCTACAACCAGGAATACTACTGCTCTGAACTATTACATTTTTCCAAATCAAATCATTCATTTCTTCCCCAGGGGCTTCTCACTGTGTATGAACAAACACTGGATACTCTTACATTCCTGTTCTTCATATCTGGGGTGCCTTTTCATATTATTATTTATGAAACTCATTTTAAGCCACATATGATATCCCAATTCTAGTGTTAGGAATGTTAGGTAGAAAGATAAACTTGAGCAGTCAGAAAAGGGAAGATAAGGTTCAAAGAAAAAACTGCCCAGACTTTGCCCAGGTAGGGGGTCCCATGTGAAGACAACTGTTAACTCCGGGGTGGGGAGTAGAGGGGGAAGAGTTCCCAGACCACCGCAAATTACCTTTGAAACCAAAATCAGTCAAAGGGAGAAATAAAGTGGGAGAAACCCATTTATTGCTTACAAGCAGTCGTCCACTTCTGCTCACCTGTGTCATCCACTTCTGCTCACCTGTGTCTCTCCTGACCCAGCTGCAAAGATAGGACCCCACCCAACCTCTCTATCCAGATATGCCCTCCTCCCCCTCCATGTAATCACCTATTGATATGGAGATGGACTACTTCTCTCCACCCCTGGGAAATACCTGTTGATATAGGAGATGCACTAAGGCCAGGCGAGAGATTCTGGAAATAATTGCAATGTACCCACAATAACAAAGGCACTGCAAGGAAAAAACTTATTTACCTATCTGGACCAAGGCAAACCAGTCCCAACCAGGTCCCAACATGGGGACAATAGAATAGAACTAAGAACAGCCCAAATCACACCTCATCATGGGAAAGAACATGCTCAGTGAGAGGGATGGCTATACAGACTCACCTGTAAATCAAATAACCCCACCTTGTCAAAGAGGTGCCTCCCAGCCAGAATGTAATACACAGGCCTCCCACCTAGCGGATCAGGAACTATGTCTACTTGACTCTGGCCACTCCTCCGTTAGAGTGCATCCAATTAAAACTTCTGCTCTACTTCACTATTTTATCTCTTCAATTCTTTGTTTCAGTGGGGACAAGAACCGAGGAGAATAAACTCAACCCATAACACTAGGAATGTGCCAAACTTATTTAACCAATCTCCAATAAAGAGTTACTATAAACAGCACCATAATGAACTCCCAAGATCCTTGCAAATGTGTGCAAGTATTTCTAGGATAAATTCCTTTAAGTGGAAATTCCTTAAAGGCCATAGGGCACGAGTAAATTTAAACAGATACTGCCCAGTTGCCTCCCAATCAGGTTGTTCCAATTTATGAGACAACTTTAATCTTATACAATACCTTTATTGTATAAGGGCAATCACCTTTATGCCTATCCAAGGTTCCTGGCCAAAACACAGGAGAAAAAAATGAGAGTAATTTAAATAAATGGGTTGTACCACTAAGTACTGGGAACTGCAGTCCCAAAGCCAATGCTATTTGGAGGGAGCCCCCTGACACTGGCCTGGCAACTTCTGGTGCTGGGAAATGGTGTAGGTCTCCTGGGGACCCAGGATGCATGACTTTCAAGGGTACAGACTGGAACATGGGATTTGCATTGCTCTCCTGGGAATACAGCACCCTGAGCATCAAGACCTCTTAGAACCAGAAGAAAGGCCCCAAGGCTGAGGTCCCAGGCAGGTAACTGAGGCAGGAACAGGGTATTTATTAACAGCAGAAATCAGAGTTCTGTTTTTTGCTT
Organism: Manis pentadactyla; assembly: GCF_030020395.1. Lineage (NCBI taxonomy): Eukaryota > Metazoa > Chordata > Mammalia > Pholidota > Manidae > Manis > Manis pentadactyla. Next base: position 120,854,457 of record NC_080021.1, on the reverse strand, counting down.
TTATAAGCAATGCTATACCTGACATTTTTACTCACCAAGCTGGCATAGCTGGCAGACAATGTGAGTTAAACAATCCTCTAGAATGTATAGGTTCTCAGCAAAGGCACTTTCTAAAATCACACGATGCATGAGTTTTAAAGCATTAATTTTGCAGTTTTTATGTGCCTGCTGAAGCACATTTTGAGACACAGATAACTCAGCTGAACTCCTATGAATCATGAGACTAGACTTGGGAGCTAGGTGACCCTGGGCCAGCGCTCAATAATAACAGACTTACCTCTGTGGGCATATGTCTTGCCAATGGGTTTCAGCCCTGGGCAAGTTCACTATGGACTCAATGAGACCAACAAATTACAATGGTACATTCTCGGGGTGAAAGGGTTTATACCCAACTTTATTCCCACAGTGGCACATCAATCACTTGTATCCCGTCCACTGAGAGTGAGTATACCTACAACAAGCCAGTCTCTGCCTCTGGGCCTCTCTGTCCCCGTAGTCGTCTCAGTCTCTGTCCTTGGCGCTACAACCAATCCAATCTCGTCTCTGCTCTCCTGCAGTCTTGCAGCTGTGCCACTGTGTCACCGGAGCACTGGGCAGAGCTCTTTTTATAGAGTCAGTACCAATGTACTGCCCACATGTGTGTAATGAGCTAGCCAACCAAGGCCAGATGAGAATCCTGGCCAGAGGAACCTTCACTTTATCCACAGCATAAATGACATAATGAGTGAAAAACACTCTGTAAGCCATAAAGCACTGTGGAAATGCAAGGGGCTCTTTACCACAGTTACATAAAAACATTTGAGAGCTTAAGGTGGGCTGGCTGGGCCACCCTAATGATCCATGTGTGTTAACTTGTCTCATCCTCACAACCACTCTGAAGGAGTAGGATCAGTGCCCACTTTGGGCAGCTGAGAAAACAAGGCCTTGAGAGTCAACAACTTCCCCACCCCAGGCCCAGTAAGCAGCTGAGCCAAGATGGGAAGGAAGTCCGGGCGGTCTGACTGCAGAGACAGGCTCTTGTGCTCTCTGCCATGCCACCTCATGACCAGCATGGCGACTCCCTTCCCCGACCTGTTTCCCCTCTTCCACACAAAGGGCCAACCTGATGCCTTCTGAAGGCTCTTCTCTAATGCTCATGTTCTACTGGGTGATTGCTATTAGGTGACCGAAAAGTGAGCTGTGGATAAGTGCAGCCCTATCAGAGTTCAGAAAAAGTGACTTTGGGAATTTGCAAAGTACTGTGTCTATGAAAGAGCTCTGCCATTTTTACTCATTTGCCTAACCTGGCTATGGCCAGAAATCCAGGAATTAAGACAGGCCAAAGTTCTTGGACAAAAGGTTTCCTCACACAGTTCTCCAAAAGGACTCAGTCTTTGAAAACTGAGACATCTATACCATTCAACTCGGAGAAAAATCCTTAATAAAGTATTAGTTCACAGTGACCAAAATAACAATGCTTCAGCTAACACCCTCAATGCACATGCCCACCCCACCCCCCCAAAAAAGCTTCTTTGATCAGGAAATCATCAAATAAATGAAAGAAGGCCACCAATAAAAGCTGAAACAGAACTAAAGGCAAACATCACACAGACAAAACCCTACCTGAGGATGATCAGTCATCATATTTCAGGAAACTGAGGTGGAGAGTTCAGCACACAAAACATGCTCAAAATAGAGATTCACAAATCAAGTGATTTATCAGGCCCATTAATTAGGGTAGTAACTCCAGATGATTTAGTAGTGCCTATCTGAAAGTCAGTTTCAAAGACTGCAATTTAATGAAAGCTTTATGAATGAAATTTTATTGTGCTTTTAGAGAAACTTTTTACAAGGGCTTTTACTCTGGTTAAACAATTCAATGAGTCAATATTTTCTAAAGTTAAACAGGAAAAAAATGTGCAAAAGTTAAATCAGTATCTTCATACTTAACTAGATGTTAAAAGTCCTTTGTTTTGAATGGCACAATTCTCTCCTAATCTTTTAGCTTTTAAGTAACCAAGAAAAAAAAATGCTTGTTTCTCCCAAACTGAATGAAAATTAAAGAGATTTCTTTCTTCTTAATCTCATCCACTATAAACCAGAACTAACTGATTAAATGTAAACATAAAACAGCATTTTTTCTAAAGTTACTAACAGTTCTCAACATTTTTTAACTATAAGCATAATAACTGACGTTTTCTGAACATCCATAGTATGCCATCTTGCTCCCTGCTCACATTTAATCCTCTCAAATGCTACGAGTTAGGCCATATCACAAGGTGAGGAAACTGAGGTCTGAGAGGTTAGGAAGTTTATCCAAAGTCACACAATTAGGCAAGTGTGGAAGCCAGGACCCTGAATCTAATTCTAAGCCCAGTGCTTTTTCCAAAGCACCACAACTACCTATATAAAATTGTGGCTGAATACCTTATGAATGGGCTAACCCACCCTGGGGACCATGAGGCTAGATGGAAAGAAGATTCCAGAAAGCAGAGGAACCAAGAACTAGAGAGCAATAGGGATTAGTGTTTAAGAGAACAGACTCCAGAGCCAGGTTTTCAAATCCAGGCTCCCCCACTTAGCAACCTGATGAGTCAGGGCAGTATTTACACATCTGGAAAATGGAGATAACAGGAATACCCACCCTCCTAAGACTGCCATGAGGACTGAGTTAAAAATCACCCAATACTGGGAACAATGTTTGGCCTATGGCAATTACTGTATTGGAAATCAGAAAAGTAATAGGAAACAAGCAGAATGAGCTGTACAAAGCGGCATCCAGACTGAAAATGAGTGACAGCTCAGGAAAATGGGGAGAGGGCTGCTCCTGACTAAAGGAAAAGTTCATTCCAGATTTCAGGTGACTGGGGTCTGAGGAGGAGAACTCAGGAGCAACTGAGTAAGACCAGGAGGGAAGTTTTGAAAAAAAAGCTAAAAGGGGCATTAAACTGAGTCCCTAACAAAACAACCTGGCTCTTCTGAATACCAAAGGGAGTTTAATGATTACTTGCCCTTAGCCTGGAGGTGAGAAAATAAAGGCGGACCAGCAAGATCTAGGTGGTTCACCATCAGGGGCTCTAGAATAAGAGGGAAGGGGCCCCCTGGCAGGGCTGGAGGGCGCTGGCATGATGACCTTGCACCAAGCTGAGCAATGAGAGACAGGAAGTGGGATGAGCAATGAGAGACAGGAAGTGGGACTGACTGCAGTTAGGAGGGCGCAGCATGAAACAGTCAGGTTATGTTAAATATTAACTGTACCTTTGATCTGTCCTACTGTATGGAGACAGTAACTTCCAGAGCAAAGGAAGGAATATCAAAAAGCCCATGATAGCACAAATGACATCCTTAAGAAGAAAAGTCCTCTTCTATTACACTTGGTCTTAGAAAGGTAACCCCTGGAAAGCACTTGAGCAGGTGCTTCTCCAGAAGGGGCCTGCTGCCCACCTGTTTGGCTGCATCCCGTGCCTCAGCCAGGTACCCTGGACTTCGTCCTGCACCCAAGATCCAGCCCCAAAGCACAGCAGGCATCAGCACGAGGGCACACAGTCTACCTCAGTCAGACAAGAGGCCTATCCATTCTGATGGCTGCATTTACTAAGAAATAAATGAACACAGGGCAATTTACATTTGGCTGTGACATGCTCAGATTTGGCTTAAAATGCTACAGGTATGATTCTGAATTAGTAAACAATGACGCATTCTTCATCCTAGTCAGCCAAACACAGAGCACAAATAAGATTTTGAAATGAGAATTCAGATTTATGTCTGTGGGGAAGTTGGGGTTCCTATGGCCAGGATCCTCACTGAACTTAAACTACTTGATAATCTAACTGGCCTGTTGCTAGGCTACTGTTCCACACCAGTAGGCAATAAGCTATTATTGCACTGTCTTGCCAATGGGTTTCACCCCCAGGCAAGTTCCCTATGGATTCAATGTGACCAAAGAAACTGACAACAAAATGTTCTTTGGAGTGATAAGGGTTTATTACCTGGCTTGTTCTCCCAGCATTAGGTTGAGCACTAGCATCTCTGCCTCTGCCCAGACCACTAAGCCAAGCTCTCTATATACTGCAATAATAGCTTATTGCCTAAAGGTGTAGGAGCCATAGCCTAGCAACAGGACAGTTACATCATCAGGTGGTTTAAGTTCAGTGAGGATCCTGGCCATAGGAACCGCAACTTCCCCATAGCACTATATAGACAGCTCGGCCCAGTGCTCCGCATGGAGGCAGAGATGCTAGTGCTCAAACTACTGGCAGGACAACAAGCCAGGTAATAAACCCTTTCACTCCAAGAATGCTCTACTGTCATTTCTTAGGTCACACTGAATCCATAGCAAACTTGCCAGGGGCTGAAACCCATTGGCAAGCAATTGGCTATGTCAGCAGGTTTCACTGTTGACCAAGGAAAAAGACAGGCTGTGCTTATGGGAGGGGTGCTTCAGCAGACTGCCCCATGAATGGGGAGACAGTGGATTGTCCCCCAGTGGGTATGTGGTCTGAGGTGGCTAGCCCCACTCTAGGACTGGAGGCAAGTGGAGGTGATACCTGAGGCAGTAGGGATAGCCCTTCATATAGTAAGTAGGTCTTTGGAGAAAGAGAGTGCCCATGAGGAAGCAGGGGCTGTGGGTTGGCTGCTTCTCACAGTATTAAAAATTTCTACAGAAGAGAAGGACACACTCCTGAAAAAGACCCAAGAAATGGGGGCACAAGAACGCGAGCTACAAACTTCTGTGGATTCCCTGAAGAAGGAAATGGCACTGATGCGAGAGGAAGCAGCACAAGAACACCGGCAGTGAGATGCCGTTGAAGAAGTAAAAGATTCCCTACAAGACGCCAGCGTTGCCAGGTGCTCTGAAGGAGGAAAAAGCCATCAAGGAAAAAGACAAACTCTTGAGGGAAGCACACGCGGAGGTGGCAAGAGAACACCAGCTGCAAAGCATTGAGGTGAAGGTAAGACAGCTGCTGAAGACTGAATTCACATTGCTGCAAGGCATGGTAGAAAAGGTAAAGTATGTAGCAAAGGCAGCACTCAGAGAGGGGAGAGAAAGGTGCCATCAGCTCTGGAAATGGAGGAGCTGGGGAAAGATGAAGGGGTAGTGCCGGAGGCACTGACCCCTCCTCTACTACAAGCACACCCGGTGGTTGTAAAGAAAATAAAGACACAGCAGCCAAGAGTTCCCCAAGGAGAGGCACAGCCCCCTCCCCAGGTTGTGGAGCACTCTATGGTTCGCCCCTATAGTCAGGCTGAGCTGGTGAATTTGGGCTCCCAGTTTAGGCAGAAGCCCTCGGAATCAATATCAGCTTGCCTCCTGCGTCTGTGGGACTGAGGGGTGGTGTGGATAAAATGAGAGTTCCTGTGGCCAGGATTCTCACCTGGCCCTGGTTGGCTAGCTCATTACACACGTTGGCAGTACGTTGCTATTGACTCTATATAAAGAGCTCCACCCAGTGCTCTGGACGACAAGATGGCATGGCTGCAAGGTTGCAGGAGAGCAGAGCAGAGGCTGGAGTGGTGGCAGCACCAAGGCCTAGAAGATGGCTGTGTGGGTCACAAGGCCCAGAGGATGGCTGTGTGGGCAGAGGGGCCCAGAGGCAGAGACCAGCTTCCTGCATGCAGATTCGCTCTGAGTGAATGAGAGTTTAGTAATTGACCTGCCACCATGGAAATAATGTTGGGTATAATCCTTTCACCTCAAGAACATTCTACTACATTTCTTCGGTCACACTGAATCCAAAATTTGCACAGGGCTGAAACCCATGGGCAAGACAATCTCCATCCAGACTCCCAATTTAATACACAAGAATGAGTCTCCATTTACATTCAGCTTAGGTCTGACATACAAAACTGCCAAAAGAAAACATCTGTTCTTGCCGCTTGGGAGCTAATTTTCTTCTAAGTTTCCTTAACATTCAGTTCCTTTTGTTAGGTGAGACTTTATTTTCAAATGAGACTTTGAGGTAAGATAATGATCTCCTCATGAGTCAATTATCAGGGTCTAGATCAGGAGGTCCTAGATCCTACATCCCAGTCTCAGAATCCCCATGACAGCTGCAGATATTACATCACTCAAATCATACTCCAGCCATTTCCACCTTTTTTGTACTTCAAATTAAAGACATGCAGGAAGAGTAGCTGTAAAATCACCAAAAAGCCACTAAAGCAGAGGCCTTAAAAATAACATTACAGCAGCTTTACATCTGCTCAGGAAAAAGAAGTAGGAAGAAAGACCCTGAATATCCAGGAGGACCTAGTTTCTAGAGTCACTGAGGCCATTCAGGCCCAATTCCCCAACCTGGCATCCACTGCATACAAGGCTAACAACTCCAGAAACTTACAGGCATTCTTCCTGCCACAGAGCAGGACATGAATCACTCAGGCACTGCTCTATACAGTTCTTCCTACAGACAAAAGCTAAAGCATGATGGGCATTTCCAAAAGGAGCAGTGTGGTTTAAGTGGGAACATCTGGAATTTATACATATGATGATACTTCCACTACTTTATCTGTAGAAAAGACAGCACAGGGAAAAAAATCAGATAAGCCCAGATACAGGACACAACTCAGAAAAATAAAATACTAAAAGAAAGGAGTCACCAAGACTCTTCTGTAGAGAAAAATAAAATTGGATAAGGAAGAAATCATTTGCAGGACTGTGGATAAAATGAGAGTTCCTGTGGCCAGGATTCTCACCTGGCCCTGGTTGACTAGCCCACTGCACACCTGTGGGCAATTTGACTCTATAAAATAAAGAGCTCCACCCAGTGCTCTGGGCGCAACATGGTGGGTGGCAGGGCTGCAAGGCTGCAGGAGAGCAGAGCAGAGGCTGGAGTGGTGGCAGCACCAAGGACAGAGGCCCAGAGGACCGCTGTGCGGGACAACTGTGCAGGGAGTCCCAGAGGATGGCTGTGCATGACGCTGTGTGGGACGGCTGTGCAGAGAAGCCCAGAGGACAGCTGGGCGGACAGAGGGGGCGCAGAAGCAGAGACTGGCTTGCTGCATACAGAGCTGCTCTGAGTGAATGGGATTCTAGTGACTGACCTGCCACCTGGAAATAAAGTTGGGTATAACCCTTTCACCCCAAAGAACATTTTGCTGTCAATTTCTTTGGTCACACTGAATCCACAGCGAACTTGCCCGGGGCTGAAACCCATTGGCAAGACAAGGACCAAAATTTAACTGTCCTTAATGAAATATGACAGCCACATTTCTTTCTTCTTTTAATTAGAAAGTTTATCAGGAATTAGTAATCAGTCAACCAATTTTCTGATTATAGCACAGTTAAGACAGTCACAACACTACATCGATGATCTCAAGGCATCAAAACCTGAAGCACTGTATGTATTTTAAGTGTCTTAGGAGATAAAGCATTGAAGATCACTGCATAGGACTAAGGATGAAACTAAAATGATGTGTCTACAGGGGTCTAGTCTTGGACAGTCTCCAAATTAATCATTCACTCAACCTATAGTTTACATCCTTAAACACCCTCTACATTGTAAGGCAGAAAGGTCCAATGCAATCCTGCCCTATTTGATGCCACCCTGGTAACCCCCTGAAGCACGTAAGTGTCAATCACACCAACCAGTTCCAGCAGGCCTTCCTGCCCTCAGTCTCTTTCCACTTGATCCACCCTGCACCACTCTGCCAGTGCTCCAGTGTCTCTATAACTTTCTTCAGGCATTGCTTTGCCTACAATTTCTAAATCTTATAGGATGAGGTCCAAATTCCTTAGCATCACATCACATCAGAGGTGCTTCACAATAAACCTCAACTTACTTTTTATTAACTTTTCTTCAAGAATTCCCAAGTGATTGAGAACTCACAGAAAATCAAGATAGCACCCTAAATACTCTACATGCACTAACTCACTACTCTATGGCAAAAGTCCTATTATTACCCCCAATCCACAGAGCACATGGTGGCTGCCTACATTTGACTCACATGTGTTGACACTGGGCCAAGACCCACACCAGCTGCTTCATACTCCAGAGCCACACCCCACCCCACCCACAGCCACTCACTCTGCTTGTCTCCACCCTCACTGCCCCCACTGGCATGCTTGTGCTCGCTCTACTCTGTATTCCAGTGACATATTCTGTTATTCCTTCTCCCATTTGTTATCATTGTTTTGTAGACCATGACCACATCACACCTGAGTGCGTGAGAATGCCCTGCAGACAGCAGAGTTACATTATATGGCTGTCCCATAGCACATGGCTCTCAGCACTTGATGTATGAAAACTGGTTGCCCAATTCCTCTGCAGGCTCAAACAAGGACATGTTTCTGCCTGATCCTCTCTGGTTTCTCCCTCACAAGCAGAGAGGGCTTTGTGGCACAGTAGCCTCCCTTGAAATGATGCAGTGATCAAGTGAGGGAATGTCCAAGAGCCTGCATTTCTCCATCTCAACTGCAGGCCAATACAGGTATGTGCTGAGTGCAGGTAAAGCTCATCACGCACTCCACCAGGCCACAGAAGACAATTTCCTTTTTGTCCCTGCTCCCATAATTAACGTTTGCGAGCCCTGGTATAAAAGAAAGCAGTTAGTTCTGTTACATAAACTCTAAGCGCTTCACTAAAATGAAGCTAAATGATTCCATTTCTACCTTGCAGCACAAAAGCCATTTTACACTTAACAACCTCAGCCTCAACTTTACTGGTGGTCTTTCCTAAAGACACACTCCAAAAGGTTTAGAGCTTTTTCAGAGTGATTGCAAATGGTGTCAACTGAATGTCAGACAGCATCTTGCTGAAGGCTTTTTGGAAACAGCTGACGAGAAGAGAACAGATTGCCAGAGAGGTGAACTATTCCTAGTAGCTGCCTCTTCACTCTTACCTGCTCTGTCAATCTAGAGACAGGTTGAGAGACCCTTGAATCATGTAGTAAAATCTCTTAGAATTCTCTGGAGCATAACAAAGTCAGCTCTGATAGCTGCCTTGTTCATTATTACTGGAGCATGCAAGTTAAAATAAATTAAGGCAATTCAAAGATGCAGATCTAATGCCCTCAAACGCCTAACAGAAGTCACAGAAACCAAACACCAGAGGATTAAACCTGTGTACAACCAAGATCTCTACAAAGTATCCAGTCTTCACAAAGGCATCCTGAGGAAGGCAAAGAAAAACATGCTACAACACTTTAGTGGATCAACTTAATGTATTAGTTCACACACACACACACACACACACACACACACACACACACGCACACGCCAATGATCTTGCTGGCCCAGGATGGAAGTGGATGCCTTTCATGAGGAGGACAATGTGGATGAGTACTGGCTACATTCCAGGCAGTATTTTAAACTTTAAGTTATTTATTCATCATTGCCCAGTTAAAACCATCCTATCAGTGACCCCGTTTTACTGATGAAGAAACTGATGCAGAGAAGTTAAGAACTTTGCCCAATGTCCCCCAGTAAGCGATGGATCAAGAATTCAGACTCCAAAGTGGGAGCCCACACTCTGAGCCACTCCATGACCCATGGATCAACAGCTCCTTCCATTATACCCTGAGAGCCACTGCAGAATGAGAACACCTCTATTGTGACCCAATAAGATGATGAGTTCTAAGATACACACGGTGCAGGGGGTGTAGCAAAGACTAGTACTCCGTGTGCTTCCCTGCGTTTCCAGTCACCCTTGCTGTTAGCTGGGACATGTGACAGGTGCAGGCCACTGGACAGGAGGGAGAAGTGATGTTTCTCACTTGCAAAGTAAGGCAGTTAAGTGTACCCCCTCCTGTCTCTCTCCAGCTGCAGAAGTGACCCGGGAGATAATGAAGAGGGGTCATCTAGCCTGCATATGACTTTGTTTAAGCAACGAATAAACTTCTGTTGTATTAAACCCTGAGGCTTAAGGGTCTATGAGTTGTGTAGGCCAGATTGTGACAAAGAGGCATGAGAACGTGTTCCTAGACTTGAATTTCCTTCCTGCTGTGCTTAAGCTGAACTTCCTTCCCTAGTTTCCTCCAGGCTAGGGTTTGATCCACTGCCACCTATTTGAATGAGTTTATTTTACTCCCAGAGGCCACACAGTCATGGCTAGAGTGATCTGTAGGACAATAAAGCCATGTAAACAGGTGGTTCAGGGCCCTCCTTCCAACTGTGCTATTAAACACTCTTTGTGTTTGCAACAGGACAATATCAATCAAATAAATCACTGCCATGTAGTTTTATATAATAAAAAAGCTTAGGAGGCATGAGGGCATCTTGCCCTTGCTCTGTGATAGCTTCATACCATTTTCACAGATAAATTTAATACACAGATTAATTAAATTTATAAATTCTGGCAATAACTACATAGCTACCAGGCATGGTGTTTTCCAAATTCATGACTTGTTTGATGGCTCTTCCCCAAAAATATGACTCTAATTTCTTCTCAATCAAAAGGATTCCCCATTCTTCTGGACAAAGAATGACTTGAAGAGATCCACAGGACCTCCATGGTAATTCTCAAGACCATCGGAAAATAAATGTTCTGAGTCACGGGTAAAGGGACAGGAACCAACTAGAGCACTCTGTGCCTGAGTGCCACAGCTGCAGAAGCCCACAAACGTCAGCTTCATGAAAGTAAATAGCGGCAGCCAAGGACTCACAAGCCTAGAGCAAGCACACATCCAACCAACACAAGCTGCCAGGTCATGTAACATGACACTGAACTGCCACAGGTGCCATTTCTCTTCATTTTGAACACCAGGTGTTAAAATATGTAAAGCTATAATTTAAAGAAGCATGAGACAAAGAAAGCAACCATTTCTTCTTGACATTGAATATACCAACGCTACATCATGAAAATATGTCTTTTTAAAATCACTTCTTTTTATATAAACTACACACATACACACACATACACACACACACACACACACACACACACACACACACACACACACACACACACACACACACACACACACACACACACAGAGGAACATCAGTTCTTTAGTCAGAGTTGGTAATGTCACTTGCCTGCCCACTGAATAACTGATTTCCCATGCTGGAAAGGTACAACAGGGTGGAGCTGGCCTGCAAAGTGATTTGGAAGCAGGCAATCCTGATTCCTGTGTGGGGCTCCACATCCCCCTCACCCCCCAAACCTGAGTCCCTGCCCAGGCTTCTCAGGAGACACAGGTATCAGCAGACCTGAGTTCCTGGGATTGCCAGCACCTTTCCAGTCTCCTGCCAATACCAAACAAGGCAGATGTGAATGTTAAGAACACCTCAGTCATCCTCCCCACTGCAGCCAGAGATTACTTGTTCTGAAACAAATCTCATCATATCAGGCTCCTGGGTTAGAGCCCACATCTATCCCCCAACCCTTTCCTTTGAAGGCCTACGACCTGCCTCCTGAATACATTCTCCCTCATGACCATCTATGCACCTTGAGATCCAGTCTCACAACCTTCTCCCCAAAATACACCAGGCCTGATCCAGTTCGAGTCCCTACTCCTGCTGCCCCCACCTCAATGGACTAGCTCAACCCTGGTTCTTATCCCTTCACTGCTGGAAAAAATATTTGCATCCTTCAGAGCAGTGTGTCTCACACTGAGGCCTTAGGAGGCTTTAGCTCTACCTCCTAAATAAGCTGTGCTTATTGTGTACCCACGTCCCATCAGACTGCCACCCTATCACTAAGTCCCTCTTCTACATGGAAATTCTGGAGCTACCACTTCAAAGTTCAGATCGCATCTTATGTTCACTGTGAAAACATCTGCTGGTATGAAATAACTCATGCCCTTTTACCATGGGCCTCAACTTCCTTGAGGGCATGCTGTAAAAGTCTCAAGATTAAGAGATGTGCCATGAGCTCTATTCCATGGCAAGGAGTCTCAAGTTTCTCACCCACCCCATGATTCCCACCTTTTAGTATTTGCTCCCTTGTGTAATCCCCTTTCCTGAATATGGGTAGGGCCTGTAATTTGCTTCTAATCAACACAACAACAAGGTGATATCACTTTTGTGATAAGGTTATGTAAGACAGTGACTTCTACCTTGCTGGCAGACTCTCCCTCTCTCTTTCCTCCCCTGCTCATGCCATATGTTTGACGAAATAAGCTACCACAGTAGAGAAGACCACATAGCAAGGAACTGATCCCTCCAACACCCAGGTTCTGTGAGTGAACTTGGCAGCAGATCCTTCCCCAGGCAAGCCCTCAGATGAGACCTAAGCCATGGTACTCCCCTTGACTGCAACTTGTGAGAGATCATGAAGTACAAGTCCCAGCTTAAGCCATGATGACCAGGCTCATGACCCAGAGAAACTACTATAGTAAATTAATTATTAAACTTATTAAAGCTTTTTACTAACGTGTATTGTTTAAAGCTGCTAAATTTGAGCTAATTGGTTACATGGCAACAGAAAACCAACACAGAAGGGACAGGGAAAAAAGGCTAGAAATCCTTGACCTAAAAGGTCAGTCTCTGCAACTCCACGCTTTGACAGGAGCTCCAAAGCAGAAGGGAACTTGAGAAGTCAAGTTAAACTTCCACTGGCTCTGCATCTTCCAGTTATGGAGGAGAATGGAGAGCTATGTGCCTGCTAAAATATCATGACTCCCCACCTCTATCCATCACTCCTCAGTCAAGTTCTTTAAGCAGGTCCCCCAAATCTCTCCCTCACTGAGCACTACTGGAATTCTTCCCCTCCTCACACTCCTGAGGCACCAATGGCAATGGTCACATGCCCAGGCCTTAGGACACTGTGGCACAGGGCAGTCAGCCACTCCTGCAAGCTGGACGTCACCTTCCCTGGTTATCCTCCCACCTCTGAAAATATTCCCACTCCTTCTCCTTCAAACTGCTTCCTCCCCTGCTCATGCCCTACGCTTGTCTCCTAGAGGTTCTGTCCTGGACACTTTCCTCTTCAAACATTATACAGTCTCAAACTCTTCAAACTTTACAGGAGAAACTGGGCTATCGCATTCATTCTTAAGGTACAACTATCAGTTACTTGCTACTGAAGCTCAAATATACCTTTTACAGACAGAATCACATATATCCAATTGCCCACTGGATATCTGCATCTGGATGTCACTTGGTCACTCAAACAAAATTCATCACCTTCCCCCCATTCCATCTTATTCTTGCTCTTCCTTCTCCTGCACACCTAAGCCTGGTGATTTTGCCACCAACATCCACTGAGTCACATGGATTCACCCAAGACCCATCCTCTGACCCCCTACATCCAACCATCCCGTGAGGCCTACCAATCCCATCCCCTGAAGAGTCCCTGCATCAATCTCATGCTTTCCTACCTCCCTTCAGATCTTCACCACTTCTCTCTGGCAACTCACCTTCTCTACTCCAGCCTCGGCCACTTCTAACCCAATCCCCAAGCATCACATGAGAAGTAACACAGAATCACCGCTTGTCTGGCCCACTTGCTCCTCCCTTCCCCTCCCTCCAACACAATACTGACTGACTGACAGACCATTCACTCAGTACGCACTGCTCTATGCACAGAACACACAGCAGGGAACGGAAGTGTCTCCATGACGAAGCCCACCATGTCACATCTCTGGTTGCACTTACACTGTCCATGACCCAAAACCCAACCCCCACCCTCTTCCCCACATACCAAATTCTTCTTTTTTTGTTTTTTTGAAATTTTTTATTAAGCCATTATTGATATACTCTTATGAAGGTTTCATATGAAAAAACAATGTGGTTACTACATTTACCCATATTATCAAGTCTCCAGCCATACCTAAATGCAGTCACTGTCCATCAGTGTAGTAAGATGCCACAGATTCACTGTCTCCCTCCTCTGTGCTACACTCTTTTCCCTGTGATCCACCACACCATGTGTACTTAACATAATACCCCTCAATGCCCTTCTCCCTACCTCCCCACTCACCCTCCCACACCCATCCACTTTGGTAAGCACTAGTCTCTTTTTGGAGTCTCTGAGTCTCCTGCTATTTTGTGCCTTCAGTTTTGCTTCATTGTTATACTCCACAAATGAGGGAAATAATTTGGCACTTGTCTTTCTCCGCCTGGCTTATTTCACTGAGCATAATATCCTCCAGCTCCATCCACATTGTTGCAAACTGTAGGATTTGTTCATTCTTATGGGTGAATAGTATTCCATTGTGTATATGTACCACCTCTTCTTTATCCATTCATCTACTTATGGACACTGAGGTTGCATCCATATCTTGGCTATTATAAATACTGCTGCAATAAACTAAGGGGTGCATATGTCTTTTTGAATCTGAGTTGTATTCTTTGGGTAAATTCCAAGGAGTGGGATTCCCAGGTCAAATGGTATTTCTATTTTTAGTTTTCTGAGGAACTTCCATATTGCTTCCCACAATGGTGGAATTAGCTTACATTCCCACCAGCAGTGTAGGAGGGTTCACCTTTCTCTGCATCCTCCCCACCATTTGTTGTTCTTAGTCATTTTGAAGCTGGCCATCCTTCCTGGTGTGAGGTGATACTTCACTGTGGTTCTAATTTACAATTCCCTGATGATTAGTAATATGGAGCATCTTTTCATGTATCCTTTTCATGGAGCCATGTGAATTTCTTCTTTGGAAAATTGTCACTTCATAGCCTCTGCCCATTTTTTAATCAGGTTATTTGCTTTTTGGGTGTTGAGGCATGTGAGTTCTTTATATATTTTGGATGATAACCCCTTGTCAGATATGTCATTTACAAATATATTCTCCCACACTATAGGATGCCTTTCTGTTCCATTGATGGTGTCCCTTACACAGAAACTTTTTACTTTGATGTAGTCCCATGTATTCACTTTGCTTTTGCTTCCCTTGCTCGAGGAGATGTGTTCGGGAAAAAATTGCTTGTGGTCATATTCAGGAGACTTTTGCCTATGTTGTGTTTTAAGAGTTTTATGGTTTCATGACTTAACATTCAGGTCTTTTATCCATTTTGAGTTTACTTTTGTGTATGGGGTTAGACAATAATCCAGTTTCATTCTCTTGAATGTAGCTGTCCAGTTTTGCCAACACTTGTTGTTAAAGAGGCTATCATTTCCCCATTGTATGTCCATGGCTCCTTCATCATATATTAATTGACGATATATGGTTGGGTTTATATAAGAGCTGTCTAGTCTGCTCCATTGGTCTATGGTTCTATTCTTCTGCCCGTACCGAATGGTCTTGATTACTGTGGCTTTGTAGTAGAGCTTGAAGTTGGGGAGCACAATCCCCGCAGCTTTATTCTTCCTTCTCAGGATTGCTTTGGGTATTCGGGGTCTTTTGTGGTTCCGTAAGAATTTTAGAAAAATTTGCTCTAGTTCATTGAAGAATGCTGTTGATATTTTGAAAGAAATTGCATTTAATCTGCAGATTGCTTTAGGCATGATGGCCATTTTGACAATATTAATCCTTCCTATCCATTAGCACAGGATGTGTTTCCATTTACTGGTATCTTCTTTAATTTCTCTCAGGAGTGTCTTGTAGTTTTCAGAGTATAGGTCTTTCACTTCCTTGGTTAGGGTTATTCCTAGGTATTTTATTCTTTTTGATGCAACTGTGAATGGAATTGTTTTCCAGATTTCTCTCTCTGCAAGTTCATCATTAGTATATAGGAATGCAACAGATTTCTGTGTATTAATTTTGTATCCTGAAACTTTCCTGAATTCAAATATTAGATCTAGTAGTTTTGAAGTGGATTCCTTAGGGGTTTTTCTGTACAATATCAGGTCTTCTGCAGACAGACACAGTTTAACTTCTTCCTTGCCAATCTGGATGCCTTTTGTTTCTTTGTGTTGTCTTATTGCCATGGCTAGGACCTCCAGAACTATGGTGAATAGAAGTGGGGAGAGTGGGCATGCTTGTCTTCTTCCTAATCTTAAAGGAAAAGCTTTCAGCTTCTTGCTGTTAAGTATGATGTTGGCTGTAAGTTTGTCATATATGGCCTTTATTATGTTGAGGTACTTGCCCTCTATACCCATTTTCTTCAGAGTTTTTTATCATGAACGGATGTTTTTTCAGCATCAATGGAGATGATCATGTGGGTTTTGTCCTTCTTTTTGTTGATGTGGTGTACCATGTTAATGGATTTTTGAATGTTGTACCATCCTTACATCCCTTAGATGAATCCCACTTGATCACGGTGTATGATCCTCTTGATGTATTTTTGAATTAGATTTGCTAATATTTTGTTGAGTATTTTTGCATCTATGTTCATTAGAGATATTGGCCTGTAATTTTCTTTTTTTTGAAGGGGGGTCTTTGCCTGGTTTTTTTATTAGAGTGATGCTGGCCTCATAGAATGAGTTTGGAAGTATTCCCTCTTCCTCTACTCTTTGGAAAACTTTAAGGAGGATGGGTACTACATCTTCACTAAATATTTGACAAAATTCAGCAGTGAAGCCAGCTGACCTAGGTATTTTGTTCTTAGGAAGTTTTTTTATTACCAGTTCAATTTCTTTGCTGGTAATTGGTCTATTCAGATTTTCTGTTTCTTCCTGGGTCAGCCTTGTAAGGTTGTATTTTTCTAGAAAGTTGTCCATTTCTTCCAGGTTATCGGGTTTGTTAGCATATAGTTTTTTATAGTATTCTCTAATAATTCTTTGTATTTCTGTGGTGTCTGTAGTGATTTTTCCTTTCTCATTTCTGATTCTGTTCATGTGTATACACTCTCTTTTTTTCTTGGTAAGTCTGGCTAGGGGGTTATATATCTTGTTTATTTTCTTGAAGAACCAGCTCTTGCTTTCACTGATTCTTTCTATTGTTTTATTCTTCTCGATTTTATTTATTTCTGCTCTAATCTTTATTATGTCCCTCCCTCTACTGACTTTGGGCGTCATTTGTTCTTCTTTTTCTAGTTCCATTAATTGTGAGTTTAGACTGTTCCTATGGGATTGTTCTTCTTTCCTGAGGTAGGCCTGTATTGCAATATACTTTCCTCTTAGCACGGCCTTTGTTGCATCCCAGATTTTGCAGTGTTGAATTATTGTTGTCATTTGTCTCCATATATTGCTTGATCTCTGTTTTTATTTGGTCATTGATCCGTTGGTTATTTAGGAGCTTGTTGTGAAGCCTCCATGTGTTTGTGGGATTTTTCATTTTCTTTGTGTAATTTGTGGTCTAAGAAACTGGTTGGCACAATTTCAATCTTTTTTAATTTACTGAGGCTCTTTCTATGGCCTATTATATGATCTATTCTTGAAAATGTTCCATATGCACTTGAGAAGAATGTGTATTCTGCTGCTTTTGGGTGTAGAGTTCTGCAGATGTCTATTAGGTCCATCTGCTCTAATGTGTTGCTCAGTGCCTCTGTCCTCTTATTTTCTGACTGGTTGTTCTGTCCTTCAAAGTGAGTGGAGTGTTGAAGTCTCCTAGAATGAATGCATTGCATTCTATTTCCCCTTTTAATTCTGTTAGTATTTGTTTCACATATGAATGTGTTCCTGTGTTGGGCACATAGATATTTATAACGGTTATATCTTCTTGTTGGATTGACCCCTTTATCATTATGTAATGTCCTTCTTTGTCTCTTGTGACTTTCTTTCTTTTCAGGTTTATTTTGTCTGATACAAGTACTGCAAACCTCTGCTTTTTTCTTACTATTAGTTGCATGAAATATCTTTTTCCATCCCTTCCCTTTTAGTCTGTGTATGCCTTTGGGTTTAAATGAGTCTCTTGTAGGCAGCATATACATGGGTCTTGTTTTTTTATCCATTCGCTGACTCTATGTCTTTTGATTGGTGCATTTGATAAGTCCATTTACATTTAGGGTGATTATCAATAGGTATGTACTTATTGCCACTGAAGGCTTTAGATTGGTGGTTACCAAAGGTTCAAGGTTAACTTCCTTATTATCTAAGAGTCTAACTTAACTCACTAAAATGCTATTACAAACACAATCTAAAGGTTCTTTTTTTCTCCTCCTTTTTCTTCCTCCTCCATTCCTTATTAGGTATCATATTCTGTACTCTTTGTCTATCCCTTGATTGACTGTGGGGATGGTTGCTTTAATTTTGCATTTGCTTAGTAATTAATTGTTCTACTTTCATTACTGTGATTTTATTACCTCTGGTGACAGCTATTAAACCTTAGGAACACTTCCATCTATAGCAGTCCCTCCAAAACACACTGTAGAGATGGTTTGTGGGAGGTAAATTCTTTCGACTTTTGCTTAGCTGAAATTGTTTAATCCCTCATTCAAATTTAAATGATAATCTTGCCAGATAAAGTATTCTTGGTTCGAGGCCCTTCTGCTTCATTGCATTAAACACATCATGCCACTCCCTCCTGGCCTGTCAGGTTTCTGCTGAGAAGTCTGATGATAGCCTGAGGGGCTTTCCTTTGTATGTGATCTTATTTCTCTCTCTGGCTACTTTTAAGTCTGTCCTTATCCTTGATCTTTGCCATTTTAATTACTATATGTCTTGGTGTTGTCTTCCTTGGGTCCCTTGGTTGGGAGATCGGTGGATCTTCACGGCCTGAGAGACTATCTCCTTGCCCAGACTGGGGAAGTTTTCAGCAATTACCTCCTCAAAGACACTTTCTGTCCCTTTCTCTCTCTCTTCTTCTAGTACCCCTACATTGCGAATATTGTTCCGTTTGGATTGGTCACACAGTTCTCTCAATATTCTTTCATTCTTAGAGATCCTTTCTTCTCTCTGTGCCTCAGCTTCTTTGTAGTCTTCTTCTCTAGTTTCTATTTTATTTATTGTCTCCTCCACCATACCTAATCTGCTTTTAATACCCTCCATTTTGTTCTTCAATGACTGGATCTCAGACCAGAATTCATTCTTGAGTTCTTGAATATTTTTCTGTACTTCCATGAGTATGTTAATGGTTTTTATTTTGAAATCCCTTCCAGGAAGATTCATAAGGTCGATTTCATTTCAATCTTTCTCAGGAGTTGTATTCATAATTTTACTTTGAACCAGGTTTCTTTGGCATTTCATATTTGTATGTGGCGCCCTCTTGCACCCAGAAGCTCCACTCTCTGGAGCTGCTCAGCCCCTGAAGCAATGTCAGGGGTCACAGGGGAGTGGTATTTGTGCCTGGGAGGAGGAAAGAGCTGTTCCCTGCTTCCTGGCTGCTATGCTTGCCTCCACTGCCTCAACCAGTGGGCCGAGCACACAGGTATAAGTCTCTGTGCTTTGCGTTTGTAGTTGCTGTAGATGGGCTTTCCCTCTGGCTGGCCTAACGCCAGGGTAGGGTTTGCCTTTTTGCTAGCCAGGTGCGGCTGGCCGGGAGAAAGGCACAGTAGGCTGCGTATCATGGAGGGGCTCCCTGGAGCTGTGTAGCCAGCTAGGGAGCTGTAGTGCTTGCAGATCACGAAAGTCCCCAACCTGCTGGTCAGAGTGCACCCAGACAATTTTGTCTACCTGTCCTTTCTTATGAGCAGTAAGCTTTGTGCAATCCTTGCCCCTTTAGCAGCCCTCTTGCTAAGGGCTTCCTTGTTAGGAAGTCGCTCACACTGCCTGCCTTTCTTTTGTCCCAGAGCAGCCGGATATGAATCCCTGCTTTCCATAAGCGGCTGGAATTTCAGACTCTCCAGGAATTCTGCCTGTCTTAGCTTTCCAACCCCCTAATCTCGAGAGTACCATGAAAGCACCATGAAATGTAGGTTTGTGCTCCCAGAACAGATCTCCGGAGTTATGTATTCAGCAGTTCCAGGCCTCCACTCCCTCCGCGCTCCATTTCTCTTCCTCCCGCCAGTGAGCTTTGGTATGTTACCCTGTTCTGTGAGTTTTATTATTTTCTGCAGGTGTATGCAGTTTGGCGCAGCCCTCTTTTCTGTTGCTCTTTCAGGATTAGTCGTATTAATTGTATTTTTGTATTATATGTAGTTTTAGGAGGAAACCTCTGTCTCACCTCTCATGCCGCCATCTTTAATCCTGTGTCGCAAATTCTTAATTCAGCCTTCAAAACTCAGACTAGACGTCCCTGCCTCTGGGAATACTTTTCTTTCACTCCCCACCCCTCCCTAGTCACTTCCCCCCCCATCTCTGCCACCTCCATACTTGAGACATAGTGCTCTTTGTATTCATTAAGTTGCATAGTAATGTATTTGATTTTGACTCTTTTTGCCCTTCTAGGCTGACCTCCTCAAGGAACTATTTCTATGATCTCTGAATCCTCCATGCCTTAGCACAATGCCTGATTTTTTATAGTCAATCAATATACGTTGAGGTAATTGAATCTTTATCCATGGTAAACTGGATTACTGTGTCCAACTACCTGCTCCCTCCCTGTAACGAGGTTATAACTCACAACTCTCTCCCTATCCCCCGTCCCTGCCCCATCAGAGGCCACACCCTTGCACAGAGTGGGAGTCACTTCTCCACTTAATGCCTGTGGCCATGTGGCACCCTTGGCCAGTGGTTTGGAGGCAAACACAATGTCTTCCCCATCCCTGGAGAAGCTGTAATTACAAACAACTTGGTAGTCTGGCCCAGATTTGCCTACACTCCTGCCTCTACCATCAGAGCAGTATGTTCCAGGCGGGAGCTGCTCCTTCATTCCATGTCCTGAGAGAAGACCCTGGAGCCAAGTAGGACCCTGCAGAGGTACAGCTCACCTGCAGCCCCCATGCTATGAACAAGAAATAAGGATGTGTGATTTAAAGCCAGTGAGATCCTGGAAGCAAAGCCATCCCAGATTTTCTACATCAGGGCTTCCAGATAGAGAGTCATCAGGGCTCAGCTTAAGCACACCACATTTAGGAAGAGCTCACTACTTTTTAAATTACACTGCATCAATATAAAGTGTTCCTGAATATTAATGCAAAATTTACATACCCATATTTTTCAGCCTTGGGCCTACTTTTACAGATATTACATAAGAAGATACAAATAACACCCTCAGATTCACCCTCAGATTTTAGACAATTACCATGTGATGACTTAAACAGACTCAAAGCTAAGTATGTAACACTCCTCTGATCATTCCAGGGAACTCTAGTCCACCAATGCCACTTTAAACATCTTGGTCTCTTCACTCAAAATATATTCTCTATTTTGTCAAAATCTTCAAATATGTTGCTAGAATGGTAGAAAATATTCTAGATATGGCCTGACCATGGAATAAATCCCTTAGTAGGACCCAAAACTTATCTTGGCCTTTTCTGTGCTTTCCCAAACTAGCATAGAGGCAGAAACAGGTTGCAAGATGGGAAAGATACAGTCTACCATAAACTTGCTTCAAACAATGCTGTGATCAACGCAGATGCCTAAGCTTTGATCCTCTAAAATGTTTTTCAAGACTCCTATGTTTGTGTAAATAACTGCAGACATTTTACATGTATTGCTGCTAAATATTACCTTGTATTAATCCAACATTCTGACATACCAAGATCATTTAAACCCTCTCTCAACCGTTGAACATTAGCTATTCCTCCCCATTTTTTGCTGCTTCAGATATGAGAAACACATTTGTTTATCATCTTGGTCCCTAATGAAATTACTCAACAAGTGAGGGTCAAGGTTGGAGTACTCTGACAAAACACTAAAGAAATCTGTTCAAATAAAAACACTAGCAACAGGCAGAAGTCCCTGTTCTCCAAAGTTGTATGACTTCCCAAACCTAGCCAATAGTAACCATATGAGCAGTGGTTCTCTAGACCAGCAGCATCAGTGTCTCCTAAACTCTCTGGAAATACAAATTCTTTGGCCCCATCTCAGCCCCACTGCACCAGACATAAGCCTATTGGGGAATTCAGATACAGCCCAAGTTGAGAATCAGAGTTCCAGGGCATTTCTTTGACTGTCCTGTCTAGCAACTCTCTCAAAAATGAGTATGGTATCCTTGTGCTGATTTCTCCTGTTTGAACTTATGACTGCCCTTCCTTAGTCTAGCTCCTCTTCATTTCTAAATACCCATAAACTATTTGTTTAGTCAGCCTTTCTAGCATTTTGACTGGAAACAAGGTCAAATTCACCAACCCACAGTTAATGGGAGCTGTCCTTTCTCCCTTTTAGGAAAATTAGGACATTATTTACTCTATCTTGTAATGTTCCTTGCCTGTTGTTGATGATTTCTCAAAAATTATCTATAATGCTTCTGTGATCACAGATGCTAGTTCCATTGGCCTCTGAGAAATTAAGATTTCTTAAATTGCTCTTAAAACTGCCAGGCCAATATTCAACCAGAGCAGAAATGAATGTTAGAGACAACCAAGTTGTTTTATATTATCTTCCACTTAGCAAGCATGTCTATTTCTTGGTGCTGCTCAAGATAGAAGACTTCTTCACTGCTGTGTCTGCAGCACCTGTGTAAGCCTCAGCTTATGCTGGGCTTTAACTAAGGTCAGGCATAAGTTGAAACAGTTTTGAAAAGTCAGTGCTTCTCATGCACCCATGGTTTCCTCCTAAGGTGACCAGGACCAGGTTGATTTTTTTTTCCTTCCTTTGCTTTTCTGTACCATCTAAGCTGTAAACAAGAATCACAGATAAGTTTTTCACTTACAGGCTGAATCTATGTGTTTTATTTATTTTAGTTTTTATTTCAATGAGCATTCGTAGAAATATTCCCTACACTATGTCTTTCTTCCCTGGGAATCATCTGTATACTCACTTAAATCAAGACAATTTCTTTTCTGACTTAAGAATTACGCTTTTCTGTTTCCAGCTCTCTTCCTCACCTTCCTGCCACTCTAGCCCGGCCTCCAGAGAGCAGGACATGACTTCGTTCTGTTTCCAGCTGTTATTTCCCAGCTGCCTGCACTTACTTCACAGTGACTCAGGACTCCTGGAGCACGTGGCCCAGCTGTCCTGCATGCAGCTGCCTCACCTCAATCATTAGACAGCAGTCACACTGGTGGCGTGCTGTCGCACCCACCACCAGCACCAGCCTGGCAGCACGGTGGACTCTCCCAGGTGGGAAACCTGGAAAAAACGCAGCAAGAGCATTGCAGCTGTCATTACAACCTGGGCACACCACAGCAAACTCAACAGCATTCGAGTGGCATCACTGTGGCAGAAGCAGGGCTTACCCCATGAAGGCAGCTGGCTCACAGCACCAAGCTCTGAGTCAGAAGCTTGGTAATGCCTGGGTGCACTACAGAGCCTGTCAGTCCTTGGGGGAAAACATGGCCTTCACCATGTAGTTTGTTTCTTTACCTAATAATATTCTATTACACAGAGTAATTAGGTTTCTGCTTTCATCTCTGTTCCCGGGTCAAGGCAAAAGACATTCTTTATTTCTGTTATTCTCTTTAAGTAGCCAACAAGAACAAAAATTCAACAGGATGATGGAAAGGAAGTAAGTTGAACCATTAATGATGAAACAATATGGTCTGCTGGTTTGCTTAAGTCAATTTCTAATGTCAGTTTCTCTAGGCCAACAGTTTATTCCATCTTCAACATCCCTGAGTAAGCTCTCTGTTCCTTTTCTCTTCTGAAAATAAATTTTCCTCAACCTGTTACTATCACTAATTTTGAGCAAAAAAAAAAAACTTCAAAGGGAGTAAAGAAGAAGATGTCTTTGCCACTGCCTGACCACCCATCCCATCCCTGCCCAAAAAAAATACTTCGGGAAATTTAGAACTGATCCTACTCCTGGCAAAACAGTTTTGGTAGAGCTGTTGAAGGAGAAGATGGGCAAATTATCATTTAATTTGGAAATAACAGACTGGGAAGGAAAAAGTATTTTGTAATCCTCTTGTAGAGTCCAGGGTTTCAGTATCATTTCCCAAGCAATGAGGATTTAACTAGGCAGATAAACATCATGATCATAAAAGAACACATCTGCAGCTTCCTTCCCTCCAGTGAGCAAATGTTCTTGCACACAGACCTTTGCCCTAGTCTCTGCCCTGCAGCAACCTTATTCTACTCCTATTAAACCTGAGAAGGAATGATCACAAGGGCAGTGTGAGTCCAGGGATTCTGAGCACATGGCACTCAACATGCCACAAAAAACAGGACCTGCTGATGGGAACAGCTGGAATGCACTGCCCTGGGGCCAACTGCCAGCCCCAAGGTGCCGGTGGCGAGGAATTCTGCTGCCCTCCAGAGCACCATGTATTTCAGTCAGTGTTCAATAAAGTACACATTAAAAGTCTCCTTTCTTCTCTACCATTGTCCCCTTCCCTCCAAAGAAGAAAGTGCACATTAAAATAGCAGATCAATGCCACAGTATGCCTACTATTAAAAAGAAAAACACAATAGTCTGGAAATGCATGCTAAGGTTTCCACAGCAACCAGTCCCAGAGCCCAACTTGTAACATTAACTATTCCATTCCAAAAAGTTTAATAAAACTCCAGGAAAGTAGATGGGGGAGGGATCAAGTTACAGTCCTGGGGGAGGGGGGAAGATACTCCCTTGTTCTCATGCACTTGAATTTTCCCCATTGAAAGTATTATTTAAGGACATATAGTATCATTAATATTCCTACTCCCAATTACCTAATATACAGTAGGTAACTGCAAATATCTGCTGATAGTTCTTTTGGTTGGGGGATGGGAGATGTGTTGGTCAGGAAAAACAAATTTTTTAGAACAGAAATACACTTTCTCAACAAAGTATGTTCCTAACCAAGCATAAAGGGTTATTTCAAAAAATCCAATCAGGTGAGCAACTATAAGGCTCCAGATCATGATGCGAAGGATCTTCTCCCTCTGTGAACTGACTAATTCAAAGGGAGCAAAAATGCCCAGAACATTCATTTCCAAAGTAGAGAGAGGGCCCGCAGAGCGGGGAATTATGCAGCCTCCCCTGTAAGAAAGAAAACAAACCCCCAGAACTGCACCAGGCAGATTCTGAAGAAAAATGCCTATTACTACAAGTAATAGTTTTTAGTATTTGACAAATTCTACCAGGCTTCTCTATAAAAACTGCCCACATCAAATACATGTTGCTGTAAGGGAATCCACACATAAAGAAAGGCACTCCACATGGCTTAAATCAGCCAAGAGAGATCAGGGTATGTCCAAACAGCTTCAGTGAGAGTCCAATCAACGCATTTCCCAAGGACCCCTATAAATCAGAGAAGAATATGCCTGTCCTTCCACTTCAGTACAAACTTATCTCTACTGGGCATGAAGCTCACCAGTCAGGCGGCAGATCCTATATTCAGGCAAACATCCCCAATCTGTAGGAGAAAGCCACTTTCAGGGTTCTCAGCATAACAGGTGTAAAATGTCCTTCCCAATGTGGCATCGAAGGGAGCATGTTATTGGGATCTGCTACAGAGGAGTCTAGTTATATATTTCCCTGTCAGTACTCTGGATAAAAAGGAAAGATCTGTTGCACAAGAAACCCCTTTTCAACTGAGGGGGGTAAAACTGCCTCTACTTTCCTCTGCAGTAAGACGCTCACCCCTGAATTTGAAAAGCAGGATTCCTGTGTGTAAGACTGGAGGCACCGGAGGGAGGGATGAGCACGTCGGATGAGCTCAGCCCTCACCAAATGGGGAAAGGGGTCAGCAAAGCTCCCAACCCCAGCCTAGTAAGGGAAAGAGACCAACAGATTCCCGCCTGATGATATGCCAAAGTCCCCTGGCTGCTGCCCCCTCCCAACCTGGAAAAGGTGCCTTAGGCTAGCCAATCCTCTCGCCACTGTAGACCTATGCTCTCCCTCCCCCTAACTTCTTTATAAACTCACTGCCTGCCCTGCTGGGCCTGACTTCTCTGGCCTGTGACTAAATAGACTGGTGAACATCGCCCGGGATTGCACCCTATTAAACTTTTGGCTCCTTTGTAGCCTCCTCGCCTGGTCATTTCAGCTTGATTTTACCTTACACTGTGTTAGTCCATATGGCAGGCAGGTCTGAGGTCATGTCACCATCTCTCACCACTCCAATACTCTAGTGCTCAAATTCAGCAGTGCGACAGAAGCTTCCAGGACAGGAGAGGAGAAGCACATGGCATCAGCCCCTGTGAAGGAACCCTGAGCCTGGACAATCATCCCTGGAGATGGACAAGAGCCCCAGGGCATGGATAAGCATCCCTGGGCACAGACAAGTGCCCCTGGGCACAGATAAGCACCCCATATCCACAGCCTTCACAGCATGGTAAGGAGTTACAATCTGAACACCACATTAAGGGGAATATTCAAAATGTGACTCTTGCTTTCAAGATGTAATTGGTTGTTTTATGATTAAGCACACATGGCTATAAATCTAAAGCAAGAGCTTTATAAAATGTGAAAAGAGAAAAAATGGGAAAAATCCTGTCAGCCTGCAAAGTTCTCACAGTCCATGTGTACAGCATTTGCTTAGAACTCAAAATGCATTTCCGCAGCATGTCTGCTATAAACCTAAGCTCTGGTGGACTGAAGGATAAACAAAAGGATCATGGAACACAGCACTGTGTATGTCTGTTCCACATGAAGGCAGATGTCAGGCAGGCCCTCACACCCACCTAGGCTGTATCAGCCATGGGTGTCAGGCTGAAAGTCTTCCCAGAATAGCTTGAGAAAGTTCACTCCCAGCAAGGTAGTTTGGCTAAAGCTATACAGTAAAAATGAACTACATTTTCAGTCGTTTTAAAGGAAGAAACATGTACTGAGGCGTTTCATCAACAAATTTACTCAACTGGATACTTTCAGATTTTTCTGACAAAATATGTAATGCATTTTATAATATATAAAGGAGTTCTCCATTTTAAGAGCAGTTATCAAAATATATAGTCTTAGGAGTTTGAATTTCAGGCTGATATTCAGAGAACTGGATGGCAAATGGGTCCACTGGGGCACTCGTCCCCACCCTAGACACACAGAGCTGCTGGCCCAGCTGTCAGACACAGTAATAAACTGGGTCAATGTAAACTGGGAATATAAATGACCCAGAGTACTGGCCAAATAACAGGGCCCCGTGACCATAACAAAAACACCTGCTGCAAAGACGAGGTCAGGGCAGCAACTCTGCATCTACCTTATACAGAATGACACACTTTGAAGAACACAACTTGTGTCACCTAGATGATGGGCCTTGCTGGCTTCTGAGCCACTTCTGTTTCTCTGGCAAAATGTGTCCAGTCTTCTGAGTTAGGGTTTCTGGATGGCATGTCTCCACACTCACTACAAATAAAGCAGCTCCCATGGAGCCCTGGGCCAGGTGGCTCTCACATAGCAGAGGGAGACCTACTGGCTTACAATTGGTGCCTTTGCTCACAGGCTTCCATAGGCCCAGGGAAGCTGCCATCCTCTCACTGCACAGAGAACAGAATACAGTCTCACTGCATTTCCACATGGCTCCTGTCCTGGAAGCAAGCACACGATCAAAGGCAGTGAATCCTGATCCTTTTGGGTCATCGCTCTCTCTAAGAACCAGCCAGCATTCGGAACTACAGACTTTAAAGTCTTCCATGATGCTCCACTCTGTTATTTCGTTTTAGGCAGGTACCCCACTGATGGCAGGGCTCAAGTAAAATCTGGGTCTACTTCCAACACAGTTCTAGAAGCCACTTGTTACGACGAGCCTGCCAAAGTGGATCCCAATCCTGGCAGCTGATCAGCTCCTTACCCGACATCAGATGCAACATCACTCTGCAGAGCCCCCACCACCTAAAACATGCAGACTGCGGTAAGGAAAGCAGACAGCAGAGGACACACGTGAATAGGTGGCTGGGAACACAGCAGCCAACATGCAGCTGAGGCAATGTCTGGGTCTCCTCATACATGAGGGATCTCCTGGGATTGTACAGATGGGCACTGCCAGCATGCCTGTCCCTAGCCCAGGCTCTCAGTCTAGCCTGGGTCAGGGTGCCTCTGATGCCTGCATACAAGACACACCCGCCAATTCGCTCTCCCAGACCTCCTTAAAATGTTCCTCCCCAGTCCAGAGCCAAATGTCAAACATGCCCCATTTCAAGGGCCTGGCATACCCTCCCAAGTATTCTAGCCACATACCTGAGACCCCTGAACCTCTGATACAATCAATCAAAACTTTTTTCCTTTAGTTTGAAGAGCTCAGCTAGGTAAGAAGTCAAAAGCTACCCTCCCTGAACTATGGTTGGGGAGGAACTTGGCAATAGCCCCTTAGCATCCTAAAGGCACAATATTTGCATCTAAATAATAATAAAGTGTACTGGACCTAGTAGGCAGAATTTCATGCAATGAAGTGACTATATTTATGGGGGTAGGGAGACGTGAAGGGAGGCTACCAGGGCCATCACCACTGCCTGCACAGAGGCCCAGGTGCCAGGACACCTCCCCTGGACTCAGCTTCTTTTCTTTGAATACAAACATTTCTTACAAGCTGCAAGTTCATTCTGCCCTGTTTGTTTTCTGTAAGAGTTCACACAGCAATGCCAGAGGGACTCTAGGCTGGGCGGGAATAGGGCTGCGGTATGAAATGTGGGAGTGAAATGCGTCCCTGGGGCTTGCTTACAAGCATGGGAGCTTTAAGCCCAACACTGGAACTAGGATAAGCAGAAAAAATTGATCTGACTCTTGTGCTTCCAATTTTTCCTACCCAGTTAAGAGCTGGAATTACAACTCTTTAAAACTGGGAGTCCTAGAAACACAGAGCTTAGAGGAATCTTGCAAACGGCCACTTGCCCCCAAGAAAAATAATGTGTACATGAGTAGGCTAGAGCAGAGGTGCTGATTCCCACCTGGCGACCTTCCTGGGGGAAGAGCCAGCAGAGAACTCCAGGGAAAACAATGACCGCCCCAACAATTGCACATGTAGGGGTGATGACTGCCCAGCAAGAATCTTCTTTTCTCATGCCCCCTGGGCCAGTGTCAAAATGCCCTGAGCTCCCCATCAACCCAATAGAGCAAAGCTGGCATGCAGACCCCCACTCCAAGAACAGGTAATCCAAAATAGAGGAAACCTTTCCTTTGAGAGATAGTGGGAACATCAGGGCACAGTGGCCCATTTAATGGTACCACAGGAGGCTGCACCATATTCAATTACCAGGGACCAAGAAGAAGAACTAATTATCCAGTTCACAGATTATCCAGGCCCCAGCTTCCCCCTCTGCCCCTCCTCCTCCTGGCAGCCTACACTTTCTCATGCTTCAAGTAGGGAAGAGTGAGGTAAATAAAAGACATGGAACACCAGTCAGCTTGTCTGGTACGTGGTTTGGGAAGGAGTGAAAATCAAACCATTCATCAAAGGAAGCTTTTAGAATAATCACAGCTTTCTATTCCATCGATTTCTACATTCCATGATTCCCCTGATTCCATTACCATAGATTACAAAGAGATGGGTCTAATTTTCCTAAGATGACATTCACTGCTTCATGTACTATTTAATGAGCACTTCCTATGTGCAAAATACTATGTTGGGGCCAAGGCATACAAACGAGCTTATGAAAACCTGGGCTTACAAGAGGGAGTAAATACACAAGGCCACTGCACTGTCGGGGAGGGATGTCTGTGCCAGCCACACAGCATCCATGCACTGGGCCGCCTGAGGGCACCTGAGGAACTACACAAAGGATGCTGGTCTGCCACCCCAGGCACCCCCAGGGAGGACCCAGCCCTAAACAGTGCCTTTTGAAAAACAACAGAACAGATGAAGGCAAGGTTCTTCTTTTCAATTAAAAAAAGGCTTGCAGGAACTAAAAGTAACACACAGCCAGACTACAGACACACACAAATAGCTTTTCATCAGGAAGCCAACACTAAACCCATCACTTCCTGGGGAAAAAAATTTCTTTTTTCATTGTCATTACTCCAGTGAGCAAGACTAGGGAGAATGATGGAGGAGCACTAGTACAGGTTACTTTTAAGGGAGCAAGGTAGAGGAAAATCAGGAAGACAAAATGGAGCCACCATTACTTTATTAAAGGAAACAATATTGCTTCATTACATATCTACCTTCTTCACCCCAAAATTCTTGATTCCTATTTAGAAACAAGGGAGGGAGAAAAAGGAGAGGGAAAGTGAAGCAAGTGGGAAGGAGCATGAGGTTACAAAAGGGGAGGCCTCGGGTAGGACTCTGGGAAGACGGGGGACTAGAAAGCACCAGGAATCTGGCTCCCCACCTAGAAAAAGGAATGCATCAGCAGATTCTGTGTGATGTAGCTAGCCTGGAACACTGGAATCTGTTGAAGAATTGCAACTTCCCAGGAAGATCTCGGCAATAAATTGCAGGTAGGTCAAAATCAGCTCTTAGCACAGTTCTTCCCCCACTCCCAGCCAACTGGAAGGCAGCTGTGCACCTATTTCTGGAGCAGCACAGCTTGTGGGAGCCAGGATAAGCACAAATCACTGTGTTCTCCAAACATCAGGGATCTGTGCTCTGATTGCTGATTGTCGCTTCTGACCACTGACAGTCAAAGAGACCAGCACCCACTGTTGTAAGCACTTCATCTCTGGAATAAAGTGACTTCCAGGGGATTAATAGGCTGGCAGCCACTTTACCCCATCATTTTTCATCCTTTGTCCTTTGGGAAGCCAGACATTCAAGGACATTACAAAACAACTGCACAGAAATGACAGCCTCTTCAACAACTGGTGTTGGCAAAACTGGACAGCTACATTCAAGAGAATGAAACTGGATTATTGTCTAACTCCATACACAAAAGTAAACTCGAAATGGATCAAAGACCTGAATGTAAGTCATGAAACCATAAAACTCTTAGAAGAAAACACAGGCAAAAATCTCTTGAAAATAAAAAACATGAGCAATTTTTTCCTGAACACATCTATTCAGGCAAAGGAAACAAAAGTAAAAATGAACAAATGGGCCTACATCAAACTAAAAAGCTTCTGTACAGAAAAGGACACCATCAGTAGAACAAAAAGGCATCCTTCAGTTTGGGAGAATATATTCGCAAACAATGTATCCAATGAGGGTTTAACATCCAAAATGTATAAAGAACTCACATGCCTCAACACCCAAAAAGCAAATAACCCGATTAAAAAATGGGTGGAGGATCTGCACAGACAACTCGCCAAAGAAGAAATTCAGATGGCCAACAGGCACATGAAAAGATGCTCCATACATCGCTAATTATCAGAAATTTGCAAATTAAAACCACAATGAGATATTACGTCATACCAGTTAGGATGGCCAACCTCGGAAAAAACAAGGAACAACAAATGCTGGCGAGGATGCAGAGAAAGGGGAACCTTCCTACACTGCAGGTGGGAATAATTAGTTCAACCATTGTGGAAAGCAATTTATGGAGGTTCCTCAAAAAACTAAAATAGAAATGCCATTTGACACAGGAACTCCAATCCTAGGAATTAACAGAAATAAAATAAGATCACAGATTTAAAAGATATATGCACCCCTATGTTTATTGCAACACTATTTACAAGAGCCAAGATATGGAAGCAACCTGAGTGTCCATCAGCAGATGAATAGATAAAGAAGAGCTGGTACATATACACAGTGGAATACTCAGCCATAAGACAAAAACAAATCCTACCATTTGCAACAACATGGATGGAGCTAGAGGGTATTATGCTCCATGAAATAAGCCAGGTGGAGAAAGACAAGTACCAAATGATTTCACTCATTTGTGAAGTATTAACAACAAAGCAAAACTGAAGGAACAAAACAGCAGCAGACTCACAAACTCCAAGAAGGGACTAGTGGTTACCAAAGGGAAGGGGCTGGGGAGGCTGGGGAGAGTGGGTGGGGAGGGAGGAAGAAGGGGATTAACGGACATTATGATTAGCACACACAATGTAGGGGGGTTACAGGGAAGACAGCACAGCACAGAGAAGACAAGTAGTGACTCTATAGCATCTTACTATGCTGACAGACAGTGACTACAATGGGGTTGGGGGGTACTTCATAATATGGGTGTATGTAACCACATTGTTGCTCATGTGAAACCTTCATAAGATTGTATATCAATGATACCTTAATAAAAAAATAAAAATAAATAAACTAATAAATAAAAAACAACTGCATACACAGGGAAATTAGTGACTGTTCATGCACAGCATAAGGCTCAGAAAAGACCTTAGAAGACATTAACTTTATAGTTCAAGCTGAACCTCAGTACAGAGACAGCCTCCAACAATCAAAACACAAATGAAAAGAATAAACAGCAACAAAACACACACACACACACACACACAAAACAGCAAAACCCTGCAGAAGGGGGAAAACCTGATTTCCAGATTTACCACATTATGAAAATTAAATCCAGTACTTAACAAAAAAATCACAAGGTACACAAAGAAAAGGGAAAGTATGACTCATTTAAAGGGAAAAAATCAATAGAAACTATTCCTGAAAAAGACCTAGTGCTGAATAAACTAGACAAAGACTTTAAAATAACCCTTAAAAATGCCCATAGAAATAAAGGAAGATGTGGAGATCATCAAGAAAACGACATGTGAACAAAATGGAAAACAACAAAGGAAGAGATAAAAACCTACAAAGAAATCCTGTATCTGAAATGTACAGTGCTTGATATGAAAAATTCACTAGAGGGATTCAAAGACAGGTCTGAGTAAGCAGAAAGGAGACCCAGTGGACTAGATGGAGCGACGGAAACCATCCCAGCTGGGGAAAGGAGAGAGAGAAGACCAAAGAGAAGCAAGAAAAGCCTAAGAGGCCTGTAGGACACCAGCAACCAGACTGGCATACACATCACAGGAGCCCCAGAAGTAGCGAGGGAAAAGGAGCAGAGGGAGTATTTTATGAAATATCTGAAAACTTCCCAAATCTGAGAAGACATGAATATAAACATCCAAGAAGCTCAACAGACTCCAAAAAGATGAACTCAGAAAGACCCACACCAAGACATATAATCCAACTTTCAAAAGATAAAGACAGAATCTTGAGAGCAGCTAGAGAAGCATATCACCCCATAGAAAGGATCCACAATAAGATTAACAGATTTCTCTGCAGAAACTTTGGAAGCCAGAAGGCAGTGGGCCTATATATTCAAAGTACTAAAAGAAGAAAAGTCATCATCTAAGAATCCTATATCCAGGAAAACAGTCCTTCACAAGTGAAGAAGAAATTAAGATATTTCCAGATAAATAAAAGTTGAGTGAGAGTTCATGACCACTAGACCTGGCCTGCAAAAAAGTGTTGAAGGGAGTCCTACAAGGTGAAATGAAATGACACTAGACAGTAACTCAAAGTGGTATAGAAAAACAAAGATCTCAATAAAGGTACATACAAGAGCAATCATAAAAGCTACTGTTTGTGTAACAACAGTTTGTCACCATACTCTCTATTTTCTACATGATTTAAGAAGTTAATACAGGTAAAAAAAAACTATTAGTGTAAAAACTTAGTATTACTGTAACTTCGGTTTATAAATACAAATCTTGTTTTACACATTATTTATAAGAGTAACAGATTTAAACGTGCTTAATGCATTAGCTTAATGTTTTGGGACACAAAGTACAAGATGTAATTTGTGACATCAACAACTAAAAAAGGTAGGGACAGAACTGTGAAAGAGCAGAGTTTTTGTATGTTATTGAAATTAAGCTGGCGGAAATTCAAATTAGAGTGTTAAAACTTTAGGATGTTAAAAATAATC
The DNA here is from genome assembly GCF_030020395.1 of Manis pentadactyla. NCBI lineage: Eukaryota > Metazoa > Chordata > Mammalia > Pholidota > Manidae > Manis > Manis pentadactyla. Next base: position 120,821,137 of record NC_080021.1, on the reverse strand, counting down.
CTATGGTAACCACAAAGAAAACAGCTACAGAAATATACACAAAAGCAGATGAGAAAGGAATGTAAACATCTCACTACAAAAAATCAACTAAACACAAAAGGAAAAGTAATGCAGGACTTGAGGTACAAAAGGCTGTAGGGCATATAGAAAACTAATAGCACAATGACTTAAGTCCCTTCTTATCTGTAATTACTTTCAATGTAAATGGAATAAACCCTCCAATCAAAAAACAGAGACTGGCAGAATGGGTAAAAACACATGACCCAATTATAGGCTGTCTACAAGAGACTCGCACAGGATCCAAAAACAAACAGGTTGAAAGTTAAAAAATGGAAAAAGACATTCCATGTAAATAATAAGCAAAAGAGAACAGGGATAGCTATGCTAATATAAGACCAAGTAGATTTTAAATCTAAAAAGGTTACAAGAAACAGCAGGACATTATATACTAATAAATGGCTCAATACAGCAAAACTGTATTACAATTTAAAACATTTACACACCTAATGACAGACCATCAAAATACATAAAGCAAAATCTGACAGAAGTGAAAGGAGAAATAGTTCCACAGTAATAGTTGGGAGACTTCTATATACCACTTATAATAATGGATACAATAACTGGACAGAAGACAAGTAAGGGAGTAAAGGACATTACACAACAACCAACTAGATTTGCCAGAGACATACAGGATAATCTTAACCACCACTAACATCTACACATTTTTCTTAGGTACACATGAGGCATATTCCAGAAAAGACCATATGATAGGTCACAAATAAGTCTCAACATATTTACAAAAGTAAATATACAAAGCACCTTCTCTGATCACAACAAGATGAACCTAGAAATCAATAATAAAAAACTGGAAAATGTGAAAAACCATGGATTTGGATCAAAGGAAATTAGAAAATGCCTGAATATGAATGAAAACAAAAACACATGTGGCACAGCAGAAGCAGTGGCAAGAGAGAATATTCATTAAAAAACATGAAAGGTCTCAAATCTACAACCTAAATTTACAACTTAAGAAACTAGAAAAAAAAAAAAAAACCAAACTCAAAGTTAGCAGAAGGAAATAAAGATTAAGGCAGAGAGAAACAGAATAGAGACTAGAAAACAACAGAGAAAAATCAATGAAACCCAGAGTTGGTTCTTCAGAAAAATCATCAAAATTAACAACCTTTAGCTAGACAGTCAAAGAAAAAAAGATTCAAATTATTAAAATCAGAAATTAAAAAGGGGACAATACTATTGATACCACAAAAATAAAAAGGATTATAAGAAAGTAGTATGAACAACTGTACACCCAAAAAAATGGATAACCTAGATGAATGGAGAAACATCTGGAAAAACAGCAAGACTAAAGCACATAGAAAAAGAAAATTGGAGTAGACCAATAACTAGTAAGGGAACTGAGTCAGTAATTAACTATCTCCTAACAAAGAAAAGTCCAGGTCCTAGATGCTTCACTGGTGAATTCTACCAAACATTTAATGAAGAATTAATACCAATGCTTATCAAACTTTTCAGGAAGCTGAAAGGAGGGAACACTTCCTAACTCATTCTACAAGGACAGCATAACCCTAACACTAAAGAAAATAATGACACTATTTAGAAAAAGAAAACTTCATACCAAAATCACTTATGAACACTGATGCAAAAATCCTCAGCAGTACATTAAAAAGATTATGCACCATAACCAAATGTGATTTATTCCTGGAATGCAAGAAGGCCCAACATACAAAAATCAATCAATGTAATATACCATATCAGCAAAATGAAGAGGAATAAAAACACATCATCACCTCGATTGATGCAGAAAAAGCATTTGACAAAACTCAACAATCTCTCATGATAAGAACACTCAATAAAATAGGAAGAGAAGGACACTACCACAACATAATAAAGGCCATATATGAAAAACCCACAGCAAACATCATACTCAATGGTGAAAGACTGAAAGCTTTTCCTCTAAATCAGTAACAAGGCAAGGATGCTCACTTATACCAGTCTACTCAACATAGTCCTGTAAGTTCTAGTCAGAACAATTAGGCAAGAAAAAGAAATTAAAGGCATGCAAACTGGAAATGAAGAAGTAAAAAATTATCTCTATTTGCAGACAGTATGATTTTATATGTAGAAAATCCTAAAGACTCAACAAAAAAGTTGTTGGAATTAATGACTTCAGCAAAGCAACAGGACACAGAATCAACAATCAGTTGCATTTCTATACACAATGAACATTTTTTTTTTTGGTGAGGGCATCTCTCATATTTATTGATCGAATAGTTGTTAACAACAATAAATTTCTGTATAGGGGGGTCAATACTCAATGCACAATCATTAATCCACCCCAAGCCTAATTTTCATCAGTCTCCAATCTTCTGATGCATAACGAACAAATTCTTACATGGAGTACAAATTCTTACATAGTGAATAAGTTACATGGTGAACAGTGCAAGGGCAGTCATCACAGAAGCTTTCGGTTTTGTTCATGCATTATGAACTATACACAGTCAGTTCAAATATGAATATTCATTTGATTTTTAAACTTGACTTATATGTGGATACCACATTTCTCTATTATTATTATTTTTAATAAAATGCTGAAGTGGTAGGTAGATACGAGATAAAGGTAGAAAACAGAGTTTAGTGTTGTAAGAGAGCAAATGTAGATGATCAGGTGTGTGCCTGTAGACTATGTGTTAATCCGAGCTAGACGAGGGCAATAAACATCCATGTATGCAGATTTCTCTCAGAACATGAGGGGGGAGGTTCTAAGCCTCACCTCTGCTGCTCCCCATTTTTCTCACCAGATGGCCCCCTGTGACTGTGCCTGTCTTAGGTTGTTCCTCCCTTGAGGAATCTTACCCGTCTCTGGCTAACCAGTCATCTTCCGGGGCCATACAGGGAAATGTTAAGTTGGTAAGTGAGAGAGAAGCCTTATTGTTTGAAAAGGTTAGCTTTTTACTTCTTTGCATATTTATGCCCTGTGGCTTCTATGCCCAGCATTTGTCTTGAGGTGTCTTTACCACTTGGAAGAATTATGATACTCGGTAAATTCGACATGTGGCACGAGTTCTATTTAAAGGTTGTGATTAGGTAGGAAGAAGAAAAGCTATAGAAGTAGCAGGCAGAAGAAAACCTGGGAAGATTGATTATTTCTTTCACATATCTTCTTGTAGAGTAACTTCAACACACAATGAACATTTGACAAGGAAATTATAAAAACAATTCTATTTACAATAGCATCAAAAAGAATAAAATACTTAGGAATTAACTAGGGAGCTGAGAGACTTGTATAATGAAAACAAAAAGCATTGCTAATAGAAATTATTCAAGAAGATATAAATAATGGAAAAACATTCCATGTTCATAGAGTGGATGATTTAATATTGCTAAAATGTCAGTATTACCCTAAGTGATCTACAAACTAAATGTAATCTCTATCAAAATTCCAACATATTTTTTGCAGAAACAGAAAAACCCACCCTAACGGCTAACATTATCTTGAAAAATAACAAAAACTAAAGGACTTAACTTACAGATTTCAAACCTTACTACAGAGCTACAGTCATCAAAACAGTATGGTATTGGCAAAAAGACACATAGACCAAAGGAATAGAATAGAGAGCCCAGAAATAAACCCTCACATACAGTCAAAAGATTTTTGACAAGCATGCCAAGACCATTCAATGGAAAAGGAAATTTTTCAACAAATGGTGCTGGAAAAACTGGATATCCACATGCAAAAGAATGAAATTGGACCTTTACCTAACACCATACACAAAAATTAACTCAAAATGGATCAAGGACTTAATTACCTAAACAATAAAACTCTTAGAAGAAAACATACGACAAAAGCTTCTCAACATTGGATTTGGCAATGACTTTTTGGATATGACACCAAAGACACAGATAAAAAAGAAAAAACATGATAGAGTAAGCAGTTAGTTAGACATAAGCAGGAGAAAAGGGCCAGCCCATTACCAAGGAAGACTTCTCCCTGGCGAACCCCTAAGCCCTCCTTAGCTCCTAGTTCCACAGTAAAGGAGGCCCAGACAATCAAGGACACCTAGATTGTCAAGAGGCCCAACACCACAGGAGTTTCCCTGATTACAGGGCATGCGCAAAGTCCAAAGACACTGTCTAAAAGTAACCCTACTTCACTAAAATAACATATAAATCTAATTAGCATTGATGTTTTGGCCCTACTTTGCTTAGGTCCTTATGAGTAAAGTGCCTTATGCACTGAGAGAAAAGTTATATAACTAGAAGGGAAGAAATGGGGGGCGGAGGAAGGACAGAAGGAGGGAGAGTGGGAGGAAGGAACCTCTCTATAAGATGACGTAAGATGCAGGGTAGGAATTCCTGCCATCTTAAGAAAAAATAAAAGCCAACCTAACCCATTGCTTCTGGTTTCTAAACAGCCTGCTTTCCACCCTTCTTGAGAATGTACTTATGCTTTGCTTAATAAACTCCTGTTGCTTAAAACTGTCTTAAGTTGTCTGTCTCTTGATTGAATTATTTCCTTCCAGAAGACAAGAATCAGGGGAACACAACATGTTCCACCAGTAACAAACAGACCAATTGGACTTTATGAACACAAAAAACATTTTTTGATGAACACTGCCCATAGCATAAAAAGGCAACCTACAGAATGGTAAAAATATTTGCAGATCACATATCTGATAAGAGATTAACATATAGAACATATAGAGAACTTCTAAAACTCAACAATAACAAAGACAACCTGATAGAAAAATGGGCCAAGGACTTGAATAGACATTCCTCCAAAGAAGATATTATGAATCGCCAATAAGCACATCAAAAGATGCTCAACATATGAATCATTAGGGAAATGCAAATTAAAACTACCATGAGATACCACCTCATACCCATTAAAATGGCAACTATCAAACAAATAGAAAACAAGTTGTCTTGCTAATGGGTTTCAGCCGGGCAAGTTCACTATGGATTCAGAGTGACTAAAGAAATTGACCGCAAAACGCTCTTTGGGGTGAAAAGAAAGGTCTTACAAAACTGCCGTCCAGCCCATCTCTCTCTCCTGCTCCAGCAGCAACCACACCGGCTCTCCCCCTCACTCTCAGGTACAGATAAGCCCTCTGTTGCCCAGGTAATTACCTACTGATATGGAGATGAAAGATGCAAAGGCACTAAAGCCTACTTCTTTACACCTCTGAATGCCTGTTGATATGCAGATGTACAAAAGCCAGGAGAGATATTCTGGAAATATTACAATTTTACCCACACTCCACCCCTCCAGGATTCTCGCCTTACAATATATATGCTTGTAATCTTCCACAATGGTCCCTGTGCGAGAAAACAGGAGCACTGTAACCAGATTCTACAATAGCAACAGGGGATAACAACAACTTAAAGATAGTAAAAATTGAGATACAACAAGATTTTGATACAAAAATTATTATAATCGTCAAGCCAGAGGAGGTTCCAGTTCACAAAGACTTTAGGGGCGATAAGACACATGTTTTAATGTCACCAACATAGGTAAATATTGTCCATCAGGTAGGATGCATGCAAGAGAGTGGTCTTGTGATAGGACTGTAGCAGGAAGGGGATCCCTTCCAGGTCTAGTATACCATACTTTTACTCCTTTCCCCGTGGGGGTTACTGAAGGGTCTATATATAGTGTTACCAGAGGTGCATGCACTGGCCATAATGATAAAACAAAACTCCCCAGTAAGATGCTCTTACCTTGTGGCCGTTCAGGATATACTACTGTAACCTTCAGCGGTCACTCTACTGTTATTCCAGGAATACACAGGAGGCCAGCTTCCAGGCCTTGTCCCCAAGGTGCCAGGAGAGCCAGCCATTGTTGGTCCATGTATCAAAAGGTCCAAGGCCACGTACACTCATTGGAGTATCTGGGATTCAGTGCAGTTGGTGCTGGAAGCAAGAGATTATTCTGGTAGATAAACCTCGGCTTCAATGATTCATTCTTGGTTTGTACTTGCAGTTGTATAGGGGAGGCAACCATATATGTTAACATGTCTACGGGGCTCTGAGCTCCCTTTCGGGGTCTCTCATTCAAACGTCGTAGCATGGTCCATAAGCGGACTGATCATCCAGCAGACTATTGGTATCTGACTTTAGTCTGGATTTTAACAAGCCATTGTGCCTCTCTATCATGCTTGCTGTGGTAGGATTGTATGGCATATGAAACTTCTACTTGATTCCCAGCTGTCGGATCCATTCTTGCAGTGTACGTCCAGTAAAATGGGTGCCCTGATCACTCTCAATCACCTGCGGTCAGCCATAGGCAGGAAAAAGCACTCTAGGCCTCTTTTGGTCACCTGCTGGTCTGCACAATGGGTAGGAAAAGCAACCAAAGTCCAGGAGCTGTGTCCACACAAGTCATCGCGTACCAATATCTTTCTGACACAGGTAGAGGCCCCATACAGTCTATCTGCCACCTGACGAGGGGTACAGGCCCCTTAGCTACTGTCCCACATTGTTGTGGAACTTCGTGTAAGTCCCTTTTGGAGCACACGACACACACCTGCCGGGCTCTATTAACTACTTCGAAGGTCAAAGGCAGGCCGCACCAACAGGCTACAGCCCACATTGTCTTTTGCTCTTCATGCAACAAACACTGATGTAGCCATTGGGCTACATCAGAGGCAGGATTTCCTTCTAACCAACGTATCTGGGCCAATTTATCTGCCTCATCATTTCCTGGGGATGCCAGTGGCAAATGACCTGTCACATGGTATACTGTAATTACTTTAGTCTGACCACAGGCCCATAAGTCTTGCCATACTTCTTGCCCCCAAAGGGGTCGGTGACCAACCAGCCAGTTGGCATGGTACCAAGTTGTTAGCCACAGGGTCAGGCCCGATAGTCAGCCCAGCTGTCACTGCAGACAACTATAGGGGAGGGCTCCTTGCTGATCACAAGCCACACAGCCCACAACTCTGCCCATTGGCTGCTCTTTCCCTCACCTCTTCCATCCATATTGTCTCAGTCTTAGGATGGAAAGCTATGGTCCTTCATTTTGGGAGCTGCCCAAGGCTGGAGCCATCTGTGTACCATGCATCTTCGGGTATGGGGTTCTTCCCTCCTGGTAGGGACTCTCTGCTACTAATAGTTTAAAAGCAAGTTCTTCCTGCTTTTCACTAGTATATGTCACTGGCCCCAATAAGCGCTGGAGTTCTTCACTCAAGGGGCGACTAGAGAGGGTACTATGCTGCTGCAGGTAACCACCCCACTTGGCTAGTTGTGGGTGTTTGTGCCAGACCATTCCTTGGCTTTTCGGTCTGGTCTCATATGCACCCCAAGATGGGATAGGTGGTATTACCTTTATTAGGCCCATTCCAGTGATAGGTTCTGTAGCCAGCAAGGCATGATACATGGCAGCCAGTTGTTTTTCTATCAAAGTGTATCGTACCTCTGGCCCTTTCCAGAGTTGTGACCAGAATCCAACGGTTTGGCGAGTTCGTTCAAGCCACTGCCAGAGACCCCAGTCATAACCATCTTCAGTAACATGAACATCCAGCTCACAGGGCCTTGATGAGTCTATCACACTCAAGGCCTGTACGGCCTCAACTGGCTGTTTTGCTGTAGTAAAGGCAGATGCACATGTCTCATCCCAGTCCCACCTGATGCCCTTGCGTAACAACTCGTATAAGGGCTTTAGAGTTTGTGCCAAGTGTGGTATAAACACTCTCCAGTAGCCTAGAAGAACGAGAAACTCCTGTACCAATGCTACAGTTGTGGGGTTAGGAAAGGCCTGGACTTTGTCTATAACTGCTTCTGGTATAATCTTAGTCTTACCCGACCAGACAACCCCCAAGAATTTAACAGACAAACCAGGTCCCTGAACCTTGGTGCTGTTCACAGCCCATCCTTTCTCCTGTAAATGTTGTAGCAGTCTAGGTGCTGCACCTTCTAGAACTGAAAGAGAATCGGATGTGAGCATGACATCATCAATACAATGGTACAGCGGCACCACTGGCAGTTTCTCCCATATATCCAAGTACTGGGTTACAAGTCCATGACAGATGGCGGGGCTGTGGAGGTATCCCTGTGGGAGGATGGTGGAAGTCCATTGCCATTCTTCCCACTTGGGCAAACTATTCCTGACTTTTTTGCTCAGTGTAAATGGAAAAGAAGGCATTAGCAAGATCTACCACATAATGGTATGTTCCTAGTTCATGGCTGAGGGTATCCATCAAGCCTGCAATAGAGGGGACAGCAGCATGCATAGGGGGTATGACTTTATTCAGTTCTCTTCTCTGTAATCCACAGTCATATGCCAAGAGCCATCTGGCTTTATTACACACCACACTGGGGAATTGAAAGGACTATGGGTGGGCTTTATAATATCCACATTTTCCAGCTCTTGGAGAGTTTCTCCAATCTCTTTATGCCCTCCAAGTAGTTTATATTGTTTGGTATAAGCCACCTGCTGAGACACAGGCAAAGCTATGGGCGGGTGCCTAGCATGTCCCCTCAGAACTGCCTTCACCACACGTACTCTCAGTCTGAACTCACCTGCAATGGTCTGCAACCATAGACCCTGCAGGATATCAATCCCCAAAATACATTCAGGAATAGAAGATATATACACAGCACACTCTTTTGGGAGTACACGCCCTATTCCCAAAGGGATTTGAGCTTTTTTTACTCTGATAGCCTTCCCCCCGTATCCATCTATGATAGTGGGGGTCCCGGGGAACCACTCAGGGTTACATGAATCAATGAACACTCAGCCCGTGTCCACCAGAGCCAGGACATGCTGTATGTTCACTGTTGACCAATGGATAGCTATTTCAACATGTGGCCTCTGGTCACCCCCTGGTCCCTCAGGGCAGATACCTTGACCTTTCCCTCAGTCACACCGTGTTCCCCAATCACCTTCCTGTGTGGGCTCAAGTGAGGTTGGCTCGTTCTCCAGCAGGAAGTCTTGCAAACACACAGGCCGGACTTGTGGCTCTGTCTCTGACCTCAGCCTCTTTGGTCTTAATGGCTGGAACTGCTGCTATGGTTTCAGTTGTTGCCATAGCTCTAGTAATATCCTATTGGACTTTCCATCTAATTTCTTTCCATCTGCTCTTGCCCGTATTAAATCAACCCACATCTGAGTCCTCATAACCTTTATAGGGCCCTGTAAATTCTTCTTGTGAGTAACACGTCTTATTTCTTTCTGGATTCTCGTTGCTTCTGCCTCTCCTAAGTCTGCTACTGTGCGTGTCACCTCGCTTATGGGATGCCCTACGTGAGGAGAAAGAATGGCCACTAGAGACCCAAAGAGGGATGTAGGAGCCATTTGAAGTACAATATTTCTCATCCCAGTAGTGAAAACCTCTTCATCTGGGCCATAATTGTCTGGACTATAGATGGCATTTCTTATGCCTAGCTCTCATAGCACCTTCTGGAGCTCAGCATATGTCTGCCATCTAACAGGAGAGGATGGCAGATCACCCAGATTGGGCCATACAGCACAAAGTGCAGCCATAAGCAAATCGAGGAGGTGGTGACTCCCTGGGGTCTGATGTGCATTTTGTAATCGCTGCCTCAAGGCAGGCTGCACTGTCAGGGAAGACAGCTTTCCCATCTCTGATCCCTACAGAACAATTCCATCCACGCCTAAGTCCCACAGACACAGGAGCCAAGCTGATATTGACTCTGAGGGCTTCTGTCTAAACTGGGAGCCTAAATCCACCAGCTCAGCCTGAGTATAGGGGCGGACCATAAAGTGCTCCACTACCTGGGGAGGGGGCTGCTCCTCTCCTTGGGGAACTTCCAGCTTCTGGGTCTTTATTTTCTTTACAACCCCTGGGTGTGCTTTCAATACAGGAGGGGCCGGTGCCTCCAGCACCACCCCTTCATCCTTCCCCAGCTCCTCCATTTCTGGGGCTGATGGCACCTTTCTCTCCTCTTCCCTGAGTGCCTCCTCTGCTATAATCTTTACCTTTTCTACTGTGCCTTGCAGCAATGCTCCCTCTGTCTTCAGAAGCTCTCTTACCTTCAGCTCAATGCTTTGCAGCTGATGTTCTCGTGCCACCTCTGCCTGTGCTTCCCTCAGGAGCTCATCTTTTTCCTTGATGGCCTCTTCCTCCTTCAGAACACCTGGCAGTGCTGCCGTCTCATCTCCAATGGCTCCTTGCTGCTGGCGCTCTCGTGCTACCTCCTCTGGCATCCAGGCCATCTCCTTCCTCAGGGAATCGAGAGGTTTACAGCTCGCGTTGTCGTGCCACCTCCTCCCGCATCAATACCATCTCCGTCCTCGGGGAATCCACAGAACTCTGCAGCTCATGTTCTCGTGCCGCCTCTTGCATCAATACCATTTCTCTTCTCAAGGAATCTACTAAAGTTTGCAGCTCGCGTTCTCATGCCGCCATTCCTTGGGTCTCCTCTGTAGACCTTTTTAAGTCTGTGAGAAGCAGCCAACCCACAGTCCCGCTGCCTCACAGGCATTCTGCTTCTCAAAGGATCTGCTTACTATACTAAGAGGGACACCTACAGCCTCAGGTGTCACCTCCACTTGCCTCCAGTCCTGGGGTGGGGCCCAGTTCTCTAGGAGGCAAGCCACCTCAGACCACATACCCACTGGGGGGACGATCCAGTGTCTCCCCATTCACAGGGGCAGCCCGCTGAAGCACCCCTCCCATAAGGGCAGCCTGTCTTTCCTTGGTCAACAGTGAATCCTGCCGACTATGCCAATTGTCTTGCTAATGAGTTTCAGCCCCAGGCAAGTTCCCTATGGATTCAGTGTGACTAAAGAAATTGACCACAAAATGCTCTTTGGGGTGAAAAAAAAAGGTCTTACAAAACTGCCATCCGGCCCATCTCTCTCTCCTGCTCCAGCAGCAACCACACTGGCCCTCCCCCTCACCTCTCAGGTACAGATAAGCCCTCTGTTGCCCAGGTAATTACCTATTGATACGGAGATGAAAGATGCAAATGCACTAAAGCCTACTTCTTTACACCTCTGAATGCCTGTTGATATGCAGATGTACCAAAGCCAGGTGAGTTATTCTGGAAATATTACAATTTTACCCACACAAGTGTTGATGAGGACACTTTAAGAGGCCTTCTCTTTTTTTCTTTGTTTTTGCATGGTAAAGTAGACATAAAATTTACTCTCTTAAAGCATCACTTTACTGTTTTTAAGCATACAATGCAGTGGTGATATATTCACAGTGTTGTGCAATCGTATCACCATCCATCCTTATAACTCTTTCCATCTTCTAAAACTGAAACTCTACACCTATTAAACAATAGGTCCTTAATCTCCCTTTCCCCTCAGCCCCTGACAACCACCACTGCACAGAAATCTGGAACCCTTGTGCATGGTTGGTCGGAATGGAAAATGGTATGGCCACTGTGGAAAACAGTATAGCAGTTTCTCAAAAGTTTTTAAACAGAATTACCACACAGTCTATCAATTCCACTTCTGGGTATATACCCAAAGAATTCAAAGCAAGGACTCAAAGAGAGGTTTGTACACCCATGTTCATAGCAGCATTATTCACAGCAGCTAAAATACAGAAACAACTCAAGTGTTCTGACAGAAGAATTGATAAGTAAAATGCAGCATTGAAATACAATGGAATATTATACAGTCTTAAAAGGGAAGGGAATTCTGCAATAAGCTATGACATGGATGAACCTTTGAAATAAACCAGTCACAAAAACAAATACTGTATGATTCCACTTACCTGAGGTACTCAGAACAGTCAGAGTATGATGAAGACAGAAGGTGCAGTGGACTTTCACCATCCTCCCACAGGGATACCTCCACAGTCCCACCGTCTGTCATGGACTTGTAGCCCAGGACTTGGCTACATGGGAGAAACCGCCAACGGTGCAACTATACATCATATTGATGATGTCATGCTCACGTCCAATTCTCTTTCAGATCTAGAAGGTGCAGCACCCAGACTGCTGCAACATCTACAGGAGAAAGGATGGGCTGTGAACAGTACCAAGGTTCAAGGACCTGGTTTGTGTCAAATTCTTGGGGGTCATCTGGTCGGGTAAGACCAAAGTCATACCAGAAGCAGTTATAGATAAAGTCCAGGCCTTTCCTACCCCTAAAACTGTGGCATTGCTACAGGAGTTTCTGGGTCTTCTAAGCTACTGGAGAGTGTTTATCCCGCACTTGGCACAAACTCTGAAGCCCTTATACCAGTTGTTACGAAAGGACATCAGGTGGGACTGGGATGAGACATGTGCATCTGCCTTTACTACAGCAAAATGGCCAGTCAAGGGTGTGCAGGCCTTGAGTATGACAGACCCATCAAAGCCCTGTGAGGTGGACGTTCATGTGACTGAAGATGGTTATGGCTGGAGTCTCTGGCAGCGGCTTGAACAAACTCGCCAACCCATTGGACTCTGGTCACAACTCTGGAAAGGGGCAAAGGTATGATACACTTTGATAGAAAAACAACTGGCTGCCATGTATCATGCCTTGCTGGCTACAGAAACCATCACTGGAATGGCCCCAATAAAGGTAATACCACCTATCACACCTTGGGGTGGGTACAAGACTGGACCCCAAAGCCAAGGAGTGGTGTGGCACAAACATCCACACTAGCCAAGTGGGGTGCTTACCTACAGCTGCATAGTGCCCTCTCTAGTAGTCCCTTGAGTGAAGAACTCCGCTTGTTGGGGCTGGTGACATATACTAGTGAAAAGCAGGAAGAACTTGCTTTTGAACCATTAGTAGCAGGGAGTCCCTACCAGGAGGGAAGAGCCCCTATACCCAAAGATGCATGGTACACAGATGGCTCCAGCCGTGGGCAGCCCCCAAAATGGAGGACATAGCTTTCCATCCTAAAACTGAGACAATATGGATGGAAGATGGTGAGGGGAAGAGCAGCCAATGGGCAAAGTTGTGGGCTGTGTGGCTTGTGATCAGCGAGGAGCCCTCCCCTATACTGACAGCTAGGCTGTCTATCGAGGCTTGACCCTGTGGCTACCAACCTGTGCAGACCAGCAGATGACCAAAAGAGGCCTGGAGCGTTTCTTTGCTGCCTGTGGCCGACCCCAGGTGATTGAGTGATCGGGGCACCCATTTTACTGGACATACACTGCAAGAATGGGTGTGACAGTTGGGAATCAAATGGAAGTTTCATGTGCCATACAATCCTACCACAGCAGGCATGACAGAGAGGCACAATGGCTTGTTAAAATCCGGACTAAAGTCAGATACCAATAGTCTGCAGGGATGGTCAGTCCGCTTATGGACTGTGTTATGGCATTTGAATGAGACAGCCTGAAAGAGAGCCCTGAGCCCTGTAGACATGCTAACACATACAGATGCCTCCCCCACACAACTGCAAGTACAAACCAAGGAAGAATCAGTAAGCCAAGGTTCGGCCACCAGAATAATATCTTGCTGCCAGCACCAACTGCACTGAACCCCAGAGACTCCATTGAGTGGACAGGGCCTTGAACCTTTCTACATATGGACCAACGATGGCTGGCTCTCCTGGCACCTTGGGGACAAGGCCTGGAAGCTGGCCTCCTGTGTATTCCTGGAATAACAGCAGAGTGGCCGCCAAAGGTCACAGTAGTGTATCCTGAACAGCCAGAAGGTAGGAGCACCTTACTGGGGAGTTTTTTTTTATCATTATGGCCAGTGCATGCACCTCCAGTAGCACTATATATAGATCCTTCAGTTACCCCCACGGGGAAAGGAGGAAAAGTATAGTATACTAGACCTGGAAGGGACCCCCTTCCTGCTACAGTCCTATCACAGGACCACTCTCTTGCATGCATCCTACCTGATGGACAAGATTTGCCTATGTTGATAGCATTAAAACATGTGTCTTATCTCTCCTAACGTCTTTGTGGATTGGGAACTTCCTCTGGCTTCAGGATTATTATAATTTTTGTTACCTGTATCAAAATCTTGCTGTATCTTCATTTTTATTATCTCTAAGTTGTTGTTATCCTTTGTTGCTACTGTGGAATCTGGTTACAGTGCTCCAGCTTTCTCACACAAGGACCATTGAGGAAGACTGAAAATGTGTAGATTGTAAGGTGAGAATCTAGAGGGGTGGATGTGGGGAAGTTGGGGTTCCTATGGCCAGAATCCTCACCAAACTTGAACCACCTGATGATGTAACTGGCCTGTTCCTAGGCTACCACTTCCACACCTTTAGGCAATAAGCTTTATTGAGCTATATAGAGAGCTCGGCCCAGTGCTCTGGGCGGAGGCAGAGACGCTAGTGCTCAACCTACCACCAGGAGAACAAGCCGGGTAATAAAACCTTTCACCCCAAAGAACATTTTGCTGTCAATTTCTTTGGTCACACTGAATCCATAGCGAACTTGCCCAGGGCTGAAACCCATCGGCAAGACACCCATGAAGGCCTTCTAAAATGCCTGTTTCTTCTCCAGTCTTAGTCAAACCTAGACTATAAATACAGCTTATTATGGACCACAATTACACATGATACCAGCAGAAGCTGCGGCAGCATCTTCCAAATGCTAGCCCAGGACAAGAGACAGTCTCTCTCCAGAGGAGCTGAAAATAGCCCCAAAGTTACCTGTCTGGCCACATTCTGAAACACTGAAGGAACATCAACAGCAAAGTGGCTGGCTTCCCCTGAATACCAGCCCAGGGGTTGTTTGCTCACATGAGATGACTCAGGGAACACAACCTCAGGACTGAGGCCAGGGGGAAGGGCCACACCTAATTCAATTATTTTCAGGAAACCAAGTTTTCACTAGAAATCTACAGCCATTTGTGGTTTTCAATATCACCTCCTGGATGCTGAGCAAAGTTAACTCAGGAAGAAAATGCTTAATTCTACATGCTGTATATTAACTACTAAATTTAGTACACTCCAAAATTTACCTTGTTTTTTGAACTTACAAAACTACCCATAATAAGTTTTAAAATAACAAGCAAACTTTATGTATACAATCACTTTTAAGAACGTGTGTATATACTTCCCTCTTTCCTTGTCTTCATTTCTTTCATCTCATCACCTGACATCCTGCTTTGCATATTTGAACAAGAGATTGATTAAAGCCATTCCCCTTCCCACCATCCTTGTCCTACATCTGCACCAAACAGCATACTGAGCAAAAACAGTCTTATTCTAGCTGAGGGTTCATTAGTATCTTCATGTACAGCAGCCTGCCCTTCATTTCTATCCTTCCCTGGTGCTCAGAACAACATGGCCAGTCATTCTGGTCTTTGTTTTCTCAAAGGAAAAAGAAATAGGTAACTACAGTTTACAGAGCTCTCCCAGGGCACACCTGTAAGACGAAGGAAGTTAACACGCTTTACCAGGGACCCCTTTCCACTACAGACCTTCATTTTCTAACACCAAGGTTAACAAGAGCTGAGGATCAAAAGGTCCCATGGATTCTGACATAATAAAGATAATGAAAGAAAAATTCACAGAACGTGATGACATGTTTCTCAACCAGCTAACAGCAACTTAAGCATCCTCAGGTCACATGACACAAATTTTCAGCTAAATAATGAAATTATACATCGAGGTCCAAAAGCACAACTAATTACCATTCCTCTATTTCTCACTTTAATCAGATTGTTGGTAACAAATATACAAATAGAAAAAGGAGCAAGATGCAAACCAAGAGAAACACTAGTACAGATAGTTACGTTTAAAACTGACACATATACATCTATAAATTGTCTTAATATTCACTGAAAATTGACAATATATAATGTTAACCATTTTTCTTTCCAATAGCTTAGCAAAGGGCCGTCGTCACTCAATTAAAATATCTGAACAACTTATTCTTGGAGAGACCACAAGTTTCGAATTCATGGGTACACCCCAATATCTTACCTACTTCAGATGCTTCTAAAGATACATACTACAAAGCACAACTGGGTTTTAAAACTTTTTATTCTACTATTAGGAGGTAACAGGGAAACTAAATTTTACTTATTTAAAAAGAAACATCATGTGCTAGTGATACAGAACAACTGCCAAGTTCTCAGATTTTGTTGTTGGAGTATAAATCCCACTTTGGAAAACAGAGTACTTCATGTATGAACTAAAATTTGCAGGTACAAAACTGTAATACCACATCTCAAGTTGTCTCACTGTTTTAATACTGAACCACAAATAAAAACTCCAGTGCCCGTACAAAATGAATTACAAACACTGTCCTGTTGTTTATTTCAATCTACTGTTCGGCACACAAGTTCCACAGAGACTGGAGATACAAACTATGCCCAAAGCGAGCCCAAGATTGCAAATCATGATGACCTTTCTTTCACAACTAATGTGTATAGCCACATCAACATGGATGAATCTAGATGTATGGTATTTAACCTCCATGTAAAACATAATGCTTATAAAAGTAAAACAAAAGTCTCGACAGTTATTGCAGCAAGTATCTGGAATCTAGACCAACAAAATATTTGGCAGGGGAAGAGTATTCTATCACTGACATTGCTTAGAATTGCAGGCACATAGCAATTTAAAAATAAAAAAGGAGGCTGACTTTTCACTGCTTTAACATTGTTTTGAATCCTCTACAGACAAGGGAGGAGCCAATGGCGGTGTGAGTAGATTAGCGGAAATCTCCTCCCAAAACCATATATATTTTTCAAAATACAACTATCATTTAAACACAGACCAGAAGATACAGGACAAAATCCAGGCTACATCTACACCTGAGAGAACCCAGCACCTCACGAAGGGGGTAAGATACAAGCCGTGGACAGTCGGGACCCGAGTGCCCCTCACCCCAGCTCCCGGCAGGAGGAGAGGAGTCAGAGCAGGGAGGGAGAGGGAGCCCAGGACTGCTAAATACCCAGCCCCAGCTATCTGCACCGGAGCGCAGACACACAGTGCATGGGGTGCTGGATACTAGGGAAATGGGACAGTAAAACCTGCGAGTGGGTTCCCACAGCCAGCGACCTGGGACAAAGAAAAGCGAGTGCTTTTTGAAAGTCTTAAAGGGAGAGGGACCCCCAAAGCTGGACGGAAGCGTCCCGGGACACTTAGCCCAGCACCTGGGAATCCCGGGGAACTCCAGGCACCCTAAACCCCTGGGCGGCAGCACAGCTCGGAGGCCCATCACAGCGATAAACAGCCAACCGCACTTTCTCCCTCCAGCACGGCTCCATCATATCAGAGCAGCGATCTGAGGCTGGCCACGCCCACAGCAGCAGGGCAGAGCTTCTTTCACAGCGGCCGGGCAATAATCACAGACCCCGTCTGCACACAGTTGCCCAACACAAGCCACTAGGGTTCGCCGTACTCCCAGGAGAGGAAGGCCACAAACCAGCAAGAACGTACGTTCTCCCAGCTGACACATACGCTAGCTCCCCACAACTACCTCTATCACCATGAAAAGGCAGAAGAATTTGATCCAGACCAAAATAACAGAGACAAGCTCTGAGAAGGAGCTTTGAGAGATAGACCTAACCAATCTTCCTGAAAAAGAATTCAAAATGGAGGTCATAACCATGCTGAAGGAGCTGCAGAGAAAAATATAAGAGCTAACGGACAAAGGAGTGAGACTACAGAAATAAAACAATCTATGGAAGGATTTCTAAGCAGAATGGATGAGATGCAAGAGGTCATTGACAGAACAGAAACCTGAGAACAGGAACGCATAAAAGCTGATGCAAAGAGAGATAAAAGGATCTCCAGGAATGAAACAATATTAAGAGAACTGTGTGACCAATCCAAAAGGAACAATATCCACATTATAGGGGTACCAGAAGAAGAAAAAGAGAGAAAAAGGGATAGAAAGTGTATTTGAAGAAATAATCGCCGAAAATTTCCCCAAACTGTGGGAGGAAATAATAGCACAGAACACGGAAGTACACAGAACTCCCAACAGAAGGGACCCAAGGAGGACAACACCAATACACATAATAATTAAAATGGCAAAGATCAAGGACAAGGACAGAATTTTAAAGGCAGCTAGAGAGAGGAAAAAGGTCACCTACAAAGGAAAACCCATCAGGCTATCATCAGACTTCTCAACAGAAACCTTACAGGCCAGAAGAGAATGGCATGATATATTTAATGCAATGAAACAGAAAGGCCTTGAACTAAGAATACTGTATCCAGCACAATTATCATTGAAATATGAAGGAGGGATTAAACAATTCCCAGACAAGCAAAAGTTGAGGGAATTTGCCTCCCACAAACCACCTTTACAGGGTATTTTAGAGGGACTTCTCTAGATGGGAGCACTCCTAAGGCTAAACAGATGTCACCACAGAAAATAAAATCACAGCAAAGAAAGCAGACCAATCAAATATTAACTAAAAGAAAAAAATTAAATCAACTACCCACAAAAGCAGTTAAATGAAACACAGAAAAGCACAGAATAAAAAAACTCAACATATAAAGAATGGAGGAGGAGGAATAAGAAGGGAGAGAAATAAAGAATCACCAGACAGTGTCTGTAATAGCTCAATAAGCGAGTTAAGTTAGGCAGTTAAGATAGTAAAGAAGCTAACCTTGAACTTTTGGTAACCACAAATCTAAAGCCTGCAATGGCAATAAGCACATATCTTTCAGTAATCACCCTAAATGTAAATGGTCTGAATGTACTGATCAAAAGACACAGAGTAATAGAATGGATAAAAAAGGAAGACCCATCTATATGCTGCTTAAAAGAGACACACCTCAAACCCAAAGACATGCACAGACTAAAAGTCAAGGGATGGAAAAAGATATTCCATGCAAACAATAGGGAGAAAAAAGCAGGTGTTGCAGTACTAGTATCAGACAAAATAGACTTCAAAACAAAGAAAGTAACAAGAGATAAAGAAGGACATTACATAATGATAAACGGGTCAGTCCAATAAGAGGATATAACCATTATAAATATATATGCACCCAACACAGGAGCACCAGCATATGTGAAACAAATACTAAACAGAACTAAAGGAGGAAACAGAATGCAATGCATTCATTTTAGGAGACTTCAACACACCACTCACTCCAAAGGACAGACCCACCAGACAGAAAATAAGTAAGGACACAGAGGCACTGAACAACACAATAGAACAGATGGACCTAATAAACATCTATAGAACTCTACATCCAAAAGCAACAGGATATACATTCTCCTCAAGTGCACATGGAACATTCTCCAGAATAGACCACATAGTAGGCCATAAAAAAGAGCCTCAGTAAATTCAAAAAGACTGAAATTCTACCAACCAACTTTTCAGACAACAAAGGAATAAAACCAGAAATAGATTGTACAAAGAAAAAGGACCGCAAACACATGAAGGCTTAACAACATGCTCCTAAATAATCAAATGGATCAACAACCAAATTACAATAGAGATCAAGCAATATATGGAAACAAATAACAACAACAACAGAAAGCCCCAACTTCTGTGGGATGCAGCGAAAGCAGTTCTAAGAGGAAAGTATATAGCAATCCAGGCATATTTAAAGAAGGAAGAAAAATCCCAAATGAATAGTCTAACGTCACAATTATCGAAAATGGAAAAAGAAGAACAAACGAGGCATAAAGTCAGCAGAAAGAGGGACATAATAAAGATCAGAGAAGAAATAAATAAAATTGAGAAGAATAAAACAATAGAAAAAAATCAATGAAACCAAGAGTTGGTTCTTTGAGAAAACAAACAAAACAGATAAGCCTCTAGCCAGACTTATTCAGAGAAAAAGAGAATCAACACACATCAACAGAATCAGAAACGAGAAAGGAAAAATCACGATGGACCCACAGAAATATAAAGAATTATTAGAGAATACTATGAAAACCTATATGCTAACAAGCTGGAAAACCTAGAAGAAATGGACAACTTCCTAGAAAAATACAACCTTCCAAGACTGACCAAGGAAAAAACACAAAATCTAAACAAATTACCAGCAAAGAAATTGAAGCGGTATTCAAAAAACTACCCAAGAACAAAACCCCCAGGCCAGATGGATTTACCGCTGAATTTTATCAGACATACAGAGAAGACATAATACCCATTCAATTTAAAGTTTTCCAAAAAATAGAAGATGACGGAATACTCCCAAACTCATTCTATGAAGCCAACATCACCCTAATACCAAAACCAGGCAAAGACCCCACCAAAAAAGAAAACTGCAGACCAATATCCCTGATGAATGTAGATGCAAAAATACTGAACAAAATATTAGCAAACCGAATGCAAAAATTCATCAGAAGGATCATACACCATGACCAAGTGGGATTCATCCCAGGGATGCAAGGAAGGTACAACATTCAGAAATCCATCAACATCATCCACCACATCAACAAAAAGAAGGACAGAAACCACATGATCATCTCCATAGATGGTGAAAAGCATTTGACAAAATTCAATATCCATTCACGATAAAAACTCTCAACAAAATGGGTATACAGGGCAAGTACCTCAACATAATAAAGGCCATATATGATAAGCCCACAGCCAACGTCATACTGAACAGTGAGAAGCTGAAAGCTTTCCCTCTGACATCGGGAAAAAGACAGGGATGCTCCTTCTCCCCACTTATTCAGCATAGTACTGGAGGTCCTAGCCACGGCAATTAGACAAAACAAAGAAATACAAGGAATCCAGATTGGTGGAGAAGAAGTCAAACTGTCACTATTCACAGATGGCATGATATTGTATATAAAAAACCCTAAAGACTCCACTCAAAAACTACTAGAACTAATATTGGAATTCAGCAAAGTTGCAGGATACAAAATTAATACACAGAAATTTGTGGCTTTCCTATACACTAACAATGAACTAACAGAAAGAGAAATCAGGAAAACAATTCCATTCACAATTGCATCAAAAAGAATAAAATACCTAGGAATAAACCTAACCAAGGAAGTGAAAGACCTATACCCTGAAAACTATAAGACACTCTTAAGAGAAATTAAAGGGGACACTAGCAAATGGAAACTTATCCCATGCTCTTGGCTAGGAAGAATTAATATCATCAAAATGGCCATCCTGCCCAAAGCAATATACAGATTTGATGCAATCCCTATCAAATTACCAACAACAATCTTCAATGAATTGGAACAAATAGTTCAAAAATTCATATGGAAACACCAAAGACCCCAAATAACCAAAGCAATCCTGAGAAGGAAGAATAAAGAGGGGGGATCTCGCTCCCCAACTTCAAGATCTACTACAAAGACACAGTAATCCAGACAATTTGGTACTGGCACAAGAACAGAGCCACAGACCAGTGGAACATAACAGACAGTTCAAATATTAACCCAAGCATATGTGGTCAATTAAAATACGATAAAGTAGCCATGGATATACAATGGGGAAATGATAGCCTCTTCAACAGCTGGTGTTGGTAAAACTGGACAGCTACATGTCAGAGAATGAAACCAGATCACTGTCTAACTCCATACACAAAAGTAAATTCAAAATAGATCAAAGACCTGAATGTAAGTCATGAAACCATAAAACTCTTAGAAAAAAACATAGGCAAAAATCTCTTGGACATAAACATGAGTGACTTCTTCATGAACATATCTCCCCGGGCAAGGGAAACAAAAGCAAAAATGAACAAGTGGACTATATCAAGCTAAAAAGCTTTTGTACAGCAAAGGACACCATCAATAGAACAAAAAGGTACCCTACAGTATGGGAGAATATATTCATAAATGACAGATCTGATAAAGGGTTGACATCCAAAACATATAAAGAGCTCACTCACCTCAACAAACAAAAAGCAAATAATCTGTTAAACTGTCACTGAAATACAACTGAAAAATGGGCAGAGGACCTGAACATTTTTCCAAAGGCATATACAGATGGCTAACCCACACATGAAAAGATATTCCATATCACTATCATCAGGGAAATGATGCCTGTTAGAATGGCTGTCATCAAAAGATAACAAATGCTGAGGAGATGTGGAGAAGAGGGAATCCCAGTGCATTGTTGGTGGGAATATAAATTGGTACAGTCACTATGGAAACAGTATGGAGGTTCCTCAGAAAACTAAAAATAGAAATACCACCAATCCAGCAATTCTACTTCTGGGGATATATCTAAAGAAAACAAAAATACTATGTCAAAGAGATATTTGTACCCCCATGTTCAAAGCAGCATTACTTAAATAGCCAAGACATGGCAACAATAAGAGTCCACTGATGGATAAATGGATAAAGAAGTTGTGACATATAGATATATAGACACATAGATAAATAAAATAGGATAGTATTCAGCCATTTAAAAAAAGGATCCTGCCATCTGCGGCAATATGGATGGACCCTAAGGACATCATGCTAAGTGAGATGTGACAGAGAAAGACACATTACTGTGGAATGTAGACTTCTGTGGAATCTTTAAAATATATATATATAACTCATACAAAAAGAGATCAGATTTGTGGTTACCAGAGGTAGGGATGGGAGGAGGGAGGAATTGTATGAAGGTGGTCAAAAGACACCCACTTCCAGTTCCAAGAGAAATAAGTACTGGGGATGGGATGTACAACATGGCCATCATTAGATCACTGTGTGCTTGTTTGAAAGCAAAGTAAATCCCAGAAGTTTTCATCACAAGGAAAAAAACCTTTTCATTTTTTGTTCGTATCTATATGAGATGATAGATGTTAACTATTTTGTGGTAATCATTTCACAATATATGTAAGTAGTCATTATGCTGTATACCTTAAACTTAACACAGTGCTGTGCAGAGCAGATGCTCAGATTAAGACAGTCCCTTCCTTAGTGAGGACCCAATGTACCAAACTCAGATTCGGAGACAGGGTCCAAAGCACCCACAGGGCTTCGGAGGAGCTCCCGCACATCTGGAGCTCTCCTTTCAGCATCTTCTATGCCTTGGTGACTGCAGCTCTGACACCACTGATTGGCCCAAACTCTCCCTTCTCTCACCTCTCCTTCAGTGTCATCCTCATCTCCTCTCCTCAGCTTTCCTTACACAACTGCCTGCCACAGACATCAACAGGCAAACTGCACTTCCCTTCCCATGCTGACTCCACTCCTCTCCATGCTCCTGTCATAGTCAGAGAACTTGTTTCTTCACCTACAAATAGAATTCCTCTCCATTACTTTGTAAGGTTCAGGGCTGCTCCAGAATTTCAAGGGCAGATCTCTTTAACTGAGGTTTGCAATACTTACTACATTTGTGAAGCAGCAAACACCACAGCCTAACTATACTGAAACCAAGTCCCAAGATGGTTTTTGGAAAGAGTGAAGAGGGAGGCAGAAGTGGAAAGCAGACTGATGAGATTTAAGTAAGGACTCAACCCACAGCTGCTGTCTTCGAAGATGGGGGAGGGGTCAAGGAATGTGAGCAACTTTTGGGAGAGGTAATGGGCAAGGGCATGGATTCGCCCCTCGAGCTTCCAAAAAAGTACCCCAGCCCTACCCATAGCTTGATTTTTGCACACTGAGACCCTTGGCCAACTTCTCTCCCATGGTAATGTGGTCATAAGCCACTAAGTTTGTGGTAATTTGTTGTGGCAGAAATAGGACACTAATGCAATTTAAATCCTTTTTTTCTTCTTTCCAGAAATTATACTTTTAAGGTTCCTGCCCTCCCCAACTCCTATGCCCCAGCACAGACCTATCCACACTCCTCCCCTTGAGATTTCCAGATTTCCAACTTCCTCTCTTACAGTCTGAACTCTTTTTCTTTAAGCCCTTTTTTCTGGCAAATAACATCAAAGTGCCTGCTTAGTACCACTTCCTAACAGGTGCTGACAATATGCTTTTGTCTCCTTTTCATCCTGATTTTAATACCAACCTCTTCCATGGGCAATGACTTTACTATTTGCCAGCATTACCTTTAGCATATTTGCCTATTTTTCAGAGTCTCATATGTTAGGACCTCTAGTATGCTGTGACTATAAATTGTTTCAGAATGCTTATCTGACAAACCACAGAACAATTACAAACACCAAAGCTGCATCCCCATTCAACGGGATACTTTCAATTGGCTCAATTATGAAACAGCAGCCCCCTGCAACTGCAGAGCCTCTCAACACGATCTCTTCATTGCAAGTGTCATTTGTCACTAGTCTCCATGTCGTAGGACATATTTATAGCACTAAAAGTTAATGTGCACTCATTTATCACAAAGATGGATAAGAGGTAAAACCTCACATGACTAGCTATGGGGTCAACAGAGTACTCCATTAAAACATTTACATTAGTCTCACACTTTCTTAAGTGTGAAACCTTTTAATCTTAAACTTTCTCTCTTCAGCCTTTCAGGGCACCTCTCCACGCTGAGGTTGCCTGCTGCACTTTTTCTCTCTTTAAGTAACTTTAAATAAAACTTTACTC
The DNA here is from genome assembly GCF_030020395.1 of Manis pentadactyla. Lineage (NCBI taxonomy): Eukaryota > Metazoa > Chordata > Mammalia > Pholidota > Manidae > Manis > Manis pentadactyla. The sequence goes on along the minus strand of NC_080021.1, from coordinate 120,796,870 downwards.
TGCTTCAAAAATAAATAAATAAATAAAACATTTACATTGGTTTGTCAAGTTCAGCTTCTTTCCCTGTTCCTCTGCTAGGAGACATCTGTATTCCTACTGAGAAACTGGAAGGATCAGCTACCCAGGAACAATGTCAAATACATTAAAAATTAGTGAGAAAAAAAATTAACCCCATGACAATGTTCCACCTCTGGTGTCATAAGCTATATGATATGTACACACCAAGCTGCCCTACACCTTTCTAAGACCCAGCATTTATTCTAAAAAGGAAAAAGACAAAAATTAAATCATTCAATATGTGCAGAATTCTGTGGGCGAAAAACACAGCAAAGGGACTTCAAATGGGGAAACTTTTATTTTATAAGCTGTGCTTCCTGCTATAAATACTAAAAACATCTAATTAAGTGCTATTCCCAACTAGTTCCCATAAAAAAAATGTATAAAAGGACAAAATCAACCACACATACACCACCTTTCTCAAATAAATACTTCCTTCTATGCAATCACTATGAAAAAATGAAGCTGTTACTTGCATAGGGCACTTTAGAAAACATGCCAATATAGTCATAAAGAGGTATCTGCCTCCTCTTCCCATATACACTATAGTACCCACCCAGACACTGGCATGGAGTAGAATGCATCCCCGTTGCACTCGCTGTGACTGGGTTGGGGTGGTGGGGGGTCACAATGACCCACTCTGCTCTGCCCTTCATCACCCATCTGAATACTCAGCCTTATTGAGAAGCAAGGAACCCATTACTAACGACTGTAGTGAAATCTACTGGGCACTTACTATGTGCCAGGATTAGGCCTCACATCCCTAAAAGGTAGGTTTTGTTATCTCCACTTTGTAAATTAATGAAGTGACAGGATGTAACCTGTCACTCCAAACCACACCCAGTGAGAAGCAGAGCCAGGATTCAAACTCAAGTTGGCCCCATTCAGGCTTGTCCTGTGATACTTACGTAAGTTTTATTACTTTTTATTATACACTTAAAATTATTCCTGGATTTAAAAATCCTTTCAGTTGATAACTTGGCAGAGGAAATAAAGACATGAATAAAAATAACCCTAATTTTAAGCAGTGTGTTTTAATTCTCTGTGAGATGAGATATACAGTTAACTAACACATAATGAACACACAGGAGGAAGGTGGAGCAGGAAAGGGTGATTCCCGGCAATACCATGAGCCAGTGTGACCAAAGGCACATGGGCAAACAGGCCAGGGAAAGTTCAGAACATGACAAACCAAACAGAGAGAAGGGGCTCAGCGCTGGATGAAGACACACTCCATGGCCCTGCATGCCATGGGAGGCACTGGGACTGGTACAGGAGCCTCACAGTGAGTGGTCTGAGGTTTGTGAAGAGAAGGAGGGTACCACAAGACAGACTTCTGGAAGATTAATCACTGTAGAATCGATCCAAGCAACAACGCAAATTACTAACAAGTGAAATTCCTCTTCCACCTGACAGAAGAGAATGAAGCAATCGGAATGCGGTGGCTCCCTCCTGCCTTCATGCCCTCCAACTTCCTGTCAGTTAACAGACAACCGAGGACCCGAGAGGACCCCATCCCCTTCCTCCTCCAGGTTGGCTCTTAAAATTATTTTGAGTCTTTTCTTTCTATACTAGCTCCATCCTCTGAGCCTTCAAACCACATAAGGATCTGCCATTTAGGAAAAAAAACAAAACATGCCTTTTTACTATCAAATCTCACAAATGTGTGTGGTCTGCCCTCACTGGTGCCCTGGGTCACCTTGAATGCAGCAATTTAGCTTTTGTTCTCATTGAGTTGTTTAAGGAAAATACCAAACCACCTGCAATAACTCAGCAAATGCAGTGGCATTTACTCCATCGTCATCAATTTGCCTAACTAAATACCCAGTAACTGTTGACCCTCCTCTTCATCTTGAAGTTCTTGCTTCCTGTGACTTTGGCGGCTGCTTCTCCTGGTTCCTGTCCTCCTGGCTCTCTGACCATCCTTCTCTGTTTTTTGCTCCTCCACTTGCCTTCCAAACACAGTGCTGCATCTGCAGTCCTGTCCTAGGCCCTCCATCCTAAAATGCCAGTGCCACGGGACACTTCTGACATCCCTGCCCTGTCCTGAGCCTCCTGAGCCTGAGCCCCACATTTAAAACCTGTCACCAACTGGTACAGATTTGGTGTGAAAAGGGCAGCATAAGACATTTTGAAAGGCAGGTACAGGTGAGACTGTGGAGGGCCTCATGTGCCAGGGACAGTGTGTAAAGGTCACTGAAAAGGGAAGTGACTTGCTCAAAAAAGTGTTTGCAGAAGGTTAGCCTGGCAAGATTGTGAAGGGTGGCTCTAAGAGAAGTGACAGAGGCAAGCTGTCCAGCCGTGGGAGGTAATGGCAAGAATCAGCATGGCCACCGTGGAAACAGAAATGAAGGGGAGGTTTGGGAGTGTCCAAGTTGAAAACGAAGAAGCACCAGCTGTCCAGCTCCCCTCATGTTCACAGCCAGTCACTGAACAGTATTACGTTCTTCCTGTGTCCCCGCAGTGTGCTGGGCGTGGCATTACCGCCATCATCTCTCTTAGTCCCTGGCTTTGGAGGGACACGTGGGCTAAGTGGGGAAGACAGCAAAAGAAACCAAGCCTTTTTTAAAAAATCTCAAATTACAGCAAGTGAATTAGCTACCTAATGGACAATCAACACTGAACAGGGTTTAAGAGCTTCTACTCAGATCAGATGTAAAAGAGTGGACCACAGGGAAGAACGGTAGTAACAGGGAGAGTATGAAGCACTTCACAGCACCTGGCCAAGTCTCTGCAGTAACTTTACATCAACAAAAACAGAGCAGATGATGCCTGATCATTACAATACAAGGTCTATAATCAGCTAAGTTTAAAATTACAATGCTCCATTTAGGCTTCATACCTAGCCTGCTGCCAGGCACACAGCAAATATGCATAATGTCCAAAGAAATATATGTGGGGGTAACAGGCAGTATCCAGAATCCCCCTCTTTAATTAAGCACCGTACCCTCACCAGTGAAATCCTGAGCATGTTGTAAGGCTTGTACCTCAGGCTTTACAGCAATTCACCTGGGCAATTTACTAAAACCTCACGTTTCTCAATCCATCTCTGCAAATTCTGATTTAGAAATCTGTATTTTCAAACAGTCATTCAGTTAACTCAGTAAACACACAGGTCACAGTTTTAATTGCTCTTGAAAGTGGTCTGTAATGTTTAGAGTCATACAGGTCAGAATTCAAAGGCAATTTATTAAGATACTTGGTCACATCTAGTTTAATAAAAATAATTGATTTTTCTGAGGTCCAACTTATGAAATAGTCACCTATGAGATAATGTTCAGAAGCAGAAAAATACTCCATTACACATTAGCAGGCTTAATCTCAGAAATGTATTTCAACTGCAACTGTTTATAGATTCTCAGCTTACCAAAGTGCCAATTGATTAAGCACAGTAACAAAATTCCTATGAAAATCTGAGGCAATATAAACTTATCAGGGGGGGCCCAATGGAGCAGTTTTCTCAAAAGGGTATATTAAGCCAAGAGTCTGTTCTATTAATTTATATTTCATATTTTTTCCCACAAAAAATTGACTGGATTTTCTTCTATGCTTTCTGAAAGATACAACGTTTACAGGGATTGCAGAAACAGTTGAAACAGTTCTATTCATGTTTTGCCAGAGACCACAACTTCCCTAAATTCTGTTGGACCTTTTATCCTTGGCTTTGCAAATGTGATTAACTGAAACCAAACAATGTTCATACTCTTAGTAATTTGGCCAGTGCCTCTGGCAGGATGAAATAAAGTACTAATGAGTGCAAGGTCACAGGTAGGGTCTCTGTCAAGGTTCATTTGTCCTGCCCTGTCCTTCTATCCCACTGACACCACACAGGGCAGGCAATAGAGTGCCCACATAGTCACCAGCACTTAACATGCTGAGTGATCTTGTCCACAAGGCCACTGCAAGGCTGGTTTTGCCCAATAGTGTGTTAATCCAGACTGCTTTTTATACATCTGGGACTGGACTATTTCCATAAAGCAAGCAGGCAGATTTCCTTGATGTCAGATCAGCAGGAAGTTCCCCAAGATAACAAAGGCCACTGCTGCTCCTTCCTGCACACCAGGGAAGTGGGAAACACTGAGCGATTTCTGACTATCAACTATGATAAGATCTCAGAACTCAGTAGTGGGAAGTACACAAGCTCTGGAGATCTGCTCGCCCAGTCCAGCTTACTAGCCTTTCACCAGACTTGTGACCTCAGATAACACTGCAGGAGATCTGAAGATCATGTCTGAGGCCCCTTTGGGGATCTAAACTCTATGATTTTATAATTCTCTATCACAAATCTTCTTTAATCCCAGCTGAGACAGGCACTCCCATGCCTACAGAGGGCCTGCCCCAACTACATGCCAGTGTGTGGCCAAGGCACCATTCAGCCCCATCTCCAGAGAGAGCACTCTGAAACCACCACGAGTGACGATGTGGACAGTCCCACTGCAAACCCAGGAAGGGTTTCACTAGCAGAGATAGGCCTATGCCAGCTGCAGGGAGTATAAAAATAACGACCACAGTCTGCTGCAACTGTGAAAATAACAGGTACGTACAAATGAACCCTTGGTAACAGATGAAGAGAAGCAAAAACTTTAATACAACTTTATATAAACTCAGAAAAAACTCAGTTCAAAAAGTCTTTTTTTTTTTTAATTAAGAAAAGACTATGATTATTCCATTTTCGTGGCAGAGCAGTTTCTGCAATGAAAAATATTTGAACAGAGTCTGCAAATCAATGTGAGAGAGAAGGATGAGAACTTGAAGTCCAGAAAAATTTACCAGACTCGCCCAAGGTCACGCAGCTAAGACTGAGTGAACTTTACTCCAGGTCTCCCGCTCTCTGGCTAGGTGTTTTTCCACGAGAGAGATGCCTTCCCAAATAAGCAGCTCTCATATTTGCAGTAATGACCTCCAGGCAGACTCTGCAGCCTCCTCTGTAATCAATTCCAGATTCTACCCTTTCTTACCTTCAAGAGGTTCTTTAGTATGTGCATCTAAATCACTCTTCTGATCATTTTGCCCAACTCCTTGTGTTCATTAAAAAAAAAGAATGACCTTCCACGTAAGCATTAACCAAGCACTTTAAACCAGCACCCACACCACAAAGTTGTGTGTGTGTGTGTGGTAGGGAGACTATATTTTGTACATCATTACTTGGGAGATTGGGCAAAATTAGAGGTCCCCTGAGAGTAGGCTTTGTAAAATACAACCTTTTACCTCTGGTAATTCAGACATGCCTTTTTCTAATTTGGGAAAATTACTTTCAAACTTTAGTTCTGTGAAAGCATCCAGAGAAAAGATACCTTTACACAGGTGTGCCCTGGCAAACCTGCCCACCTCCAGATCACACTACGTAGGAGGGAGAGGGAAGAGGTGCTCCACCAACGTTGACCTCTGTGAGTGTGACTTCTCTGGGATGCCAGCCTCTTTCAGAATTGCATTCCAGAAATGTCTAAACTGTCACAAGTTTTAAAGTGTTTGTTTTAGCCTATAAAATCCATGATATTTGAGCCCATGTTACCTCACAAGAAATGACCTTTACCTAGTAATAGTATTAATAATTACTAGTATTTACTGAGTGCTTACTTTGTACCAAGCACTTTATCTTATTCTTTCATTTTTATCCCCAAAACAACTCTCTGAGGTAGATATTTTTATTATCCCCATTTTACAGAAGAGGAAATTGAGGCTGAATGAAGCTACATAAGAGGCCTACACTCCCATAGCTGGTGCAGGACGGCGGAGCAGGGAGTCTAACCTACAGCCTGATGAAGACAGCTCTTGACCCCCAGGTCTTCCAGCCTTTCCGTAATAACTTGAAGGATAAGAACAGCCAATGACCTTGGGAAATAGCCTTGTCTCCAGACAGGAATTTGATTTCTCTATTTTTTTACCTCCCCCTCCAATGTATCCTATTCACTAATACCCAATCAATCACGTAAAAACTACAACTCAACCCGTGATTGCCCCACTTCAGGGAAGCATTCCTCTGCCAAAGAATCAGCTCCAATTCCCAGCTGTCCACAGGGCCTCCGCCAGCTTCCCATCTCACTTCACCTCTACAGGAACCTTTATACCAGCCAGAATTAACCGTCCTTTGAAACACACCCTTCAAATTCACTTTATTCAAGAAATACTGAGCACCTACTGCACACACCTCCATTCTGCTACTCTTTGTTGAGCATCTACTAGCACCAGCACTGCACCAGATACTGGGTGTGGTGGCAAACAGGGCAGCCTTGGCCTCTGGACTCACGGAACAGAGAGACCAGCCTTATTTGTACCATCCCTGTGCCTGGAAACCTCATGGTCTCCTCTTCATCAAAATCCCACTCAGGCTCCAAGGCTCAGCTTGAGCCCTTCCTATTGCTGAGCCCAGGGTCTTCCCCTCAGTGGGTCACATGGCCGGCACCGCTCACTCAACACTACCACGGGCTGCCCCCTCATGCTGCTCTACAGCTACATCAAACTCAGAATTGGAAAGAAAGCCCGGCACAGTGCCAGGCCCTTAATGGGTGCTCAATAAATGTTAATCCATTTGCCTCATCCACCTTCTCACAGATTAAAGAATTGTTTTGTTATTTTGTATTGTGTATTTTATTTCCCACATAAACTCTCTACTCTCTGGTAAGTACTGTTATTCCCATCCATACACAGCCCTACATTCTGCATATGTTCAGTACTTGTTGACGTAAAAAAAATCTTTTGACCATACATTCTAAAGTTTGGTAATTTCATCTCACTGCTAGCAGTCATATGCTGTACCAGATAAATGTTTTAGTATAGGTCCATTTTCACCACTATTTTTAAATTATTACTCTTAGAAAAATGCAGGCAAATAAACAAATGAAAAGATGCCCACATCATACATCCTCAGAGAAATGCAAATTAAAACAAGATACCATACACACCTCTTAAAGTGGCCAAATAAGAACAAAAACTCGAAAACCTGGCAAGGATGTGGAGCAGCAGGAACTCTCATTTATCGTGGGTGGGAATGCAAAACGGGACAGCCACTTGGAAGATGGTTTGGTGGTTTCTTACAAAACTAAAGATATCCTTACCATACCATCCGGTGATCATACCATACTTCTTAGTATTTACTCAAAGAAGCTGAAAACTTAGGTCCACACAAATACTTACATGCAGACATTTATAGCACTTTTGTTCACAATTACCAAATTTGGAAACAACCAAGATGTCCTTCAGTAGGTCAATTCAGCACTAAAAAGAAATGAGCTATCAGCCATGAAAAGATATAGAGGAGGAACTTAACACATTACCAAATAAAAGAAACCAGTCTGAAAAGGCTAAATGTATTTTATGATTCCAACTACATAACATTCTGGAAAAGGCCAAGCCATTCAAACAGTAAAAAGTTAAGTGGCTACAAGGAGCTAGAGTGCAGGGGTAAAAAGAAGTGCAGAGGATTTTCAGGGCAGTGAAACTGTTCTGTATGACACAATAGTGGTGGGTACATGTCACTATACATTTGTCCAAACCCACAGAATGTAAAGAGCAAACCCTAAGGTAACCATGGGCTTCCAGTAATGATGATGTAGGCTCATCAGTTATAACAAATGCACCACTCTGGGGTGGGATGTTGCTCATGAGGCTGTGCATGTGTATGAACAGGGGGAATATTGGAAATCTCTGTATCTTCCTCTCAGTTTTGTTGTGAACCTACAACTGCTCTTTTAAAAACTGCTATTTTAAATAAACTGTAAAAACAAAAATAAATAAATGAAACAGACCACTTTATTTCAAGAAGACTCTGAACTTAACATCTTTTTCAAAGGACAAGATAGCATCCTAACAAAAGTGTGAAAGAAAAAAGGTCCTCTTTTTGTCCCAAATGTAAAATAAGCACCTGCTTTCAATGCCAGACTGGAAGCGCTGACTGCAGACAGATGGATAAATCCAGCAGCAGCAGATCTGCCAGCCTTGTGAACAACAGGCCATTGTGCATGGATGGGCCTTTTGGTATCAGAGAGGGCAGTGGCACTGACACCCAGGGCAGGAACACAAGGGGGCCCCTTGTTCCTCACCCGTGAAGAGGAGCTGAGGAGCTCCAGACTGGCAGTCCCAGGAACCAGGTTTCTGTACTGCCCAATACAACACGCAGCATGTGCAGAACCACAGGCAGAGAGAATGCTGGCAAGAGCTCCCAACAGGCCTGCCAGATGAGCTCCAGCCCTGCTCTATAGGGGGCCCCTGGAAAGACATCTCCCCAGCGTCAACCCAAGACAGCCAGGTACCCACCACACTCAGGGTTGCTTTATTTTTGTCCTGAACAGGCAGAAATAACAGACAAACAAAAGACTATGTTTTGATGATACCTGAAAACCCTCTTGTGTGAACACACAGCCCTAAAGTGCTCCTCCATCCAAAACACCGTTCACAGGCGCCAGTTTAGAGAGTCAATCAGTACAACCTTTGGGGGTGACAGGCAACAGGGGCACTTTGGCAGTATACACTAAACAAAACAAAACTCTAAATATATACCTGCCCTTTTAATTAGAAATTCTAATCCTGGGAATTTCCTAAGGAACAAGGCAAAGATGTACCCCCAAAATGTATGTCTATGATTAGTCTTCTAAGAATTGTATGAAATACAAAAAAGGACAAATAGGTTCGTCAAGTAACACCACAAAATAGACTACTTAATGAGTAACAATGATGAGACAGAAGTGTGTTTACTGACATGGAGAAGTTTATATGAAATAAATTAAGCTTTAAAATGGTTCCTAAAAGGCACGTCTCACAGAAGATACCCCAAGGGCAAGGAGTTGACATAGTAACATCATTTCCATAGCAGGTCAGTTAAAAGCCTTTCCGTGGAAACTTTACATTGACAATGGACAGCTTAGCTACCCTGAAACTTGTCCATTCCCTTCACTCCAAGGAGACCAGGCATGGAACTAGAAATGACAGCCCTAGATCCCTGCAGACCAAAAGTCACCTCGACCCACAAGTGGCTATCTACTTTCAAATTATTTAAAATTACGTAAAACTTAAAATCATTCCTTGGTAACACTAGCCACAACATTTCAGGTACTCAAGAGCAGCACATGGCTGGTGACTAACATACTGGACAACAGCGACACAGAACATGTCCATCATCACAGAAAACCCTGGAACTCCAAGAGGATAAACAATGTAATAAAAAATGAAAGTGCAGCCTAAGCTTCCAGTTTAGGGTCCATACCCATACCAAGGTATCTCATGGCCTATACAGCAACTGCTGAAAACCTCAAATTCTTTCATTCCTTAATATAGACATCACTAAAAATTTATAATGAACATAAAAAAAGTATGCATCTAAGTGATAACCTTTGAAGCCAAAATCCACAAGTTAAATTTAGTTCCATGATAAGCCCATGGCACAAAAAAAACTTGCTGCAGTATTCTTTGGAACTGAATTCTGAGCTACCTCATTTAAAAAAAATAAAAAATAAAAAAGGTCATTTCTTAAACTTGGATCCAAATCAGTATTAAAGTGTGTGATCGCACTCAACTTACACATGAACCTCCAAATCACATGCTGCTTTCTGCAAAATAAAGGACTCTAATTTATTCTCAAAAGGCAAATGACTGCCACCATCCCATCAAGAAAACAAATATGTAACAAGCTAAAATGAAATTCTGTAATATTTTTAGAAAGCCAGTGAATTTAGGTGCACTCAGTGCATGTATGTGTGCCAGCTGATATCTGTGCATGCATCTACACATGAGGATACATGGCAGAGAAATAGAAAGAACAATTCTGCATTTACTAACCACACTACAACAGAGTGTCTTCATCCTCCTAAGATACATTAATTCTCCACTTCCCAGGTTAAGCATGAACAGGCAATTCAACCATCCAAAGAGAAGAGAATCTCTCTTCCCCTTCCCTACAACAAAGAAATGTCTTCCCTAAACAAAGTGTATTAGTAATACACTAATAATTTTGTATCATATATTGTCCTAATCATTTTTAACTTTTTTTGAAATAATTTTCAGATTACCAAAAAAAAACAGTTTAGAGAGTTCTCATATACACTTCACCCAATTCTAAGGTTAATAACACCTTATACAGCCACAGTACAATTTTCAAACTAATATTATAATATTAACTAAAGATTTTGTTTAATTAATAATCATTTTCTTTTCACATACTATTATGCTTCACTGAAAATTTCTAAGCACACAAAAGATTAATAGGGGCAAAACAGAACTGACAACCTCAAAACCAGCTAAGTTAACCAAGAATATATCAATCTGCACTAGGTAATACAGTAGCAGGTCATCTTGACAATAACAGCATACAAATGAGAGAATTTTAATTCTGATTACTTATTCTTCTGTGACTTTTATTTTGAAGATTATCGTATTTTCAATTGGTAGTATGAAGCACAGAAATGTCTCCTCATTTGTTGAGCATAGAACAAATCAATCTAGGCTTTATTTTGACTTTATATTAAGGCTGCAAATAAAAAAGGCAACCACTCTTTGCTATGCAGGACTTCAAATCATGAGGACAAGTTAAACATAAATATGTGAGTGTGTACACACACACACACACACACACACACACACTTCCTTTTCTAGTGGAATATCAAATTTATGATTCTCTTGCTTTCAATTTCAAATGTCCTTCATGGAAGACAGCCAAGTCCTCCAGGAAAGATGACCTTCTTATCTACACTCCATAAAGTTTACCAGCTCAACAAGTGTGAGATAAAACTGTTAAGTAGACCAATGATAAAAATCTTTCACCTGCATTTGAAATTTTCCACAAAGTACTAATGTCCAAAGTTCAATTTGATACAAAATACATTTGTTTAAGTTGACTGATCGTTAAACATATCCTAATCGGTTAGTTTCAAAAGGATATACATGGTGGTCTTGAACTTAAACCAGCACTGGAACTCACAACAGAAAATTTCCACATATCGACAGCAAGAGCCCAGTTCTAAATCAGAACCATTCCCCAAATCAGATTTATACAGTCTTTGTTTTGGTAATGACCTCAATTTCTAAAAGAAGATGGTTTTTAAAACTGTAATAATCATGAGAGTTAATAGGCTAATGTATAAAGAATCCAAATATTTAAGGAAAACATTAACACAGTACCTGGAAAAAAGGAAATATAAAAACACAGTTCACAGAAATAAAACGCCTAATAAGCATACTAATACAGGTAATATTCTTACTAAAAGCTTTCGTGTACGAATCCAAAATTCTTTAGAAATATGTCATCTGCTAACATTTTATACCATTATGAGCATGACTCAAAGATTATCCTAACGATATATCTGACCCCCCACTACCACAACACATTTTTTAATTAGTTACATGCATAGCATTATTTTTAACCAATTTAAAAATACATCTAGTGATCAGAAAATAACTTTTTGGTACATCTAATTACATGTGGGGCAGATAGGATGTGAAATTCAGTCAACTTTCTGTTATTGGTGTTGATGTAGAACAACACTAGCTTGAATAACTTAAAGACAGGAATAACCAAAAGGAAACTACTGTTAAACTTAGAGCACTTGAATATTACCTCTGCGGGCCTCTTTCCTTGCTCCGATGAATGGCGAATTGCAGGTGAGGGAGAAAAGACCAGAAGTCATATGAGAAATGAGATGAAAGGATCCCAAACCACCCAGAGATGATGCTTAACACACACTCTCACCAAGTAAGTTGTCTATAAATCAGGATCCTTCCATAACCTCTTTGACACCAATCTGGGCATGAGAACATATCTTTTCACATTACTAATATCAGGAAATTATATCTGTAACAGGAATATATTAAAATGGATTTTGGAAAAACTATCACAACATTGAGAAAGACTGTATAAACCTGTCTAGACCCCAAAATTTTACCCTCTCTCCTCACTTCTCCAATTTCCATTCACTAAAACAGCATTCACCTAGTCTCCAAGGGTCAACCCTGAACCCTCCCTCTCTCTCACACCCTAGGGCACAGAACTATATCACTGCTTCACTTGTTCCCTCTACAGTGACTCCATACCTCCTCAGCACCAGGTGGGCAGGGACACAGACTCTTTGAAGAGCTTTTGCTCTGAGGTAGCACATTCTTAGAACATCCACAATGTCAGGTCCGGGGGACGGTGGGTGGCAGCAGTAGGGTTCTACAACTTCTTTTCCAATCCAACATCCCACACCCAGACTTCCCCACTAAAGTAATGAAACGGTCTTACTGGCTCCAGCCTTTTCCCATTCCCATCCAGCTCTCATGTCTCTAACATATTAATCTTCCTGGGGTTATTCTGATTAGAGGAGCCTAATACCTTAAAACCTAACACTCATTAACTTGGCTTTCAGGCCCTATATCACATGACCTCATTGGGCTTCAATAAAGTTTCAGTTTGGGAAGATGAAAAAGTTCTTAAGATGGTGGTGGTGGTGGTAATGGCTGCACAACAAACGTGAATTACCTAATGGCTCTGAATGGTACATTTAAAAATGGTAAATTTTATGTTTTACCAAAATTTTTACCAAAATTAAAAACACAGCTGTCTACAATGAGAGCTCTGCAGAGGTACAATGGCTCTGGATTTTTCAAGTTCAGCCTGAACTAGGATTCTCAAATGCCATCTAGGAGTTCAGACTGGATAGACTAAGGTAGATAGAAAAAGGCCCCAAAAACAACCTGATTTATGCAGTAGCTAGTTACAGAACAGGTCTGTAGACAGGCGGGACAGGACAAGGGGAAGGAGAACCACCAGGTGAGTCAGAGGACATATAACCACCTTGCATGGAGCTGTCAGTCACATGGCAGATCAAAAGAGGTGCAGGACCATGGCTCGCCATGGCAGGCAAGTCGGAACCAAAGCTGATCTCTTAAGGATTACCTATGATCATCCCAGAACACAAGACCAGAGGGCCTGAGGGGCCGGTAAGTGACAGTCTTAGTCCATTCAGGCTGCTATAACAAAATATCACAGGCCGGGTGGCTTATAAACTGTGAAATTTACTTCTCACAGCTCTGGAGGCTGGAAGGCCATATATCAGGGTGCCAGCATGCTAGGGGAGGGCCCTTTTTAAGGTTTTAGGGTTCTGTGTCCTCATTTGGTAGAAGGCACTAGGGAGCTCTGTGAGGGCACTTGGTGGAGGGCACAAATCCCTTTCATGAGGGCTCTGCCCTCATGACCTAAGGACCTCCCCCAAAGCACCTCCTGATACCATTACGCTGGGGGTTATGATTTCAATATACAAATGGGGACGGGAAGCACAAACGTTAAGACCACAACGGAGACCATCTCCCATTAACCAACCTCTGTCTCTGGTGGCTGTCATGGCCTCCTGTGTTCTAGTGAAGTATGGGCCTTTCAGCACACTCCTCCACTCAACTCCAAATAGAGGTCCAGAATATAAACTCACTTAGTGGCAATCCGGACTTGGCTTCTGGACAGCAGGGCACCCCATGAACTGCACCATCACCAGCCCCTTTTATTTCAGGGTCACCCTTTGAAGTGTTGGACAAGGATTACACTGGCACCTTTGGCTTATTCTACTTTTCTGTGTTGGTAATCAACCTTCTAAATCTAGAATTGGTTTGGTGTATCTTTACAGATGCAATATGTCAGGCCTTGGCCTGGCCTTGCGCTGTGTGAGCTTAAAGAGTAGTCACAAAAGGTGCCCCATGCTCATGAAAGACCACAGCTACAAACTAAGCAGAAATCTTCATATATGAGCAGGATAAAACAACTGTCAGTTGCCAAAATTCACATTTTCAACTTAATTTGTCCTTATGTACAGAATAGTCTTGTCTTCCTCCACTAAACCGACCATCCCTGAGAACAGAGACATGTCCTTCTTATTTCCTTTGTAATATTTCCAGCTCCAGAAAGAAGCCTTCTGCACTGGCAGTATTCAATATACTGAACAACTCATATCATATTGTTTTGTCCCTGAACTACAAGCATATAACCTGATGCTCTTTAATTTCACAGAAGCGGCAAGCAAAATCATGTGATTTTTTTTTAAAGAGAAAAACTTGCTTAAAGTCACATTTTCAGGCACTGTGATTTGTCGATGTTACTGCAATGCTTTGCAAAAGACAATATTAAACCCATATTTTTTTAAGGGGGAAGCTCTTTTCCAAACCAAGAGACAAATTATTTCTAAAAAGGAAATATCCTGCCAGAAATTAAGTGCTCAAAAAATGATGAGGACTTACCAAAAGAACACAGCTTGAAAAGGAACAAGTTTGAAGAGGCTCCCACCAAGCAAATCTGGGGCAATTTGAGCAAGAAAAAAATAACAAATATCGATTCATTGAATCCAGGACTCTTACTTACAATGGGACACCTACTAAAAATACAGAAGGAGCTAAAACATTATCAGTGGAGCCTGAAACTAAAGAGTGAAAGTTTGGTAAAATATATGATACTTACATAGTCTCAATCTCCCCACAAAAGACTTATTCTTATTAATTAAAACTACATTATACCAAAGAAATCTGAAAAATACCATCCCTTAACTAGCATGATAACGTTAACATGACCAGTGCTGGGAACGACAGACAACATGTGCTTCCTGGAATGATGCACTGCATCTGTGGTATTCCTACCAAAAATGCATAATCTGAATCTAATGAGGAAAAAGCATCAAACACAAATTGAGGGACATTTTACAAAGTAACAGTCCCGTGCTTTTCAATATTGCCAAGGTGGAGAGGCTTAAAGATAGCGGGGAGAGATGTGAGACAGAAACCTCCTCCAAAAACCACATATAATATGAAAATATAGCAAATATATCTAATACTGAAAGAGCAACAGGAAAGAAGGCTGAGGCAGACTGCCTACACCTGGGGAAAACAGCCAACCTCAAGGAAAAGAGTAAAGCATGAAAGCCATGATCCAGAGGGACTCAAGCCTTTCCCCAACCCAAGCTCACAGGAGGGAGGAAGAGAAACGGAGCAGGCAGGGGGTGGAGGTCTAGGACTGCTGAACACCCAGCCCTGGAGATCTGCTCTGGAAGCATGAACCTACATTACATGGTGCTTTGAAGATTAGTGGGGATGGAAACCTAAGACAGCTGGAATACTTGGAGAGACTGAGATACCTGCTGCTTGAGGAGAAGAGGTACCCACAATCACTCTGCGAAAAAAGAAAGGCAGGCAGTCTGAGAGACTTCCTAACAGCAAGAGGGCTCCTAAAGGGGCAAGGACTGCACAAAGATTGCTGCTCAGGAGAAAGGACAGGTGGACAAAATTGTCCGGGTGCACTCTGCCCATTAGGTTGGTAACTTTCAGGAGTTTCAGGCGCTCTACCACCCTGACTGGCTATGCAGTGATGAGGCCCCCAACCACAATACACAGCCTGCTGAGCCTTCCTCCTGACCAGCACAACCTTGCAAACCAGCTGCCCCAGCCATTGTACCAGGCCAACCAGAGAGCCACACACCTATGGCAGGTACAAGTGCAAAGCACAGTGACTTGTCCCTGAGCGCTTGACCAATTGGCCCTGGCAGTGGAGACAGGCACTGGAGCCAGGAAGCAGGAAACAGCTGCTTCCTCCTGAGAGGCACTAGTACCCATGCCTGCAACCCACCATCGATTCAGTGGCTGAGCATCCCCGGAGAGTAGAGCTTCTGGGCACTAGAAGGTGTCACCTACAAATATGAAACGTCGAAGGAACCTGGTTCAAACCAAAATCCCACAAACACCAGAAAGATGGCCAAGTGAAACTGAACTCATCCATACTCCAGAAAGAGATTCCAAAAAGTAGTCATAAAGATGCTAATGCCCCGAATAGTGAAAGCAATCCTGAGAAAGAAGAATAAAGTAGGGGGGATCTCACTCCCCAACTTCAAGCTCTATTATAAAGCCATAGTAATCAAGACAATTTGGTACTGGCACAAGAACAGAGCCACAGACCAATGGAACAGACTAGACAATCCAGACATTAACTCAGACATATATGGTCAATTAATATTTGATAAAGGAGCCATGGACATACAATGGTGAAATGACAGTCTCTTCAACAGATGGTGCTGGCAAAACTGGACAGCTACATGTAGGAGAATGAAACTGGACCATCGTCTAACCCCATATACAAAAGTAAACTCAAAATGGATCAAAGACCTGAATGTAAGTCATGAAACCATTAAACTCTTGGAAGAAAACATAGGCACAAACCTCTTAGACATAAACATGAGTGACCTCTTCTTGAACATATCTCCCCGGGCAAGGAAAACAACAGCAAAAATGAACAAGTGGGACTATATTAAGCTGAAAAGCTTCTGTACAGCAAAAGACACCATCAATAGAACAAAAAGGAACCCTACAGTATGGGAGAATATCTTTGAAAATGACACATCCGATAAAGGCTTGACGTCCAGAATATATAAAGAGCTCACACGCCTCAACAAACAAAAAACAAATAACCCAATTAAAAAATGGGCAAAGGAACTGAACAGACGGTTCTCCAAAAAAGAAATACAGATGGCCAACAGACACATGAAAAGATGCTCCACATCGCTAATTATCAGAGAAATGCAAATTAAAACTACAATGAGGTATCACCTCACACCAGTAAGGATGGCTGCCATCCAAAAGACAAACAACAACAAATGTTGGTGAGGCTGTGGAGAAAGGGGAACCCTCCTACACTGCTGGTGGGAATGTAAACTTGTTCAACCATTGTGGAAAGCAGTATGGAGGTACATCAAAATGCTCAAAACAGACTTACCATTTGACCCAGGAATTGCACTCCTTGGAATTTACCCTAAGAATGCAGCAATCAAGTATGAGAAAGATCAGTGCACCCCTATGTTTATCGCAGCACTATTTACAATAGCCAAGAATTGGAAGCAACCTAAATGTCCATCGATAGATGAATGGATAAAGAAGATGTGGTACATATACACAATGGAATACTACTCAGCCATAAGAAAAGGGCAAATCCAACCATTTGCAGCAACATGGATGGAGCTGGAGGGTATTTTGCTCAGTGAAACAAGCCAAGCAGAGAAAGAGAAATACCAAATGATTTCACTCATCTGTGGAATATAAGAACAAAGGAAAAACTGAAGGAACAAAACAGCAGCAGAATCACAGAACTCAAGAATGGACTAACAGGTACCAAAGGGAAAGGGACTGGGGAGGATGGGTGGGTAGGGAGGGATAAGGGGGGGAGAACTAGAGGGGTATTAAGATTAGCATCCATAGCGGGGTGGGAGAAAGGGGAGGGCTGTACAACACAGAGAAGACAAGTAGTGATTCTACAACAGGTTGCTACGCTGATGGACAGTGACTGTAAAGGAGTATATAGGGGGGACCTGGTATAGGGGAGAGCCTAGTAAACAAAGTATTCGTCATGTAAGTGTAGATGAATGATTAAAAAAAAAAAAATGCAGTTCCTATGTGGTGACCTCTAATGAGTTCTACACAATGATATAAAGGACATATAAAAGTGTAGGCAAAGGGTCTGTTTGTGTTTATACAGAGGATCAAAGCCTAATTGGGCTACCCCGAAAATGAACTAAGATACGATATGAAAGAGAACTTCCAACATCAGCACTCTCTGGAAGACTCATGCCAGAAGATGATCATCAAAAA
Organism: Manis pentadactyla; assembly: GCF_030020395.1. Taxonomy (NCBI): domain Eukaryota; kingdom Metazoa; phylum Chordata; class Mammalia; order Pholidota; family Manidae; genus Manis; species Manis pentadactyla. The sequence continues at coordinate 120,779,239 of NC_080021.1, read as the reverse complement.
ACCCCAACAAAGATCCACGCACTGCTACAGCTGTAGATGCACTCATCCCACCAGCTCCTGGACTTGCCATGGGAATGAAGGAGATATCTAAGCTGGCCTGTGCATACAGTAAAACAACAAATTTGACTGGATCTATACTGTTGGAACTCAACCAAGAATTTGGAGAAGTGCAAATTGTAGCGCTCCAAAATCTTACAACTACAGACTATTTACTGTTAAAAGAACATATGGGATGTGAACAGTGCCCAGGAATGGGTTGTTTTAATTTGTCTGATTTTTCTCAAGCTATTCAAGTTCAGTTAGATAATAGCCATCATATCATTGATAAGTTTTCACAAATGCCTAGGGTGCCTAACTGGTTTTCTTGGTTTCACTGGAGATGGCTGGTAATTACAGGTAGGCTTTGGTTATGTAACTATACTCCTATTATGTTAATGTGTGTGCGCAATTTAAGTAGTAGCTTAAAATCTATACATGCTGAAGTTACTCTACAAGAAGATATGTCAAAGAAATAATCAATCTTCCCATGTTTTCTCCTGCCTGCCACTTCTATAGCTTTTCTTCTTCCTTCCTAATTACAACGAATTCTTAAATAGAATTCGTGCCTCATATCAAATTTACCGAGTATCATAACTCCTCCAAGTGGTAAAGATACCTCAAGACAAATGCTGGGCATAGAAGCCACAGGGCATAAATATGCAAAGAAATAAAAAGCTAACCATTTCAAACAATAAGGCTTCTCTCTCACTTACCAACTTAACATTTCCCTGTATGGCCCCGGAAGATGACTGGTTAGCCAGAGACGGGTAAGATTCCTCAAGGGAGGAACAACCTAAGACAGGCACAGTCGCAGGGGGGTCATCAGGTGAGAAATTGGGGATCAACAGAGGTGAGGCTTAGAACCTCACCCTCCCTGTTCTGAGAGAAATCTTCTGCATATGTGGATGTTTTATTGCCCTTGTCTAGCTTGGATTAACACATAGTCTACAGGCACACACCTGATCATCTACATTTGCTCTCTTACAACACTAAACTATGTTTTCTATCTTTATGTTGTATCTACCTACCACTTCAGCATTTTATTAAAAATAATAAAGAGAGAAATGTGGTATCCACATATAAATCAAGTATAAAAATCAAATGTGTATTCATATTTGAACTGACTGTTTATAGTTCATAATGCATGAGCAAAACCAAAAGTTTCTGTGATGACTGCCCTTGTACTGTTCACCATGTAACTTATTCACTATGTAAGAATTTGTTCTCCATGTAAGAACTTGTTCGTTATGCTTCAGAAGATTGGAGACTGACGAAAATTAGGCTTGGGGTGGATTAATGATTGTGCATTGAGCATTGACTCCCCTATACAGAATTTTATTGTTGTTAACAACCATTTGATCAATAAATATGAGAGATGCCCTAACAACAACAACCAAAAAAAAAGTACACACTTCCAATTGTAAAATAAATAAGTAACCGGGATGTAATGTATAGCATAAGGAATATAGTCAAAATATTGTAACAACTTGGTATGGTGATAGCTGGTACCTAGAATTATCATGTATATAAATGTTGAATCACTGTGTTGTACACCTGAAACTAATGTAATGTAATACTGTGTGTCAACTACCCTTCAATAAAAAATAATTATCTAAAAAAAAAAAAAAAGATGCTAATGGAGCTACAGAAAACTATTCAAGAACTCAGGGAAGAATTCAAGAATGAGATACTAACGTTAAAGAATACCATATCTGAAATGAAAAATACAATAGGAGAATTTAAAAGGAGATTAGATGAAGTAGAAGAGATGGTTAATAAAACAGAAAATAGAGAAGAGGAATATGAAGAAGCTGAGGCACAGAGAGAAAATGGGATCTCTAAGAATGAAAGAATATTGAGAAAAATGTGTGAACAATCCAAATGGAACAATATTCGCATTATACGGGTACCAGAAAAAAAACAGAGAGAAAAAGGGATAGAAAGTGTTTTGAGGGGATAACTTCTGAGAACATCCACAATCTGGGGAAGGAGATAGTCTCTCAGGCCATGGAGATGCACAGACCCAAGTAAGACAACACCAGACATATAATAATTAAAATGGCAAAGATCAAAGATAAGGACAGACATTTACAAGGAGTCACAGAGAAAAAAGATCACATACAAAGGAAAACCCACTAGGCTGTCATCACACTTCTCAGCAGAAACCTTACAGGCCAGAAGGGAGTGGCATGATAAATATTTAATAAAACGAAGAAGAAGGACCTCGAACCAAGAATAGTCTACCCAGCAAGACTATAATTTAAATTTGAAGGAGGAATTAAACAATTTCCAGATAAGCAAAAGCTCAGAGAATTTGCCTCACACAAACAGACTCTACAGTGTATTTTGAAGGGACTGCTATAGAAGGCAGTGTTCCTAAGGTTAAACAGCTGTCACCATAGGAAATAAAACCACAGTAAAAAAAAGTAGACCAATTAATTACTAAGCAGATGCAAAATCAAATCAACTACACCCAAACTCAGTCAACTACCCCCAAAGTCAGTCAAGGGACAGACAAAGAGTACAGCATATGATACCTAATATATGAAGAATGCAGGAGGAAGGAAAAGGAAGAAAAATACAAAAGGAACATTTACATTTGTGTTTGTAATGGCATACTAAGTGAGTTAAGTTAGACTGTAAGATAGTAAGGAAGTTACCCTTCAACCTTTGGTAACCACGAATCTAAAGCCTGTAATGGCGATGAGTACATACCTATTGATAATCACTCTCAATGTGAACGACGTAAATGCACCAACCAAAAGATACAGTCACTGAATGGATTAAAAAAAGGACCCATCTATATACTGCCTACAAGAGACTCACTTCAAACTGAAAGACATACACAGACTGAAAGTGAAGGGATGGAAAAAGATAATTCACACAACTATTAGGAGAAAAAAGCAGGAATTGCAGTATCTATATCACATAAAATAGACTTCAAAACAAAGAAAGTACTGAGAGACAAAGAAGCACATTACATAATGATAAAGGGGCCCATCCAACAAGAGGATAGAACCATTATAAAAAACTATGTGCCAACATAGGAGCATCTATATATGTGAAAGTAATACTAACAGAATTAAAGGGGGAAATAGAATGCAATGAATTCATTTTAGGAGACTTCAACACACCACTCACTTGAAAGGACAGATCAACCAGACGGAAAATAAGTAAGAGGACAGAGGCACTGAACAACACATTAGAACAGATGGACCTAACAGATATCCACAGACCACTCCACCCAAAGGCAGCAGGACACACATTCTCCTCAAAAGCACATGGAACATTTGCAAGAACAGATCATATATTAGGCCACAAAAACAGACTCACTAAATTCAAAAAGACTGAAATTGTATCAATCAGTTCTCAGACCACAATGGTATGAAACTAGAAATAAACTACACAAAGAAAACAAAAAGCCCACAAACACATGGAGGCTTAGCAACATGCTGCTAAATAATCAATGGATCAATGACCAAATATCAACAGAAATCAAGAAATATATGGAGACAAATGACAAATGACACACCAAATCTGTGGGACGCACGAGAGGCCGTGATAAGAAGGAAGTATACTGCAATACAGGCCTACCACCGGAGAGAAGAACAACCCCATATGAACAGTCTAAACTCACAATTAACAAAACTAGAAAAAGAAGAAAAAATGAAGCACAAAGTCAGTAGGAGGAGGAAATAATAAAGATTAGAGTAGAAATAAATAGCATAGAGAAGAACAAAAAAATAGAAAGAATCAATGAAACCAGAAGCTGGTTCTTTGAGAAAATAAACAAAACAGAAAAACCACTAGCCAGACTTATTAAGAAAAACAGAGTCTACACTCATAAACAGAATCAGAAATGAGAAAGGAAAAATCACTACAGACACCACAGAAATACAAAGAATTATTAGAGAATACTATGAAAAATTACATGCTAACAAATTGGGATAACCTAGAAGAAATGGACAACTTTGTAGAAAAATACAACCTTCCAAGGCTGACCCAGAAAGAAACAAAATCTGAACAGACCAATTACCAGCAATGAAATTGAACTGGTAATCAAAAAACAACCTAAAAACAAAATTCCTGGCCCAAATGGTTTCACTGCTGAATTTTATCAAACATTTACTGAAGACCTAATATCCATCCTCCTCCTTTAAGTTTTTCAAATAGTAGAAGAGGAGGAAATACTCCCAAACTCAATCTACGAGGCCAGCATCACTCTAATACCAAAACTAGGCAGACACCACAAAAAAAGAAAATTACAAACCAATATCCCTGATGAACACACATGCAAAAATACTCAACAAAATATTAGGAAACCAAATTTAAAAATACATCAAAAAGATCATCCATCATGATCAAGTGGGATTCATCCCAGGGATGCAAGCATGAAACAACATTCAAAAATCCATCAACATCATCCACCACATCAACAAAAAGAAGGACAAAAACCACAAAATCATCTCCACAGATGCTGAAAAAGCATTCAACAAAATTCAATATTCATTCATCATAAAAACTCTCAACAAAATGGGCAGAGAGGGCAAGTACCTCAACATAATAAAAGCCATATATGACAAACCCACAGCCAACATCATACTTAACAGCGAGAAGCTGAAAGCTTTCCTTTAAGATCGGGAACGAGACAGGGATGACCACTCTCCCCACTCTTATTCAACATAGTACCGGAGGTCCTTGCCACAGCAATCAGACAACACAAAGAAATAAAAGGCATCCAAATTGGCAAGGAAGAAGTAAAACTGTCCCTGTTTGCAGATGACATGATATTGTACATTTTAAAAACCCTAAGGAATCCACTCCAAAACTACTAGAACTAATATCTGAATTCACCAAAGTTGCAGGATACAAAATTAATACGCAGAAATCTGTGGCATTCCTATACACTAACAATGAACTAACAGAAAGAGAAATCAGGAAAACAATTCCATTCACAATTGCATCAAAAAGAATAAAATACCTAGGAATAAACCTAACCAAGGAAGTGAAAGACCTATACTCTGAAAACTACAAGACACTCATGAGAGAAATTACAGAGGACACTAATAAATGGAAATTCATCCCGTGCTCCTGGCAAGGAAGAATTAATATTGTCAAAATGGCCATCCTGCCCAAAGCAATCTACAGATTCAATGCAATCCCTTTCAAAATACCAACAGCATTCTTCAACAAATTAGAGTAATCGTTCTAAAATCCATATGGAACCACAAAGGACCCCGAACAGCCAAAGCAATCCTGAGAAGGAAGAATAAAGCGGGGCGGGGAGGGATTACGCACCCTGACTTCAAGCTCCACTACAAAGCCACAGTAATCAAGACAATTTGGTACTGGCACAAGAAAAGACCCATAGACCAATGAAACAGACTAGAGAGCCCAGATATTAACCCAAGTATATATGGTTAATTAATATGCAATAAAGGAGCCATGGATATACAATGGGGGAATGACAGCCTCTTCAACAGCTGGTGTGGGCAAAACAGGACAGCTACATGTAAGAGAATGAAACTGGATTACTGTCTAACTCCATACACAAAAAGTAAACTCAAAATGGATCCAAGACCTGAATGTAAGTCATGAAACCATAAAACTCTTAGAAGAAAACCTAGGCAAAAATCTCTTGAATATAAATATGAGCAACTTCTTCATGAACATATCTCCATGGGCAAGGGAAACAAAAGCAAAAATGAACAAGTGGGACTATATCAAGCTGAAAAGCTTCTGTAAAGCAAAGGACACTATCAGCAGAACAAAAAGGCATCCTACAGTACAGGAAAATATATTCATGAATGATATATCCAAAACACATTGTCATCCAAAATATATAAGAAGAGCTCATGTGCCTCAACAAATAAAAAGCAAATAATCCAATTAAAAAATGTGCAGAGGAGCTAAACAGATACTTCTCCAAAGAAGAAATTCAGATGGCCAACAGGCACATGAAAAGATGTTCCACATCACTAATCATCAGGGAAATGCAAACTAAAACCACAGTGAGATATCACCTCACACCAGTTAGGATGGCCACCATCCAAAAGACAAACAACAACAAATGTTGGTGAGGATGTGGGGAAAGGGGAATCCTCCTACACTGCTGGTGGGAATATAAACTAGTTCAACCATTGTGGAAAGCAGTATGGAGGTTTCTCAAAAAACTCCAAATAGAAATACCATTTGACCTGGGAATTTTACTCCAAGGAATTTACCCTAAGAATGCAGGAGCCCAGTTTTTTTAAAAAGACATATGCACCCCTATGTTTATTGCAACGCTATTTACAATAGCCAAGAAATGGAAGCAACCTAAGTGTCCATCAGCAGTAGATGAATGGATAAAGAAGATGTGGTGCATATACACAGTGGAATATTATTCGGCCATAAGAAGAAAACAAATCCTACCGTTTGCAACAACATGGATAGAGCTACAGGGTATTATGCTCAGTGAAATAAGCCAGGCAGAGAAAGGCAAGTATCAAATGATTTCACTCATCTGTGGACTATAAGAACAAAGAAATAAACTGAAGGAACAAAACAACAGCAGACTCCCAGAACCCAAGAATGGACTAATAGTTACCAAAGGGAAAGGGACTTGGGAGAATAGGTGGGAAGGGAGGGATAAAAGGGAAAAAGGGGCATTATGATTAGCACACATAATGTAGCGGGGGGGCATGGGGAAGGCAGTACAACACAGAGAAGACAAGTAGTGATTCTATATCATTTTACTATGCTGATGGACAGTGACTGTAATGGGGTATGTGGTGGGGACTTGATAATGGGGGGAGTCTAGTAACCATAATGTAGCTCATGTGATTGTACATTAATGATACCAAAAATAAAATAAATAAATAAAAGAAAAAGAAACAGCCCAACCCTTTTATGGGCAATAAAAAGCATTTTGATGCTAGAAGAGAAAAATATTAATAATAATAAAATAAAATAAAAGTTGCTTTACAAAGTCAAAACTGACATATAAAGTATCAATATTCTGACAAAGCTGAAGATAAAGAGATTTCAAAGTTTTCCAATCCAGTATTTAAAAACAACCTTCCTGGTACAGCACCACCATATGCCCAGAGTCCAAGTCTGCAACTGACCAATCCCTGAGACGAATCTCTTCTCTCAGCATGTCCAAGAGACTCTCCAGGCACAGTACTGCTGACCCAAGGAAAATGCAGATCTGTGTCTTGTCAGACTCACTCAGCATTAGCTCTAGCACACTCCTTTCCTCTAAGCTAGCTGACCACAAGAGCTCCCAAATAAGCAAAGGAAGAGAGCCATAGAAAACAGCACAGAGACCAATAAAGGAAAGAAATGGGTTATCTTCTAAACTCTCTGAAACTGGATCTAGCTAGTTAGACTCTTTCTAGAAAGAAATGGGCACAAACAGCCCCCAATAACTTTCTTAGCACTTCTTGAACCAATTTTTCAGTCCATCAATTCCCCTCTATTTAATGCAGTATTTTAATGTAATAAAGCACATTTATGCATGCTTCAAAACCTTTCTTTGAGGAATTAAAAAAAGCAAAACCCTGGCATCATCCTCCTTCTGAGGGCACAGGATGACATTCCTAGGCACATGGCTCCCAAGACATAGTCATCAGACTGCCTGGGTGGGCTCTGTCATGCCCAGGAGTGAAGGAAAGATTTTTCAAATACTCATCCCACAGCTCACGGCGTGGTATCATGATGTGACTTTGGAGAGATGCAACTCAGAAAACCACTGATGGCTACAAAGAGTATTTCTATTCCAAATTCTACTGCCTACAAGTTTCCCATTCAACAGTACTACAGCTCTGTGTCACTTTATCCCACCCAGTTCTAAAATTTCCAGTTATCTGTCTGGTATTCTGTTGAATACTGACTGCACCGATGCCCTTGTTAGGCTGAGCCCCTTAGGCTTCTAGTTTCTCTGGCTTTGGAAAGTTCAAACACAGTCAGTCGTAGATCTCAGAACATGCTTCATATAATACAAGAAAGTCATCTCCAGTACTATGCTTATAAAGACATGTGCTCATCTGATACCTTTCAGTTTATTAAGCATTTTAGCCTCATTTGATCCTCACTTCAGGTACCCCCAGGCATAAGGCAAGGCAGTATTTTAAACACATTCTTTCTAAGCAGAGAAGAAAACTCAGGCTCAGTGACACAGAGGTTCCACAGTAAAGGATGAGCCATACCTGGAACGCAGGTCTCCTGATTACAGAGCTCCTGCTCTTTGGCCTCCACCACCCTTCACAGACTAGAGACACTTCCTATAAATCCCCCTGGGGAAGAGTCATGCCCTCAATTTACCCTCCCTGACCCACCCCTATTCTTCAGGAAAGACAGGATGGAATAATGGTGGCTCTCAGAGCACAGAAAAGAAATGGTGTCCTCACCAAGGCTCACCACCAACAAACTACTCAACACTTCAAGATGCCGCAAAATGCTGCAGGGCAGGTGAACCCTGCCTCCTTCCAGCTGCAAGCTGAAAATCATAGTGAAAGCATGAGAGGGGCTGACACCCTCTCATTTAATGTCACTGTCCTGGACTTCCCTGTCCTGCCCTGGACTTCCCTGGCTGTCTACTGCCCTGTCACTGCCCTGGACTTCCCTGGCTGCCTACATGTGTACTCATGAAAGAATCTGCACTCCGAAGTATGACAAGCATGGTATCTTCAGTAGGTCTCTTGTGCAAAATACCAAACACTGCTTCCTTAAAGTCCATCCAACATGACACGTGTGGAGCTAAATCTCTGACCCTGTGGGACTAAAACAGAATTCCAAAGCCACCGCCTCTCTTTATTTTTTCCTTTTGGCTCTGTACTTTCCTGGATCGGAATGGATTTTAATCTTTGTGTTAGTTTCATCCAGCTAGAAATGTGAAAGCAATTCATCTCCGTAAGATGACAGAGACAAATCACCTTTGGGAAAAGGGCAAGACAATCTACCATTCCACAGAATTATTTATCTTCACTCTCCTCTCTCCCAAAAAGCAGGTGGGAAAGTAAAAATCCTAATCATTATTGCTAGCCAGAAGCATACAGGCAATGACTGAATCTCTTAAAACAAGGCAGGTGTGGGGGGAGGGGCGGAAGATGGCGGCGTGAGTAGAGCAGCGGAAATCTCCTCCCAAAACAACATATATCTATGAAAATATAACAAAGACAACCCTTCCTAGAATAAAGACCAGAGGACACAGGACAATATCCAGACCACATCCACACCTGAGAGAACCCAGCGCCTCGCGAAGGGGGTAAGATACAAGCCCCGGCCCCGCGGGAGCCGAGCGCCCCTCCCCCCAGCTCCCGGCGGGAGAAGAGCAGGCAGAGCGGGAGGGAGACAGAGCCAGGGCTGCCGAACACCCAGCCCCAGCCATCCGGGCCAGAGTGCAGGGCCCTCGATACTGGGAAAACAGGGAAGCAAGAACAGTGAGCAGGCACTGGAGGCTGGGCGACAGAGGACATAAGAAAAGCGCGCGACCATTTTTTTTTTTTTTTTTTTGCTTTTTTGCTGCTTTGTTTTGGCCAGCGCTTTTTGGAAGTCTTAAAGGGACAGGGACCCCAATACTAGGGAAACAGGACAGAAAGACCGGTGAGCAGAGGCCTGAGGCTGGCACCGGAGAATAAAGAAAAATAAACGACCACCTTTTTTTTTTTAAAAAAAAAAATTTTTTTTTCTTGTTTTTTTTTTGTGGTCGTTGTTTTGTTTTGGCGGGTGCTTTTTGGAAGTCTTAAAGGGGCAGGGCGGGTCACTTAATCCAGAGGTAGGGAATCCGGGATCTCTGGGCACCCTAACCCCTGGGCTGCAGGGAGCAGGGAGGCCCCTTACGGAGATAAATAGCCTCCCAGCAGCTCCTGCTCCAACGCGACTCCACCATTTTGGAGTAGCGGCCAGAGCCAGGCCACGCCCACAGCAACAGCGGAGATTAATTCCATAGCAGCCGGGCAGGAAGCAGAAACCCTATCTGCGCGCAGCTGCGCAGCACAAGCCACTAGAGGCCGCTGTTCTCCCAGGAGAGGAGGGCCACAAACCAACAAGAAAGGAAGTCCTTCCAGCCGTCACTCGTCCCAGTTCTGCAGACTATTCCTATCACCATGAAAAGGCAAAGCTACAGGCAGACAAAGATCACAGAGACAACACCAGAGAAGGAGACAGACCTAACCAGTCTTCCTGACAAAGAATTCAAAATAAGAATCATAAACATGCTGACAGAGATGCAGAGAAATACGCAAGAAAAATGGGATGAAGTCCGGAAAGAGATCACAGATGCCAGAAAGGAGATCGCAGAAATGAAACAAACTCTGGAAGGGTTTATAAGCAGAATGGATAGAATGCAAGAGGCCATTGATGGAATTGAAATCAGAGAACAGGAACGCATAGAAGCTGACATAGAGAGAGACAAAAGGATCTCCAGGAATGAAACAATATTAAGAGAACTGTGTGACCAATCTAAAAGGAACAATATCCGTATTATAGGGGTCCCAGAAGAAGAAGAGAGAGGCAAAGAGATGGAAAGTATCTTAGAAGAAATAATTGCTGAAAACTTCCCCACACTGGGGGAGGAAGTAATCAAACAGACCACGGAAATACACAGAACCCCCAACAGAAAGGATCCAAGAAGGGCAACACCAAGACATATAATAATTAAAATGGCAACGATCAAGGACAAGGAAAGAGTGTTAAAGGCAGCTAGAGAGAAAAAGGTCACCTATAAAGGGAAACCCATCAGGCTAACGTCAGATTTCTCAACAGAAACCCTACAGGCCAGAAGAGAATGGCATGATATATTTAATACAATGAAACAGAAGGGCCTTGAACCAAGGATACTGTATCCAGCACGACTATCATTCAAATATGACGGTGGGATTAAACAATTCCCAGACAAACAAAAGCTGAGGGAATTTGCTTTCCACAAACCACCTCTACAGAACATCTTACAGGGACTGCTCTAGATGGGAGAACTCCTAGAAGGAGCACAGCACAAAACACCCAACATATGAAGAATCGAGGAGGAGGAACAAGAAGGGAGAGAAGAAAAGAATCTCCAGACAGTGTATATAACAGCTCAATAAGCGAGCTAAGTTAGGTAAAGAGGCTAACCTTGAACCTTTGGTAACCACGAATTTAAAGCCTGCAATGGCAATAAGTACATATCTTTCAATAGTCACCCTAAATGTTAATGGGTTGAATGCACCAATCAAAAGACACAGAGTAACAGAATGGATAAAAAAGCAAGACCCATCTGTATGCTGCTTACAAGAAATTCACCTCAAACCCAAAGACATGTACAGACTAAAAGTCAAGGGATGGAAAAACATATTTCAAGCAAACAACAGTGAGAAGAAAGCAGGGGTTGCAGTACTAATATCAGACAAAATAGACTTCAAAACAAAGAAAGTAACAAGAGATAAAGAAGGACACTACATAATGATAAAGGGCTCAGTCCAACAAGAGGATATAACCATTCTAAATATATATGCACCCAACACAGGAGCACCAGCATATGTGAAACAAATACTAACAGAACTAAAGGGGGATATAGACTGCAATGCATTCATTCTAGGAGACTTCAACACACCACTCACCCCAAACGATAGATCCACTGGGCAGAAAATAAGTAAGGACACGGAAGCACTGAACAACACAGTAGAGCAGATGGACCTAATAGACATCTATAGAACTCTACATCCAAAAGCAACAGGATATACATTCTTCTCAAGTGCACATGGAAAATTCTCCAGAATAGACCACATACTAGGCCACAAAAAGAGCCTCAGAAAATTCCAAAAGATTGAAATCCTACCAACCAACTTTTCAGACCACAAAGGCATAAAACTAGAAATAAACTGTACAAAGAAAGCAAAGAGGCTCACAAACACATGGAGGCTTAACAACACGCTCCTAAATAATCAATGGATCAATGACCAAATCAAAATGGAGATCCAGCAATATATGGAAACAAATGACAACAACAACACTAAGCCCCAACTTCTGTGGGACACAGCAAAAGCAGTTCTAAGAGGAAAGTATATAGCAATCCAAGCATATTTAAAAAAGGAAGAGCAATCCCAAATGAATGGTCTAATGTCACAATTATCGAAATTGGAAAAAGAAGAACAGATGAGGCCTAAGGTCAGCAGAAGGAGGGACATAATAAAGATCAGAGAAGAAATAAATAAAATTGAGAAGTATAAAACAATAGCAAAAATCAATGAAACCAAGAGCTGGTTCTTCGAGAAAATAAACAAAATAGATAAGCCTCTAGCCAGACTTATTAAGAAGAAAAGAGAGTCAACACAAATCAACAGTATCAGAAACGAGAAAGGAAAAATCACGACGGACCCCACGGAAATGCAAAGAATTATTGGAGAATACTATGAAAACCTATATGCTAACAAGCTGGGAAACCTAGGAGAAATGGACAACTTCCTAGAAAAATATAACCTTCCAAGATTGACCCAGGAAGAAACAGAAAATCTAAACAGACCAATTACCAGCAACGAAATTGAAGAGGTAATCAAAAAACTACCAAAGAACAAAGCCCCCGGGCCAGATGGATTTACCTCGGAATTTTATCAGACATACAGGGAAGACATAATACCCATTCTCTTTAAAGTTTTCCAAAAAATAGAGGAGGAGGGGATACTCCCAAAATCATTCTATGAAGCTAACATCACCCTAATACCAAAACCAGGCAAAGACACCACCAAAAAAGAAAACTACAGACCAATATCCCTGATTAACGTAGATGCAAAAATACTCAACAAAATATTAGCAAACCGAATTCAAAAATACATCAAAAGGATCATACACTATGACCAAGTGGGATTCATTCCAGGGATGCAAGGATGGTACAACATTCGAAAGTCCATCAACATCATTCACCACATCAACAAAAAGAAGGACAAAAACTACATGATCATCTCCATAGATGCTGAAAAAGCATTTGACAAAGTTCAACATCCATTCATGTTAAAAACTCTCAGCAAAATGGGAATAGAGGGCAAGTACCTCAACATAATAAAGGCCATCTATGATAAACCCACAGCCAACATTATATTGAACAGCGAGAAGCTGAAAGCATTTCCTCTGAGATCGGGAACTAGACAGGGATGCCCACTCTCTCCACTGTTATTTAACATAGTACTGGAGGTCCTAGCCACGGCAATCAGACAAAATAAAGAAATACAAGGAATCCAGATTGGTAAAGAAGAAGTTAAACTGTCACTATTTGCAGATGACATGATACTGTACATAAAAAACCCTAAAGACTCCACCCCAAAACTACTAGAACTGATATCGGAATACAGCAAACTTGCAGGATACAAAATCAACACACAGAAATCTGTGGCTTTCCTATATACTAACAATGAACCAACAGAAAGAGAAATCAGGAAAACAACTCCATTCACAATTGCATCCAAAAAAATAAAATACCTAGGAATAAACCTAACCAAAGAAGTGAAAGACTTATACTCTGAAAACTACAAGTCACTCTTAAGAGAAATTAAAGGGGACACTAACAGATGGAAACTCATCCCATGCTCGTGGCTAGGAAGAATTAATATCGTCAAAATGGCCATCCTGCCCAAAGCAATATACAGATTTGATGTAATCCCTATGAAACTACCAGCAACATTCTTCAATGAACTGGAACAAATAATTCAAAAATTCATATGGAAACACCAAAGACCCCGAATAGCCAAAGCAATCCTGAGAAAGAAGAATAAAGTAGGGGGGATCTCACTCCCCAACTTCAAGCTCTACTATAAAGCCATAGTAATCAAGACAATTTGGTACTGGCACAAGAGCAGAGCCACAGACCAATGGAAAAGACTAGAGAATCCAGACACTAACCCAGACATACATGGTCAATTAATATTTGATAAAGGAGCCATGGACATACAATGGCGAAATGACAGTCTCTTCAACAGATGGTGCTGGCAAAACTGGACAGCTACATGTAGGAGAATGAAACTGGACCATTGTCTAACCCCATATACAAAAGTAAACTCAAAATGGATCAAAGACCTGAATGTAAGCCATGAAACCATTAAACTCTTGGAAGAAAACATAGGCACAAACGTCTTAGACATAAACATGAGTGACCTCTTCTTGAACATATCTCCCCGGGCAAGGAAAACAACAGCAAAAATGAGTAAGTGGGACTATATTAAGCTGAAAAGCTTCTGTACAGCAAAAGACACCATCAATAGAACAAGAAGGATCCCTACAGTATGGGAGAATATATTTGAAAATGACACATCCGATAAAGGCTTGACGTCCAGAATATACAAGGAGCTCTCACGCCTCAACAAACAAAAAACAAATAACCCAATTAAAAAATGGGCAGAGGAACTGAACAGACAGTTCTCCAAAAAAGAAATACAGATGGCCAACAGACACATGAAAAGATGCTCCACATCGCTAATTATCAGAGAAATGCAAATTAAAACTACAATGAGGTATCACCTCATACCAGTAAGGATGGGTGCCATCCAAAAGACAAACAACAACAAATGTTGGCGAGGCTGTGGAGAAAGGGGAACCCTCCTACACTGCTGGTGGGAATGTAAGTTAGTTCAACCATTGTGGAAAGCAGTATGGAGGTACATCAAAATGCTCAAAACAGACTTACCATTTGACCCAGGAATTCCACTCCTAGGAATTTACCCTAAGAACGCAGCAATCAAGTTTGAGAAAGACAGATGCACCCCTATGTTTACTGCAGCACTATTTACAATAGCCAAGAATTGGAAGCAACCTAAATGTCCATCAATAGATGAATGGATAAAGAAGATGAGGTACATATACACAATGGAATACTACTCAGCTATAAGAAAAGGGCAAATCCAATCATTTGCAGCAACATGGATGGAGCTGGAGGGTATTATGCTCAGTGAAACAAGCCAAGCGGAGAAAGAGAAATACCAAATGATTTCACTTATCTGTGGAATATAAGAACAAAGGAAAAACTGAAGGAACAAAACAGCAGCAGAATCACAGAACTCAAGAATGGACTAACAGGTACCAAAGGGAAAGGGACTGGGGAGGATGGGTGGGTAGGGAGGGATAAGGGGGGAAGAAGTAGGGGGGTATTAAGATTAACATGCATGGGGGGGTAGGAGAAAAGGGAGGGCTGTACAACACAGAGAAGGCAAGTAGTGATTCTACAACATTTTGCTATGCTGATGGACAGTGACTGTAAAGGGGTTTATAGGGGAGACCTGGTATAGGGGAGAGCCTAGTAAACATAATATTCGTCATGTAAGTGTAGATTAGTGATAGCAAAAAAAAAAAGAAAAAAAAAGGGCAGTTCCTGTGTGGTAACCTCCAACGAGTTCTACACAAGGGTATAAAGGGCATATAAAAGTGTAGGCAAAGGGTCTGTTTGTGTTTATACAGAGGATCAAAGCCTAATTGGGCTACCCCGAAAATGAACTAAGATACGATATGAAAAAGAACTTCCAACATCTGCACTCTCTGGAAGACTCATGCCAGAAGATGATCATCAAAAAACCCCAACAAAGATCCACGCACTGCTACAGCTGTAGATGCACTCATCCCACCAGTTCCTGGACTTGCCATGGGAATGAGGAAGGAGAT
The DNA here is from genome assembly GCF_030020395.1 of Manis pentadactyla. Lineage (NCBI taxonomy): Eukaryota > Metazoa > Chordata > Mammalia > Pholidota > Manidae > Manis > Manis pentadactyla. The sequence goes on along the minus strand of NC_080021.1, from coordinate 120,763,597 downwards.
ATCTAAGCTGGCCTGTGCATACAGTAAAACAACAAATTTGACTGGATCTATACTGTTGGAACTCAACCAAGAATTTGGAGAAGTGCAAATTGTAGCGCTCCAAACTCTTACAACTACAGACTATTTACTGTTAAAAGAACATATGGCATGTGAACAGTCCCCAGGAATGGGTTGTTTTAATTTGTCTGATTTCTCTCAGACTGTTCAAGTTCAGTTGGACAATATCCACCATATCATAGATAAGTTTTCACAAATGCCTAAGGTGCCTAACTGGTTTTCTTGGTTTCACTGGAGATGGCTGGTAATTACAGATATGCTTTGGTTATGTAACTATACTCCTATTATGTTAATGTGTGTGCGCAATTTAAGTAGTAGCTTAAAACCTATATATGCTGAAGTTACTCTACAAGAAGACTTGTCAAAGAAATAATCAATCTTCCCATGTTTTCTTCCGCCTGCTACTTCTATAGCTTTTCTTCTTCCTTCCTAATTACAACCCTTAAATAGAATTCGTGCCTCATATCAAATTTACCGAGTATCATAATTCTTCCAAGTGGTAAAGATACCTCAAGACAAATGCTGGGCATAGAAGCCACAGGGCATAAATATGCAAAGAAGTAAAAAGCTAACTTTTTCAAACAATAAGGCTTCTCTCTCACTTACCAACTTCACATTTCCCTGTATGGCCCCGGAAGATGACTGGTTAGCCAGAGACGGGTAAGATTCCTCAAGGGAGGAACAACCTAAGACAGGCACAGTCGCAGGGGGGCCATCAGGTGAGAAATTGGGGATCAACAGAGGTGAGGCTTAGAACCTCACCCCCCCGTTCTGAGAGAAATCTTCTGCATACGTGGATGTTTTATTGCCCTGGTCTAGCTTGGATTAACACATAGTCTACAGGCACACACCTGATCATCTACATGTGCTCTCTTACAACACTAAACTATGTTTTCTACCTTTATCTTGTATCTACCTACCACTTCAGCATTTTATTAAAAATAATAATAATAAAGAGAGAAATGTGGTATCCACATATAAATCAAGTATAAAAACCAAATGAGTATTCATATTTGAACTGACTGTTTATAGTTCATAATGCATGAGCAAAACTGAAAGTTTCTGTGATGACTGCCCTTGTACTGTTCACTATGTAACTTATTCATTATGTAAGAATTTGTTCTACATGTAAAAACTTGTTTGTTATGCCTCAGAAGATTGGAGACTGACAAAAATTAGGCTTGGGGTGGATTAATGATTGTGCATTGAGCATTGACTCCCCTATACAGAATTTTATTGTCGTTAACAACCATTTGATCAATAAATATGAGAGATGCCCTCACAAAAAAAAAAAAAAAAAAGGACAGACTTCCAATGGTAAAATAAATTAGTAACCGGGATGTAATGTATAGCATAAGGAATATAGTCAAGATATTGTAACAGCCTGGTAGGGTGATAGCTGGAACCTAGAATTATGTATATAAATGTTCTACCACTGTGTTGTACACTTGAAACTCATGTAATGTAATACTGTGTGTCAACTACCCTTCAATAAAAAATAATTATCTAAAAAAAAAAAAAACAAGGCAGGTGTGGTCCAGGCACCAGAGAGGTCAGATTCTAGACACTTATCACTCCCTAACAAGCTGTCACTGGGAAGATTCTAGCAAGTGATGTTAGATTGAACCCCAGCTCTGCCACTAATTGGCTATGAAACCCTGAGCAAATTTCTCAACCTTTAAGTCTCAATGTCCTCTCCTATAAAATAGGAAGAACAATGTTAAGACTGAAAAAGGTAATTACAGGTCAAGTAATTAGCACAGCATTCGGCCCAAAGTTAACCCCCATGCACGACCTGGGCAGACTACACACCCAAGACAGAGTTTCCCTATTGTAAAAAAGGGGGCAGGGGCCCATGACCCCTGGATTCTAAACTCCAAAGGGAAAGTAAGACAAGCAAGTGGAGCAAAGGTCATGGGGTCCTCGTCAGGGCCTTAGAGGGCAGCTCTCTGCACACATCTTCAGCCATGCCTCTCCACGCTGCCAGCATGCAGTCAGTCTTGCTCGCTCAGAGTGTCTTCACAAAGATAGCAGGCAGCATGGGTAATAAATCTTACTCTGGAATCAAAGTCCACAGATACAGTTTCACCCATCAGGCTGGAAATGGTAAGGTTGGCTGAGACTCAAAAAAAGCAAACAAAAGACAGAGCTCGAATAGGTTAGAGATACCCAAAGAAACCAAGAGCAGTCACTTGGGCTAGTGTAACAGGTACCCAGACTTTAAGCTGCTCCTCTGTCTCCCCGCCCCCGTCAGAGATGGTTCTTTCCCAGCTGTCCTTCCCAAACCTAGGACAAGCCTTTTAGGGTTCTTGCTTCTATAGCTATGGGAAGTTCAAACATGCAGACATTTACTGTGTATCCAAGAACACATTTCACATTTAATACAAGAAAATCAACATGAGTGGTTATGTTCATAATTGTATGTGTTCATCTAGTGCTTCTTGGTTTATCAAGCATTTTAGCCTCCTTTTGATACCTAAGGATATGAGGCCACAACAAAGCCATTCATCTGAAGAGACTAAACATATTGTTAAACAATTTCCATTAGCCTCAATTTCCTTTCTGTTTGGAAGTGTTTCTGTTGTGCATTAAAGCCCTTTCATGAGTTTCATTTTTCAGGACATCATCCTACCTGCTGCCTCTCAGGTTAAAATGCAAGCAAAATCAAAAAGTTTCACATCCACTGTACTTTCATCATTACAGTGTTGATCATTCTCTACTTCCCTCCTGCTTCCTCTCACACAATAAATACACATGATGGCACTCTGACTCCAAATTCCTTAACTGTCTGGCTTCACTCATTCATTCAAACAAATATTTATAGAATGTCTTCAAGGTAACAGGCACTATTCTAGGCACTTGGTTTGCATCAGTGAACAAAAAATGTTCTATTGAAACTTACGTGCTAGTAGGTAGAAAGTTATTATTATGTGTGTGTACATTTGTATAGCATATTATAGGTGATACACAGATGAAACACAAGAGACACTAGTGCAGAAAACATAAGCTGGAATTGCTGAGGGTGGGAGATGTTAGATGGGGCAACTGGGGAGGCCTCCTAAGGAGGTGAGACTAGAACCAACCCTGAAGGTGGTGAGGGAGTTAGCCAACAAGACACAAGGAAGAGCAGCATTCCAAGCAAAGAGACAAGTAAAGGTTCCGGGGTGGGTGCATGTCTGGTATGTTCAAGGAACAGCATGAAAGGAGGCCACTGTGGCTGGAACAGGCCAGCAAGCAAGCGGTAAGGAAGAATGGCAGATCGCAAAGGGCCTTGGAGTCCAGTGTAGAGACTCCATTGTAAAAGTCAACTATGAGGCCTTTACTCCAGGTGAAATAAGGAGTTTGCAGGTTTGAGCAGAGGACTTGGGCGTTAAGTTTTTGAAAGGATCTTGCTTTGGCTGCTATGTTGAGAACAGACTGTAATGGGTGAGGGTGGAAGCAGAGAGTCCAGTTAGGCTGCTTAGCTCAGAAGAGCAGCAGGAGTGGTTTCACAAGTGGACAGGTTCTGGATGTATTTTGGAGATAGAGCACCATGCTTTCCTAGCAGATTGGATATGGGATGACAAAGAAATGGGTTGTCAACAATGGCAGATCTATAGAGGATGAGAATGCTACCAATCATTTTGAGGCAAAACCCTACACTGACTTCATGGTACAGATGTGACAGCTTTCCTGATTTATTTGGTCTCTCCTAACTTTAAATTTCCTTTAGTCCATCCCTTTTTCTCTTCCCACAGAAATAATCCAATCAGGAAAGTCCAGTCTGTTGCAGACAGATGACATTTCTTAGAGAAACTGTAGCTCTGACAACAATGACAGACACCCCACCTCAGAAGGCAACCCCAGACTAGTTCACGTATGATGGCTGGCCAAGCAACAACGGCAAATCTCCATGTGTCACTACCAGCTGACTGTGTGACACTTCTCTCTGGCACTCTTCTCTCTCTGCCTCATTGTCTTCAAGGATAACACTGCCATAGGGTTACTGTGGGCACTACATAACTAAACAGATGTCAAGCACTTACAGCACACAGTAAACAATACAGAAGGGTTATGATTATTACTACCATTGCTGTTAAGTGTTTTTGTTATTTCTCAATCTGGGAATGATTGTGTGAGAATAACACCTAGGGAGCTGTGAGTCTAATGTAAACTTCAAAAGCATGGATGACCTATTGTTCAGGTACACTGAGTACACAAACAGGGCAAGGAGCTGCTGGGCTCATGAAGCTCTAACTCAGCCACTGAAATCCTACATGACAAATATCACTCATGGTGTGTAGGGTCAGGGATAATGTGAATACATACCTCATATTTCTGTGATCTAAAGAAACTAACCTATCACAGAAGCCCCATGAACTTCTCTGAACCTTTCAATTCTGGCTGTCTGAGATGTCTTTCTGGATTTAAGAAAGGTAGTACTGGAGTGCTTCAGCTGTTGTTACATACCAGAATCAAGAATTCTTCAGGAGTTTTCAAATATTTACCAATCATCTAACAATTAATGTAACTCAGAAGTTACATTATCTATATCTGTATCTACATACTATTTAGTATATTTAGCTATATGCTACTTCACTCAAACAAATCTGTTCTCTTCTCCCAGCCTCTCACTGTATGAATTTCTACCAGAAAGGCCCCTGAACACAGGTGACACTTCCAAGACTTACCCAGCCAGTGATTCTTAACCTTAGCTACATCTTAGAATTAATTACCTGTAAAGCTTGAAACATATTAATACCAAGGCCCAGCCCTAGATCTCTGGTCTAACTAAAAGCAATGTCAAGAACTGCTAGACAGGGAAATCCTGGAAATATTACTTATTGAATTTGGCAGACTGAACATTGTTTAAATAGTAAATTAGTATTTCTGGACTTAAACTAGCATCATCATACCATCACCTGAGTTCTGCGCTGAGTGGACACTGCAGCCTAGATTAGAAATTCTCCTGCCCTATAGTCTCTTAAACTATCCTAAACAACCAAAACAAGAGCTGGTTGTCTTCCAAATGCTTTCACAAAAATGATTTATGACCAAAACTTAGATTTCTTTCACATGAAAGAACACACTATATTATTCTATTTCTCTCTGGCAAAATCTTTCTCGGCCTCAATGCCAAATAGCTGATTACAATTACTTTTTTTTTTTTCCTATTTCCTTACTTTAGTCAGTAATAGTAAGTAGTCTGGCTCAAAGAAATGTGTCTCTTCTTTTGTTTGTATGTTTTTTAATCCACTATTTAAAGCATAAAGCCTCTACCTGATATTAGTGCACAACATAAAGGAGAAATTATTCCTAATGTTTTTGCCTGCCAACATTGCATAGGACTAAGTAATGGCTTTCTATAATAAACGTATTCACTCACTCATTCCTTTAAAATCAAATACTTGTTAAGTCTTCATTATACACTAAACACTTCTTTCAGGTGCTTGGGACCATCAAGACAGACCTGGCCTTAATATCCTCCTATAGCCTTTAAATGCACAAATTTAAAAATAAAGTATGGCTGTGGTTGAAAGACAACTAAAGAGTAGGTTAAGATAATGGAGTCTAACAACGCTAGAAATGTCATATGGAACCCTGATTAACTAAGCGCCTCCTGTAAACCAGATGTTTTATTAGTCTCTTTATATATGGTACCCATTCAATAGAGCTGCTATCCTAAAGAAATGACATTACTATTTAGAAGAAATTAAAGGAGTGCAAACAATGAGAGAATTCTTTCCTTTGGCAGAGTTTAAACTTGGCTCTCCACACTAGAGGAAATGTTCCATCCTAAACCCGACAAGAATGAATTATGACAGAGCTTGTGTCAATCCATTCACACGATAATTCTTTTCAGATTAGCTGAACTCCATCAACTGTGAGAAGATTTGGGGGTTAAAAAATGAAAAACTGAGGAAAAACATTTTCAATTTCAAAACTTTTAAAGTTGAAAATTATGTAAACTGCATTTCAAGCATGATCTTGAACCTCCAAGCTTATTGATAAGATAGTACTAGTAAAGATAGTGTAAGACCAATAAGATAAACTAACAATTACTAGGTGTAGGATCAGTCCTTTATCCTTTGCAAACACTAATCCAAACTAAAAGTCCCTCGGAACAATCAGAAATTCACAGGACTATAATTCAACCCCAAGTAAAAACTGGGTTACTTAACCCAAAGGCGACTTCAAAGCATTCTGATAATAACTTAAAGAGATTTTTTTTAAAGCATTCGGGTAGAATTATTTGACTCCAGTACCCCAGCACCACCACCCAAAAAAATCCCTTTTTTGTTGTTGTTAACGGAAATGGAGGTAGGGCGCAGCCAACTGGGGTCAATTTGTAAGTTTCCGCGGAGCTGCTACAGGCCAACCCTGTTCTCCAACTCTAGGTAGAGACTGGGATTCCCAAATGGGAATCCATTTCTCAGTTCTGCCGATGATCACCCCCTGCCTTCGCCTTTTAAAGGACAAACAAGCTCGCCCTTCTCGCGCAGAATTTGGCTCACGGCGAGGCTCACACAGGGCGGCCCCCGCGCCAGCGCGGCCCGTCTGAACGAGGACCAGCTCTGCCCCTCGAGACCCGCCCCCTCCGCCCCGGTTCTCCCGCTCCACTCGCCCAGGGGTCGGAGGCTGGGGGCCCCGAAGCGCCCGGGGTATGCGCCGGCTCAGAACGCAAAGGCGGACCCGGCCGGATGCACGCCGGGGTGCGGACGGGGCCCCATGGATACGGGCAGGGGCTCGGCCAGCCCGTGCTCACCGTCGATGTTCTCCCGATCGCTGATGTGCTGCAGGTTGCAGCCCGTGTCCTCGCGGCTCAGGTCCGTGTCGGGCCGGTAGGACTCCAGCCGGGAGTGAGCATTCCTCCGCAGCTTCGGGCTGGACGACACGCAGCACGAGGTAGTGTTCCCCATCTTCGGGGGCCCCCCGGCTCCTGCTGCGCTCGCCTTGCTGCGAGTTCCCGGGCGCGGGGCGCGGGCGGCGGGGGCGTGGAGGGGAGGCCCGCCCGCCGGCCGCCGCGAAAGGGGGCGGAAGCCGCGGCCGACCCCGGGTCAGCAGCGGCGGCGGCGGCGGCGCGGCCTCGCCATGGGCGGCGGCGGCCCCGGCTTCCCCTCGGCCTCCCCGCGCGCCCGCCCCGGTCCCGGCGGGCCCGTCCGCGACGGAGGAGCGCCCGCGTCCGCGCGACTGAGCCACCGAGCCTGGCTCACCCCGCCGCGGCCATGGCGAGCGGCGCCGCGCTTCCCGGCCGGCGCCCGGGTCCTCGGCGGCGGCGGCAGGCTAGGCAAGAGGTTCCGGTTCAAGCAGAGGGACGCGAGTCCGCGCGGCGTAGCGGGCGGCGCGGCCCCGGAGTCGCGCGCTGCGGGGAGGACCGGCGAGAAGAGGCGCGGCCGCGAGGAGGCTCCGCCGCCCCGCCCATCTGCCCTGGAAGCAGATGCACAGCGGGCGGCGGAGGGAGGGCCGGGCGAGGCCGCGCGGCTCTGGGGCGTTGGAGCTTCGGCCGCGGGGCTGCGAGCGGCGCGCCGCGACCCTTCCTGCCCGGGGCTCCGCGTACTCGGCCTCCGGGCCCCGCCGGGGCTGCGAGCTGCGTGTGGCGTCTGGCGGGGTCCCCGGGGCCAAGGAGGCTGGGACGGGACGCGGGGCGCCGAGGCTGCGCCCGTCACTACGGGTGGGAAGGGAGGGACCTGTCTTTCTCTTTTTCTTTTTCTTTTTCTTTTTCTTTGTTTTGTTTTTACGCTCTTGAAAGGAGGCGGGACTTTGATTCGGGAGCTCTCTCTGGGCTCGCCTGAGGACTCGATGGTGACCTTGTCTTCAGCCCCGGAAGAAATCTCAAGGATTCCTGGGCTATTTTAATGTCGAATTAGCCGCCGAGTATTTTGAGTTCCTTGGAGGTGGAAGTGCGGTCGAAACGGCTAACCCAACTCGCGCTTCCCTGGCCTACTTTGAAGAGCCGTCGGGTTTGGTCGTGCTCGGCACACGGTCCGAGCTGAGGTCGGGACGAAAATGAAGGCGCGTGAAGGCCCCTGGCTCCCGGGAGACTCTCAGTGAATGGCTAGTTCCGGTCCTTTTCCACCGCCCCAGGCCGACCCAACTTCTGGCCTGTCTTGGGGAGAGTATAACGTGGCAGAAATAACCCCCGCACTTTTCCAGATAATCGAAAGAGAAGTCAGGAGAAGACCCGGAGGGAAAAAGTGATTTTGAACAGTAAAAGACGTGGTACACCTCTCCCAGCTTTATACGTGAGGAAGCTGAGGTCCAGCAAGATAAAGTGCCTGGATTGCCCAAGTTCTCAGTGCTAGTTAGTGACAGACGCAGGTATGGGGACATTTATCTGCAGTCAGCAATGTGCGGATGTCTTGACAGAGGCTTTATCAACATTAACTTTGTCCATTTCTTGGCATTTAGCCTTTGTTAAAACCTGTAGTGCCCCTCAGTCTTGCAGTAATGTCTACACATTTATGAGTTCCTACTCAGGAAATCTCCATGCTCTGAACTGCATTAATGCCATTTGTTGGGATAAGTGGCAGATGTCCTTGTAAAATGAATGGCAGCAAAGTGCTGATGCTGGCAAGATGAGAAAGAAAACATACAAGGGAAGTTCTGGAGAATGGCAGCCCTGAAGAGGTGGGTATATAGCAAGACAATACTCTTTCTTAAAGCAGTTCTGACTCTCTTGCTTCCCAGGAAAGTTTGGTTGGGATGTAACTGCAAGTCAGGGAACATGTATGCTCAGATTTTCAGGGCTGCAGTGTGTGGGGTAAGATGGCTGGAAATTCAGACAGGGGTTACTGTATTGTCTGTTCTGTTTGCTGTTTTGTAATTTGGGTGCTACAAGCACCCAGTTACTGAAATAGGTGTATGGCATATCCAGTCAGGCACATTAAATGCTTTTATAAATTTAATTATAAAATGTATAATATTTCTATCAATGACATGGTTTGAAGGGCTTCAGAGGAGAGAAAGAATGGCACCTAGGTGACAGCGTGGCTGTCTGCAGGCCACCTGTTCTGTCAGGTCACTGGGCGGTGTTACCTGGTCTTCATGACTGGGGATCAGGGTAGTCACAGACTCTTGCCAAAGGATTAAGCAGCCACTAGTCTTCAGAGACTTCTCTGTCTCCCCACTTGTCTTTGATATTCCCTCTGTATTCCCTTTAGGGATACTCCTGTTGGACTTAATCAGAAGCATTATTTTTGGGCAACAGGCATGGGGAGGGAAGATTAGTGCCAAAGCCTGGCCAGCAGTTTACCTACGTGCCAACCAACCACTCCACACACACACACACACACTCACTCACTCACTCACTCACTCACTCACTCATTCCACCCACTCCTTAAACTCCTCCAGGCAGAGATGCCTACCGCTAGACACGCAGTGACACTTTAGGAAAGGATGCAGGAACAATGCAATCCCAAGATAATAAAAGGTGTCATTTATTGAACACCTATTGTAGGCCATGCACTTTACTAAGTATTTTTTACATCTAAGCCCATGCTGTTATGTCCATTTTACAAAGAAAGACACTTTAATTCTGATCATTAAATCTGGCTAAGGCCAGACTACTGAGAAATGGTCTAACTAGGAATTTGAACCCTGGTTCTGATTACAAGTCCATAAGGTCCCCTATCCATCCCAACAAACACCCCCTTTCCCCACCTCCAGCAGCACTGAACAAGAGGGGAGCAGGAAGCCACCGAGAATCAGGAGAGAGGAAATCTGCAAAAGCTTTTGAGTAGAAAACAGACTCCAGTGTTGCTTCTCTCCTGTTGGGAGTAACTCTTTAGGACTAGTTCTAAACTTGAAGATGAGAGGAGAGCCTTGTTACTTCTGTGGTGCCCAGGCCTTCTAACCAGAGTATGTAGTTGCTCAACAGAGTTGTGGAGAAGCTATGCAGAAATAACTGTGCATTTAGCCACAGCATGTATGACATTGTTATCACTTGGAAATCCAAATACAGGTGTGCTCCCTCCTAGGGCGGAGCTCACCCAGGGCTCCCGAGGGTGGGGGGCTGCCACCCAAGGTCTGGAACAGTCAGCCTTCCTAGAAGGCATCAGCCTGGATCTACTCATAACCTGCCCTGCTCTTTGAGCAGAAAGAATCATTTGGGACTTATTTTCCTTAATCTTTCTCCATGATTACTATTTAAGAATGTGGTCATTTTAAAGAGGTAAATATGAAACTTGGGTCAACTAGCTAAGTTAGTGCTCTTCAAATTTTTTAACACTAGTAGGCTTTTTTTCCAACAAAACTTTCAATGGGACAATATTTATAACATAAGTGATATTAGTATTAAGTAATTTATAAGATTATAAAATAATCTGTTTATAATTATCTATTTATAAAAAGCACATCCGTGAGAGCAGATTCCCTTAATTAAAGCAGGGGGAGCATAATTACAATCTTACTTCAGCTACACTCACATTCATGAAACACGACTCTTTGTACATTTCTTTGAATCACATTTGTACATTTGTACAACTCTGAATCACACAGCCAAGTTAACCCAGAACCTGGACCTGTCATCAAAAGAAGGAAAATGTGTAGAGTCTCAGAAAAAAAAACCTGCTCAGAGTTTATTTACCCTTTCCTTATTAGCTGGTAGCCAATTTCCTGTGTCCTTCCTCAAATATCTATTGGGCAGCTCTGGAATAAGCAAGCCCTGCTGTGTGGTCTCACCTGTGCTCTTCTGTCACTCATATTTTCCAATGACCTCTCCAGGCATGGCTTCCCTTTATTACTTGATCTTAAGCAGTGTATGTGTGTTACCAGCTATTGGGAAAGTATTTACTTTGATAACCACTTGACCTTGACTGATACAGATGACTCATTAATTGATAAAACATTTCTTGAAAGTATACCAAGCTAGGCACCATAGGGATGCAAAATTGAGTAAGATACAGTCCTCACCCTTGAGAAACTCATGGTTCAGTAAGGTAAACAGCCAAAAAAAAACAGGTTTTGAACAAGCCCAGTGATGTGATTATGATCACACAGTAGTAAAATAGGAAGAATGCCAAGACTGCTACCTGTAATTACATACCTTTATCACCTGAATACACCCAAAGTTCCACATGAGAGGTTTATTCCTATGACATAAAGAATTATACCTAGAGGTTCTGTCATAGTGCAAACTCCCTCAAGCAATTAAAGGTGACCAGTAGATTTAAATACCAATGCCAAGTCTTTGGGATCAGAGTAACTGCCAAAACACCATGTTGAGACAGATTCTGAGGTAATGTTCCAGTTCAACAGGAAAGGTCACTGCCACGAGGATGAAAGGAGGAGGTCGCACTTGTGCCACCTCTTTCCTGTTCATGTAAAGTCTTTGTTTATGGAAAATAATGGAATAGAGAACAGCCACAGTCTCTGGGTATCTGAGCAAAGGCCCACTTGGAAACTAACTTACCAATTTCACCACTGAGAATTCACCTGTCCTGTCCTCAGGTTACACAGCCTGAAGAAGTCTAATCTCTCTTTTGCCAAACTATCATGTTTATCCCTCCATGTTCATCAAGAATAGAAATGGCAAATATATGTGTGATTTCTGAAAACTAGGATGTACTTTTAGATCAGGCAAATTCCAGCATCTCACAGGTCAGGCATAGGGCAAATCAAGAGAGGCTATTGCTTCCTGCCAGTGTCTGTTCTCCCACCTCGCTCAATTACAGAGCCCTAAATTTTGTGAGGACCAGCAGTGTGCCCATCTCAAAGACAGTTGTTGGCCATGTGATTGCCAGCTTGGCCAGTGAGATAATGAGTGTAATCTCCCAGGGAAGCTCTTTCAAGAGGCCTCCTCTTTTCTGCTTCTTGGAATATGAACATGATGGCTGGAATTCTAGCATCACTTTTGAATACCAGGTGACCTTGAAGATGGAAGCCATGAGCTAACATTCCTGTACATTTCTTTCACATGTTGTATAAGCCACTATTATTTTTAATTCCCAAATTACATGCAGCCAAACCTGATCCTGACCTGTCCAGGATTTGATATTATTCTGTGATAGGGACTTATGTATTCATCTTGGCAGTGATTGGCCCCCAGATACTAAGAAGTCTGACCTAGAACTGTGGAGTAGTCATATAATTTGGCTCCCCATGGAAGAATCCAAGTTGGAATGGGAAGGTAAAGAGAGCCTGAATAAGAGGTTAGACAAGTACCTGAGGTTTTTTTTTTATACCCTCCATCTTCTGAAGTTTTCCCTCCTCTGTTTTCAGCAAGAGAAGGACAGGGAATGAATTAGGGGCATGGGAGGGGGACTTGCAGTGGTGATTATGGAAAGCTAGAATTTTCACTGAAATTCCCTTTTATTATGTGTTGAAATATTTAAGGAAATATTTCTCATTATCCTTTGCATTGTGAAGCTTTTTTGAGATTCGTAGAGATCTGTTGGGAATAAAATGTTTATCACCTTTTATGTTTTTCTCTTGGATTTAATTAGCCAGGAAAACAGCCCTTATGAAATGGAGTTGTGCTTTTCAGAGCCTAGTTCTGACTTCCTAGTATTAGGAAGAAAAACATTAAATGGAAAGTATAATTCATTAAGCTGTCTATGGGAGAAGTCAGATTTCCACAGCATAGGTGGTCATACTTTTCTATATATTTTTTTTAACCTGAAAGCACCCAAATCCAGAAGAAAAACATGTCATGTATGTGTATATGCATGTGTGTGTGTGCACATGCAACACATACATACTAAAAAGCCATAGTCTTTCAGTTGACAAATTTTCCGTATTTGTCTATATCAGTGGTTCTCAACCCCAGGGCAACTTGACTATGTCTGAAAACATGTTTTATTGTCCCCACAGGGAGGAGAGGCTACTGCATAATGGACAAATGCCAGAGAGGCTGCTAATATCCTAAGTGCACAGGACAGCCCCCCACAGAAACTGAACAGCCCAAGATGGCAGTAGTGCTAAGTTTAAGAGACCCTGTCTAAATGTGCCAGTTATTCACTTCAGATATGTCATTCATTCTTTCCATCAGAATATAGATCCCTATACTTTTCATAGCATCTGAAAGAATATAACTGCAATTATAGTCTATCAAGAATTCATTTTCTCCTGTAGATTCCCACTGAAAACTAAAAGAAAAAAAGAAACAGTTTTCAAAGGAAAATACGTTAATTTCAAAACACTTAAGATTAACTTTTCTACTGCAGGACTTTTACACAATCATTCTGGCTCCAATTTTCCCAAATCACTCTAGAAATATATATATATGGGCCTGAAAATCTGCCCAGTTGCAGATAAGCAGGCCTACACCAATTTTTTTTCCCTCAGTAAGAGCTTAGAAGGCAGAAAGTCTTTGAGGATGTAGTTGAGGTGATACGCAAGGCACAGAAATGGAATAAACCACTGGATTCATTCCATCTAGAGTCAAAAGTAATGACATTTTCATCATTTTAGCTCTCATTCAGAATTTTATTAATATTTTCCCCCTTCTGTGGACTGCTGGGATCTCCTTTGATTATTTGATTATATTATATATAAAATTTAGTAACTTCCCTTTCTTTCTATAGCATTTTAAGTATTTTCCAATCCCAGTTAACATTTTTTAAAACCATAATGACTGTAAAATATATCATGCACCATAATTTATTCAGTATTTTCCAATTTTTGGACATTTCATTTGTTTCTTTTAAGTACAATAAAAAAGTTCTGAGGTGAGCATTTTTTTATCATGATCTTTTCCTGCATCTGCTTATTTCCATAAAAGGAATTATTAAAGTTAGAATTTCTGAATCATTTTGCCCAGATAGGAACATTTTAACATCTCTTGATAGTGTTGCCATATAATAATATAGAGAGTTAATACCATTTTATACAAGTAATTGTTTCCTTATTGATAACTGCGAAGTCAGAGAGGAGCTTCTAGCCAATCTGTGATCTATAATTGAATGGGTTTCCATTGCCTCTAACAACATTTCATATTAAACTCTATCACAGCGTTTATCAGTATGTACTATATTTTACCCACATTTCTCCAAGTAAACTCTGAAGTGGAAAGCAGGCTTACTCTTCGTAGCCCTGAGAACTGTAATGCCCAAGACTCCACCTCTGAGGATAGGAACACCTAACAGCTTGCATCAAGGCACTTTCCTAGAAATCTCCAGAAGTAGGTATTGTCTTGATCTCAGTTTCCCTATGATGGACCAGAGTAAAGTTTTTTATCTAACAAAGGGGAGCTGCCTACAATTCATTGTCTTAATCTAAATCCAGTCCTGTCAACTCTTCAGCTGTGGTTTTTTCCAAATTTCTTCAGTGTGTCCTGTAGCATTTTTTTTTTTTAAGTTTAAAATCCGTTTAATGCTCACAAACTGCAGTCCCAGGCCATCTTTATCCTCTGCTTTGGAAGAAGCCAGCAAGCAAGCAAGCCAGTAAACTCTCAGGTTCAGACATACCCTCTGTTACCCAGGTAATCACCCATTGATATGGAGATAAACTTCTCTCCACCCCTGAGGAATAATGCAAATGCACTTAAGCCATACTTCTTTCCACCTCTGAATGCCTATTTATATGCAGATGTCCTAAAGCCAGGTGAGATATTCTGGAAATGTTACAATTTTACCCACAGGCCACCCCTCCAGAAATCTCACCTTACAATTTACTTGTTCCCCTTCTTCCGCAATCTAATAACTTACAATAGCAACAGCAATAAAATCTTGATAATCCACAAGCCAGAGGATTCAGCCTATGCAGATTAAGTAAATGTACTTTACAGCACAGTCTCTCACTAAGCACAAAATATGTTTCTATACTTGTTTACTCATTCCTAACAACCCTGCTAGATTGCTCACCAATCTTTTACCAAACATTAGACAGTCAGGCCTCTCTTTAAGCATTTTTTTCTTGACAACAGCAACACAATAATTCTCAAGCCAGAGGATTCAGCTAGGTTCAAGGTCCCATGCAGATTAAGTCCAAAGCTCGTCCATTCCTGCCATCATGCAGCACCTGCATCCAGGACACAAGGACTGTAGAAGCAAATAACCGTGATTTTGGGGGGGCCACTTTGCTGTTACTCCAGGAATACCCAGAAGACCAGCTTCCAGGCCTTTTCCCCAAGGTGCCAGAAGAGCCAGCCATCGCCAATCCATGTGTTGAAATGTCCAACGCCATGTCCATTTTATTCCTAATTGCTGCACCCATCCTTGCAACACATGTCCAAGAAAGTGGGTGCTTTGATTGCTCTTTCCTGTAGCATTTCTGTTTTTCCCTTTGCCCAGCAGGTGCACTGATGGTTAACAATACCTGCAATGTTGCTTCCCAGTAGTACTCCTTAACTCCAAGACACTCGAGCCTGAGAAGTGACTACATGAATTTACAAATCTCATAGAAACTTCTTCCTGTTGCTTAGTTATTATCCTTCTACGTTTCCTGGAGACTTTACCTTGGCACAGTATATGATGATAACTTTTAATGAACGTTGAAAGGTCACTATGATAAACACCAAGAACTATGATATAAAGATCTCTATCTTCTGCCTTTACCCCAGCTCCATTTTTATCCCTTTTAGCATCAGCCCCAAGGACTGGGGCTGTCTTTTTGAAAATGAGGTCAGTCCCAGAATATCTGAATAGCTCTTCATGGTACTGGGCTGGGAAGAGGCTAGTCAAAGCAGACACCTCCATCACCAGTGTGGCCTGAGGATGCAGAGACCACTTTTGCTTGGTAATAACATCCTCATTGCCTAACAGGTTGCCTGGAATTCCCAGCTGGCCTCACTTGGGAAAAAGGTCTTAAAATTTCATTTGTCTCTGATAAGTAAAATTTTGAATATTCACACTATAAAATGTTGCTGTTCTCCAATAACGCAGCACCAGTTAATCTGTCCAGTGAGCCAGAAGGTCACCCGCCCAGGCACTAAAGGATGGTATAGCACAGGGCAGCGCCTTCACTCAGGAAACCCCGAGGGGCTAGAAAAAAAGGAACCAGGAGAGAACAAAACCCACTCCTGGTGGAACCCAGCCACGAGCCCATGGGGCACTCAGAGGAAACCCCGGGGCAAGGAATCAGGTGAAAAACAGTAAAGTCAGTGTAGAGAAGACAGGACCTAAAACCTAAAATCCCCCACCATCTTAACTTCACAACTTTGCTTTGAGAAACTTCTCTGCACAAAGTGCTGAAGAGAAGAGAGGAGCAGAGTTAGGCACCTGTCTTCCACATCCTAAAGGTACACATGGTAATTCAGTGGATTGGATAGACAAAGGAAAAGACTTCTCAGGACAAAAACACTTCTACCATTGCTAACAAGTGTCTCTACTCACAAATCTGTAACCAATTTAAAAAATACTTGAAAAGAATATTCAGAGTTGTTATTTGGGAAAAATATGCAAAAAAAATTGCCATTTAGTTTATAATAGTGAAAAATGGAATGTAAACTAAATGTCTACAAAATGATGACTATTTAAGGAAGTTCTGCTACATACAATAGAATTTTCCAGAGTCAGAAAAATAAAGATATATACACATCTGTACTTATGGAAAGCCATGAAATACTGTCAAGAGAAAAGCAGATTATATAACTGAATGTATCATTTGATCCTATTTACAAAATATTGTATATCCTTTTGAACCTACACACAAATCTGTCTTTGGGGGTATTCACAAATAGTCTGTTAACAATGATAACCATTGTTAGGGTCCAGGACTCTGGGGTTTCCCCAGAGAGCAAACCACACGGACATGGAGATGTAAATCCAAGCAAAGTCTTTATTCAGCCAGCTAGCTGGGGCCGACAGCACCTCCCCTGACACGCAGGTCGAGTCCGAGCTGCCGACCCCTAGGCAACTTTAGGTATGGATTATATAGGGTTTTCACAGCCGTTGCACCGAAGCCCGCGCATTTCTACAACCAATAATTTTAAAACACATTCTATATATTCTATATTTTAACCAATGGAGTTGAAACGAGAACGCCCCGGTCACCTAACCGCTTCCCGTAATCTCTAGCTCACACAAGCGTGTCTACGTGACTTATCACGGGTTATGTCCCGAGGCTACTGCCCACCTCTGGTTATCTAACTTAGGGCAGGCGTGTTAGCTTCGGGCAGTTTCTACGAAAACTGGGTGGCTCTTGCTCTAGGGTTTAGCTAGGTTTTATTAGTTCTTTTTCCTGACTTTTGATGCTCTTTGCACTTCTTTACACCACTAAAATAAAAACTTAGTTAATTTTGTTTTCTTCTGTTTTTTTTTTTTCCTTTAACTTTAAATCTGTATCTTTTTCAAAAGGCAGTAATGCATTTCCTCTCTCCAAAAAAGAATAGCCTGACTAAATCTCTTTACCTCAAAGGCTTTTCTTTCCCCACTGGTCTTTGTCTACAATCATTAGCAGCTAAAGCAGGCAAAGATTTTAAAGTAAAATCCTTGCTCATGATGCAATGGAATCCAAGCTGGAGGACACCTCATCCATGCCTGTAAGATGAGGAGACAGATGGAAGCAGTGGGTCTAATGGAGACCACTGCAACCTGGAAATTGGGCATTCTGCACAGAATTCTTGCTCTTAAGACTGAAAGGCACCCACTGGTACATTCTTGCCTTTGAGCACTGAATGTATTATCCTCCATTTTATTTAACTGCAACATCGCATTGACTATGCTGCTACCTAAATTAAGCTACTTTCTTCCTAGTCACTTAGTTTCTATTTGAGGGCTATGCCACTTCACTTTCCCTCCCCAGACCCCTCTCCTCAGGGCTGTACTCTGAATAGCTGAGCAGAGGGAACTATATATATTCACTGTGTTGAATCTACGTGTGCCTCTTAATTATTAAAACATTTTAAAAAGCAAATCTCCAAATTGCAGACCATTGTCTTCTCCATTGAAAATAACTCCAAGATATTTTCCAAAGGTCTCAACCTGAAAGATAACAAAAATTAAATATATTTGGTGTACAAACAGAGAGTGAAAAAAACCCTCAAACCCAGCAATAGAGGCTCAATGAGGACCCCAGCACGTGTCCTAAGGGAGGTCATGAGAGGCTCACAGTACCTGCTTTGTGAAACCAGATCCAGCCAGCCCTGTCCCTGCTCACTGCAGAATCCAGGTCTCCTGCCCTTCGGCTAATGCCTTCTCCTCTACATCATCTACTCTCAAGAAATTTACAGCAGCAGAGCTCTGTAAATTAAACATGATCAATCAACACTAATCAATACTTACAACATTTCTACAGAATTACTAAACATTGAGCTTATTTCAATTTGTAATGAAAGTCCTGTATAACAAAGTAGCTAAATCCATTCAGTTAATCAATAGGGCAAAATTACATCAATAAATACTTGGGTATCTACCTAATGCAGTCTCAGGGAGATAAAGAACCAGTTGGAAAAAAGAGTTTGTAAACATGGAAGAGTTAAGTCTCCAAATAAACAGTACACCCAGTAATTGCTCTAAGAGCTGAGAGAAGGAACCATCACTTAAGGCTGTCATGGTCTGAGGAGCCTTGTGTTTATCCAGAACCAAAAATCCAAAAGGCAGGCGGAGAAAGACAAGTACCAAATGATTTCACTCATCTGTGGACTATAAGAACAAAGAAAAAACTGAAGGAACAAAACAGCAGCAGAATCACAGAACCCAAGAATGGACTAACAGTTACCAAAGGGAAAGGGACTGGGAGGATGGGTGGGAAGGAGGGATAAGGGCAGGGAAAAGAAAGGGGGCATTATGATTAGCATGTATAATATAGGGGGGCACAGGGAGGGCTGTGCAACACAGAGAAGACAAGTAGTGATTCTACAGCATCTTACTACGCTGATGGACAGTGACTGTAATGGGGTTTGTGGGGGGGACTTGGTGATGGGGTAGTCTAGTAAACAATGTTCCTCATGTAATTGTAGATTAATGATACCAAAATAAATACATAGATAGATAGATAGATAGATAGATAGATAGATAATAAATTTTTAAAAATCCAAAAGCCCAGTAAGGATTTTTTTTTTTATTACAGTGCTCCTTCTATGTCTGAAAAAACCACATGGTTTTGAGGTAGTTTTGAAGAATAAAACACTGGGCTACATTTAACTATCATCTTTATAAAAAGTATTTGGTTAGAATTGTAATTCTCTGAGTAATAGTTATATGTGCACACTTGTATACAATCAACATTCTGAAGGCTCACCCCACAAAACCACTGGAAGAGATTTAAATTTGAAATGTCAACATAATATGTAGAGAATTGGATAGCTGTATAAATAATACATTATCTACAAAAGTGTTTGGAAATAAAAGTTGACATTTTTGGTTCTTTCAGTTCAGTCAAGATGACCAGAACACTGTCAGAGAAGAACTAGAATTTGATTTGAACTACAAAAGTTTTAAGCCTGATTATATTGGTAATGCCTCTTATTTCTTTTCCATTTTTAAAAAATAAGTTTTAATGAGGTTAATTTATAAAAATACTCCCATTTAAGTTATCAAAACTTTTGATGAGTTTTAAGAATTAAATATGCCAGTGTAACCACCACCAAGATACCGAACATTTTTCAAAAGAAAAAAAGATACAGAACATTTTCATGTCCCCTAAAATTTCTTTGCACCCATCCCGGTCAGTATTCCCCAATCCCATGCAACCCCTGATCTGTTTTCTGCCACTATAGATTGGATTTTTCTTTTCTAAAGCTTCATAAAAATATTAATTGCACAGTATGTATAATACTCTTCTGTAAGGCTTTTTCTCTTCAGCATAATGTCTTGAGAATCACCCACATTACTGCATGTAGCGCTAATGCATTTATTTATATTGTTATGGATATACCACAGTTTATATATCACCAGTATTGATGAACATTTACATTGTTTCAAATTTTTGTCTACTTTAAATAAAGCCTTTATGAACATCCAGGTACCAGTCTTTGTGTGGATATATGTTTCTTTTCTCTTGGGTAAATATCTAGAAGTAAGACTGCTAGGCAGTGTAAATGCTATGTTTGTAAGAAAAGACCCAACTGTTTTCCAAAATATGGTATAATTTTAAATTCCCACCAAAATGTTTGAGAGTTGTAATTGCTCACATTCTTACCAATACTCAGTATAATCGTTCTTTTTAATTGTCACCATTCTAGTGGGTATGTAGTAGTACTCACTGTGGTTTAACTTTGCATTTCCCTGATTACCGATGTTGACATTTATGTGTATGTGTATATTGGCTATTGATACATCTTATCTTGTAAAGTGTCTATTCCAATGTTTTTGCCCAATTTAATCAGGCTGTTTGCCTCCTTATTTAGTTTTAATAGTTCTTTATATATTCTGGATAAAACTCCTTTGTTAGATACGTGTTTTGTGAATATTTTCTCCCAGTCAGTAGCTTGTCTTTCCATTTTTTGTAATCATTGTTCTTTAAAAACAGGCACATAAGTTTTAACTTTGTAAGTCTAATTTTTCAATATCTTCTTTTATAGCTCCTGTTTTTTTGTGTCCTAACCAAGAAATCTACTTCCAGATCATGAAGATTTTCTCTTGTATCTTTTTCTAGAAATTCTAAATGTTATATTTTAAGCTTAGATACTTGATCCAATTTGAGGTTAATTTTGTATATGGAATAAGGTAAAGATAGAGGTCCATTTTTCCCATATGGAAAGCTAGTTGTTCCTCCACCATTTGCTGAAAAGAATGTCCTTTGACATTCCACTAAATTACCGTGGCCCCCTTTGTCAAAAATTATTTGGCCATATATGTGTGGGTCCATTCCATACTCTTATTTTGTTCCATTAATCCATATGACTGTCCTATACTAATTTAGCTTTATAGTCCATCTTGAAACCAATAGTTCAAGAATTACAACTTTGTTCTCTTTTTTAAAATCGTTTTGGCTATTCTAGGTTCTTTGTGTTTTTTTATATAAAGTTTTGAATAAGCTATAAGTGCCTGCTGAGATTTTGATGAGAATTGCATTGAATCTGTGGAACAATTTGGGAAAAATTAACATCATAACACTATTTAATCTTCCAGTTCATGAACATGTTATATCTCTTCATTTATTTAGGTCTTTGCTTTTGTTTAGGAATGTTTTGCAGTTCTAATGGTGTAGGCCATGTCCATATTGTGTTAAATTTATCCCTAAGTAGTTCATGATTTTGATACTGTAGTAAATGTTATTGTTTTATTTCAACTGCTCATTGCTGGTATATAGGAAGACAGATTTTTGTATATTTTATATATTCTAAATTTACTAATTCTATTTACCTTTTTATAGATTCCTTAAATTTTTCTATATATACAATCATGTCATCTACAAAAAGACAATTTTACTTCCTTTCAACCTGTATGCCTTTTTTTTTCTTGCCTAATGTAGTGACTAGAACCTTCAATGCAATGTTGAATAAAAACCTTGAAAGTATATATCCTTACCTTATTTCCAGTCTTGGTGAAAGTACTCAGCTGTTCACCATTAACAGATGATGTCAGCCGAAGGTCTTTCAGAAACTCTACCAGTTTGAAGAATATTCTTTCCATTCCTAGTTTGCTAAGATATTTTTGTATTATGAATGAGCATTGAATTTTGTTAAACACTTTTGTGCATCTGTTAAGGAGATCATATGGTTTTCCTCCTATTTTGTTAATTCAGTGGTTACTTTTCTTTATGTTATATCAACCTTGTATTCTTGTGATAAACACCACTTGGTCATAATGCATTATCATTTTTTATATATTCCTGGATTCAACTTGGTAAAATCTATTAAGAATTTTTGCATTTATGTTCAATATAATGTATTGGTTTCTAGTTTTCTTTCCTTGTAATATCATTGTGGCCTAAAAAAAACAAGTAATGTTCTTTCTTCCTTCATTTTTGGAATGAGATTTATATAGTTAGTATGATTTATCCCTTAAATATTTGGTAGCATTTACAAGTGAAGCCATCTGGGCCTGGCATTCCTTTGTGGGAAGCTTTATTTACGTATATATAAGGCTACTCAGATTTTCTACTTTTTTCTTGAGTCACTGTTGTTAGTCTGTAACTTTCAAAGAATTTGTCCATTTCATCTCTATCATTAAATTTAGTCATTGTAATATAACTCTTTTTTTAATGTTTGCAAGATCTGTGGTGGTGTCCTCTCTTGTTCCTAATGATGGTAATTCTTTTCTTTTCTCCCTCCCTCTCTTACTGTTTCATAATTGGTATGGCTAGAGGTTTATCAATTTTGTTATTTTACAAAGAACTATGTTTAGGTTTTATTTATTTTCTACTATATATTTTCTATGCTATATCACTGTTATTGTTTCCTACCTCAAAACTTTCAACTCCTGTATATTTCCTTCTTTTTAATTCAGTTTGCTTTTCCTTTTCTGGCTTCTTAATGTGGAGGCTTAACTTGATTTTAGCACTTTCTTCTTTTATAGTATGAGCATTTAAAGCTGTCCACAGGGCACTGCAGCAACAGCAGGGTGCACATTCTTTTTCAAGTATGCATGTTTTTTTCTCCAAGACAGACCATTCCAGCCAAAACACAAACTTCAACACTCTTGGAAGAATTAAAGTCATATAAGCTATGTTCTCTAGATATAATGAAATCAAACTAGAACTCAGTAAAAGAAAAGATAGGAAAATCCCCAAATGCTTGGAAATTAACACATTTCTAAGTCATTCATCTGGTCAAAGAGGAAGTCCCAAGGGAAAGTACAAATGAAAATAGAATATCAAAATTCGTGACATGCACCAAAAGCAGCAATTAAAGAGAAATTTATAGCATTCAGTACTTATATTAGAAAAGAGAAAGGGTCTCAAATAATAGTCTAAACTTCCACTTCAAGAAGGTAGAAAAAGAAGAACAAAATTAACTTAACACAAGTAGAAGGAAGGAAATAAAGATCAGAGAAGAAATCATCAAAATTGAAAACAGAAAAACAATAGGGAAAATCAGTGCTGGTCCTTTGAAAAGATCAATGAAACTGATACACCTCTCAGAAGGCTAACACAAAAAAGACACAAATTCCCATTATCAGAAATGAATGAGAACATCACTACAGACTTGGGAGCCATCAAAAGAAATACTATGGACAACTCTGTGAGTATGAATTGGAGAGCAGGAGGGTGGGCTATGAGGAAACTTTCATTTTCATGATTACAGTAATGTTTTTACAGATGTATACATACATCAAAACATTAAATTATATACTCTAAATATGTATGGCTTATTGTATGTAAAGCATATCTCAATACAACTTTTTTTTTCAATATAACTTTTTAAAATAAAAGCTTTATGGAAAGAAATTATTCCTTCAAGGTGATTAGAGCCTTCATTGCATCAATTACCTGCTTTCACACTGCTGTTCCCACCCCTGCACATGTAGCTTTTATTAAGTTCCTCCACCTTTGACTTTCTCAGGTCACAGTAACTGTCCCTAACTAATATTTCTAGTGTGTATAATGGAACACTGTATTTTCTATCCACTTCTATCACATCCTCTATGCACTGGGTTATAAAACTAAAAGATGTTAGTGTTTCTGCTACTTTATTTGCTTAAGTGGAGAAGAGCTTTTATCATCTACTCTCATCAGTTACTCAGAAGTATGCTCACCAGCACAGCCCCTGAAAGTACATGAATCAAATCCAGTTTGGGCCTCAGGAAGAATTGACTGCTTTCATTAAGGTCACAGACTAGAGAACTTTACCTAAATGATCCCAGTGGGATGGTGAAACCATGGTGAAGTTCACTCAATGTATAGCACATCTTGGCACTCAAAGAAATATAATCCTAGAACACATTGTGGCATGTAATCACAAGCTAGAACTCTCTCGGGCATACTATGATTAACAACATAAGAGTTATCTTTTAGCTATCATTTTTGTTAAGCAGCAATAGACAATTTATGTCCTAGCAGCCAGCAATAACTTCTTTACTGGGAGTCCAGAACATACACTGATACACACTACCACATCCCCATTTTCAATGTGCAGCAAATGCTTGATGTCAGGAGGTGGGAACAGAGTGAGTCTACTTTCTGGTGGGAGCTCTGGTTCACTCTGCTGTGTTGGTACACTCTGCTCCGCAGCATCCTCCCCTTGCCCTCCCCTTCCTAAAACTCCATTACCTTCCTTTCCCATCTTACCCTCTGTCATGAAATAGTTTATGGCATGCTAAACTTCTGTCTTGCAAGGCTGCTGTGAAGATGTAAACACACATGCGTGCACAGCAAACACTAGCACAGCACCCTGGCATATAGTAGATGCTCAAAAATGTGAATTCACTTCACTTTCACCCTCATCTCTCTAAGACTAGAGTAGCAGCAAAGAAGGAAATGTGCAGGACCAGGAATGGAAAAATGGAAAGAAATCATACCAAATGCCTATTTTCTCTTCTCAGAACAAGGGTTTTGCTCACAATAATTGTTCTCTAAGATAACTATCTGCCCTATAGTGATTCAGCTGAGAGGTGGCCCAGCTCCTAACATACTTCTATGCTCCTTCTACCCTTTGCTTCAACAATTGGTCATTTATTTGGAATATCCCAGTTATTCAGCCTACCCTTTTCCTGGCTACTATCCATCATTATTTAAACCCACCAAGACTCTACCTTAAAAATAAACTGTCCCAGCCCTGTTCCCCCTCCACCTCCAAAGACCTGACATCTTATGCCTCCTTCTAGCCAAATTCTGTAAAAATGTTTTTCCACTTCTCATATTACTCCTCAGTCTACTACAACCTGGTTTCTGCTCAAATCATCCATTTATTCTACAACTATTTAAATGCACTTACTCTCTGCTAGACACTTTTCTACATGCAAGGCAGCCAGTGTGATTGGATGGAATGAGTGAAAGAGAAGTGAAAAATCATAAAATCTTACCACCAGACCATGGAGGACCTTATGAGCAATTGTAAGGATTTGGATTTTTCGTTGAGTAAGATGAGAAGCTACTGAGGGATTTTGAAAAGAAAGGTATGACAAGATCTAATCATATTTTGGAAGGATTGCTCTGGTTGCTTTGTGGAGAATAGACAGAAGCATCACGTGGGGGCAAGAGTCAAAACAAAGACGAGTGCACTGATTATTGAAATAGCCCAGGTGAGAGATGATGGTGTCCAGGACCAGACTGCTAGTTTTGAAACTAGTATTAATCAGTCTGATTCTCATTAGATTTTTGAAGATGAGGTTGACAGAATTGTTAGAAGGGGATGTGAAAGACAAAGGAAAGCCAAGAATGGCTCAAATGTTATAACTTAAACAACTGGAAAAACAAGCTACTACTTAGAAGAAGGATATGATTTGCACAGGTGTGGGAGTAGAAAATAAAAAGTTCACTCTTATATATACTAAGTTTGAATTGGAGTAGAAAATAAAAAGTTCAGTCTTATATATACTAAATTTGAATTGCCTAGTATACAACTAATTTGAATTGGCCTAGTACATGAGGAAATGGTTAATTATGTGAGTCTAGAATTTAAGGGAGAAGTCTGGGTTGGAAATATAAATGTAGGAGCTCTTACCATATAAATGATTTTTAAAGCCATATGCCTAGATGAGATAACCTAGACAATGAGTAGCTAGAAAAGTTAAAAGCTAGAGCCCAGGAGCACTCCTTTATTTAAAGGATAAAAAGATGAGGAATATCCAGCAAAACAAAGAGGAGGAGCAGGCAGTGAAGTCAGAACACAGTGATGGCCTCAAAGCCAAGTGAAGATAGTATTTTCTGAGAGAGAAAGAACTCTGAATTCCTGTTGAGAGGTCTAGTGAGATGAGAACTGAAAATTAGGCACCAAACTTAGAAACATTCAGACCATTTTTGTGTAGCAGCTTTATTGAAGTGTAACTCATAGCATACAGTTCACCCTTTTACAGTGTGGAATTTAATGGTTGTTAGTATATCTAGAGTATTGCTGCCATCACCACAGTCAATTTTAGGACATTTCATCACCTTGCCCATGCTCCTCCATGGTGTGACATGTATCAATTAGTTCATTCCTTTTTATGACAGTAATATTCCATTGTGTGGATATGCCACATTTTGTTTATCCATTCAGCCATTGGACTTTTGGCTTGTTTCCACCATTTAGCTATTATGAGTAATAATATGTTGCTATGAACATTTGTTGCTATTGTACAATTTCTTATGTAGACATATGTTCCCATTTCTCTTGGCTATATATTTCTGGGGAAATATTAACTTTCCAAGGAACTGCCTGATTGTCTTCCACAGTAGCCATACCATTTTACATTCCCACCAGAAATATGTGAAGGATTCCACTTTCTCCACATCCTCACTAACCCTTGTTATTATCTGATGTTTTATTATAGCCATCCTTGTAGGTGTAAAGTGGTATGTTGTTGTGGAGTTTTTTTATTTTGCATTTCCTTAATGAGGAATGATGTTCTCAGCATCTTTTCATGTGCTTATTGGCCATTTGTATGTCTTCTTTGGAGAAATATTTAGATCCTTTGCCCATTTGTGAATTGTGTTATTTGTCTTTTAATTTTTGAGCTGTAAGAGTTCTTTATATATTCTAGATAAAGTCCTTTATCAGAGATATGATTTGCAAAAAATGTTCTCCCATTCTGTGGTTATCTTTTCACTTTCTCAATAGTGTCCTTTGGAGCACAAAAGATTTTATTTCATTGATGTCCAATTTTTTTCTGCTCTGGTTGCTCATGCTTTTGGTGTCTTATCTAAGAATCTACTGCTAAATACAGAGTCATACCTCTTCTGTTTTCTTCTAAGAGTTGTACAGTTAGGGCTCTTATGTTTAGTTACTTGCAGGGGACTAAGGAGGAAGGAGGGTTCAGCTCAAGTGTTAGCTCGGTCCACAGACCTACTCACTGGTCATTTCCCTAGTCCCTAATTAGCAGTGAAGCTGGACATCCTGTTAGCTGCAGCGCCCTCACCTGTAAGAGAAGACCTATTGCAGCAGAAATGCCAAGTGGAAACTTCTGAAACTCCTTCCTTCCTCAGGAAAGGTAGTAAATCATAAGCAATACCTCCAAGCCAATGCCACCCTCAAAGCCTTACAGAATGAGAGAAGGTGGTCCCTGTCAAATCCCCATGTAACCCACCAGTCCTGCCCCTGCAAAAGCCAGAGGGGTCATGATGGATGACAAGGGACTGGTAGACTTAACCAAGCAGTGTCCCCAGTGGCAGCAGCTGGGCTGGACATGGCATCTTAGCCAGAGCACATTATCCAGCCTCCCCACAGGGACATTCCCAGGCGGCTGGCAAATGCATTCTTTTCTAGCCCAGTCAGAAAGGATTACAAGCAGTTTAGATGCACGTGGACTGGAGATAATACAGTCAGTCTTTCCCAGAACTACACTAGCTTCCCAGCCTTTGTTCATGTTATAGCAGAAGGGAACTTGGACATTCCACAGAACAAGATGGCCCATGCAGTGATGACATGGCACTGCTCAGAGCAGAGGAAGAGGATGCAAGTGCCCTAGAGGCTTTGGCAGGGCACCTACAACCTGGAAGTGGGTGGGAGCCTGTAAGAGTTCAGGCACCTGCTACATCAGCAAGGCATCTGGCATCCGGAGGGCAGGGGCATGTGGGATGTTCCACCACAAGGAGACACACACAGAGCCTCTCTAGGTTGTGAAGGTAGCATATTCCACACCTGGGACCCTGCTGCACCCATTTACCAGATGACATGAAATGCTGCAGGAGGTGGCCTGGAGCAGGAGAGGGCCCTGCAGCAGGAGCCGGCTGAGCTCTGGGCACTGGAGCTGCTGTGGCCCGCCTCAGGCACCCACACCCTAGATGGATCTGTGCTGGCAAGATGCCCTGGGGTTTGTGGCAGAATCACCATGGCGTCTCTCAAGTTCTGGAGCCAGGCTGCATACCATTTCAAATAAATCAGCCTCTGTCAGGCCCTGGCCCTGGTGGAGGATGTGTCTGACCACAGGATGCCAGAGCTGCTCATCATGACCCATGTCTGTCAAACCCACTGGGTCATGTGGATGGGGTGGCAGGAGGCAGAGGGGTCAGCAGCCATTCTTCCCAAGAGGGCCCAGGCACACCATGCAGGGCTGGACCCAGGCCAGTGCAAGCAAGCTGCCTGAGGCTGAGCATGAGGAGGTTGCAACTCTGGGGACTTGAGGCAAGAGGACTAAGGCAAAACAAGCATTTAGGTGGGGGGTGGGGACCGTAGGCTGGGGCAACCAAGAGCCCACCTGAAATCCATGCCTATCTTGGACATGTCATGCATTTAGGTCTGCATTCTTCACCATCCACTTTCAGTTACCTGGGTGCAGGTGTTTTTAACCAGAGCTGGGATGTACCTCTACATGCAATGGAAGGAGAGAGGGGCATGGGAGTTGAGAGGGTAAGCCAGGGAGCAATTGTAACAAGGGGCCATGGACTCCAGGGGCTACAGAGGGAAGCAGTGTGCATGCAAAGAGTGAGGTGGATGTCCCAGACATCCCCTTGGATGGAAGGGTCACTGGCATCAGGATAAAGAAAAGAATGCCCTGGAAAGACAGGCAGAGGAATTGAGTGGGAGGCTGAGACTCCTGAGCCTGTCGGAGGACAAGGTCAGGCTGGAGCAGCAGAGGCTCTGTAAATACTGACATGTTGAATGGATAGGAGAAAGCCTCTTGGATCGACTGATAGGAATCTCACTGTTTCAAGAGACACAGGAGCTCTGACAAAGACCTGCAGTTTCCACGGCCTAGGAAGCCCTAAGGCGGTAAACCTTCCACCCAGCCCCCACTCTGCCTGTGGATTTCCTTGACATTGGCTCGGGGGCTCGGAACCGTGTGTGACAGACCCACAGCTGCTAGACCATGATCCCGCCTCTCAGGATTCGTCTGAGCATTAATGAGCTCATACATGTGAAGTGCTCAAAAGAGTGACTGGCATATAACTAACTCTCAACCAGTATTAACCATCACTGTCTAGAAACATGAAAACACAAGGGTAAAAATATATACATGTATCTCTGTCTCCAGAGCAGACAAATCTATAAGGACAGAAAATAGATCCATGGTTTCCAGGGGCCAGGCAGTGGAGAGAGCAATGGGGAGTGCTGCTGATGGGACCAGGGTTTTTTCTGTGGTGGGTGGAGTGTGGTGATGGTTGCACAAATAAGGAGATATACTAAAAACCATACAGCTGTACACTAAAAAGGTGAATTTTATGACATGTAATTTATATCTCAATAAAACTTTTTTCTTAAGAAAAGCAATAATAGAAGTTATCCCAGATAAAGCTCCTTTGAGACTGCATTTATATTCATTATAAGTGCATTTTCTAAGGACTTATTCTTTATTAACTTTGTAAAAGCCTGTGAGTCATTTTTCACCACATCGGTAACAGTACCATACATATGAGAAGCCTGAGAAATATGAAGGCACGGTGCAGATGATTGTAGGTGCCATGCAGCTAGGAAGGGTTTATCTGAGTGCATTTTAATTGGTGCTACTGTAATTCTTGGAGGGAACAGCTCTTTCATTGTCTCCTTCTACGTTGGCTTCATTACTAGCCTGTCATGTACTCACACAGAATGAGAAATCCTAGGGGACAGAAAAAATTCTAATTTTATTTATTTGGCAATACCAGTGGAAAGGATAAATTGATATAGGAAAAAAATAGACTAAAATGTTGCTTAGAAATATCTACTTGCTTTATGCCTTTGGCCTGATTCCACACACTCAATGGTAGGTACCCGAAGGCACTCATCATTCACTCATTAAACAAATATTATTGAGCACCTTCTATGTCACAGGCACTGAGCTAGGCACTGATGAGAAACAGAATATTCCTCTAATCTGAATGGAAAATTATCTTATGAGAAAATAAATTCAACTCTTCACAGTCTCTTCACTGCAATGCTGCTTACTGAACCAAGAAGCAGTTCCAGAAGTCCTGAGACTGGGCACCTGCCCACTGCCCCAAACAAAACTAAGTTATTGTCACTGTTTAAAAAAAAGAAGTGTACATGTGCAGTGGAGAGGAGACCAAATGTGCAAGTGATTGTGGAAGGAGCCTGAGGGAGTCGCACAGGAGTTTGGTGGTAGCAGGGGCACACCTCCCCCATGCAGTGACCTCTCTGTGTCCCATGCAGCAGCCCACACCGCCCTATCCCTGCAGCTCTCAAACTTTAGGATCTCCTGTAGGGCTTGGGAAAATACAGATGACTGTCTTTCCTGAGATTGATTCAGGAAATCTGGAGTGGGCCTAAAAATGTCCATTTCTAGCAAGTTCCCAGGAGATAAGGACATGGCTCTGAGAAATGCTGCCCTGGCCAGTGCCTTTATCTTGGACCAAACACTGCATTCTGATAATTTCCCTAACCTTTCTTCTTCCACTAATCATATTTTCTAGGGTCCCATTTATTCAAGGTTCTGGTATTTAAATAAAACATGTTTTTGAAATTTCAATTGAAATATACTCGGCATACAATTATTATATTGGTTTCAGGTGTATAAAATAGTGGTGATTCAACAATTATGTACATTACTAAATGCTCTCCACAATAAGTATAGTCACCATCTGTCATCATGCAAAGATATTACAATATTGTTGACTGTATTTCCTATGCTGTACTATGAAGGTTATGTGTATATATGGCTATAAATTCATAAGTCATTATATCTACAGATTAAAATCAGATTTTTAAAAAGGAAGAGAAAAATCAATTTGGAAGAAAGAAGATTTAACACTCTCAACTACTTTGACCTAGCAGACATACACAGAGCATTGCACCCAACAACTATAAGAACATATATTCTTTTTAAGTAAATGGAGCATTCACAAAACAGACACATAATGAGCCATAGATGAAGTCTTAGTAAGTTTCAAAACAGTGAAAGATTACAATGTATGCTCTATAATAATATAATTAAATTAGAATTCATTAAAATTAATATACCAAGAAAAGCTCCAAATATTTGAAAATGAAACAATAAACTTCTAAATAACCCATGGATAAATCACAAGGGAAATTAGAAAATATTTCTAAGTGAATGATAATGAAAATACAACATATTAAATTTTGTACAATGCAGCCAAAGCAGTACTTGGAGGATAATCAATACCTTAAAATGCTTAAACACAGAGCAATAAGAAAAGAAAAAAAATCTAAAATCAATGATCTAAGACTGCAGTGTAAGAGTTTTCTTAGGAAACAACAAATTAAACCTGAAGGAAATAAAAATCAGCAATCAATGAAATAGAAAGCAAAGAAAATTAACAAAGCCAAAAGTTGATTCCTTGACAAGTTTAATAAATTGATAAACCTCTTCTTGTAAGAATGATCATGGAAAAAAAAAGAAAAACATAAATTAAACAATTTAGATGAAGTGAACAGATTATTTGAAAAAAAATTTACTAAAAGGAAGACAGAATCTGAACAGTTTCATATCTACTAAGAAAAGGGAATTTGGTAATCAAAAATCTTCCCATGCAGAAAACTCTTGGCCAATGGTCTTGGTGATTGATACTAAGTCTTCAAGGAAAAAATAGGCCATTGTATACAAATTCTGTCAGAATAGAATGAGGCCAGCAAACTTGTAAGATATGACAAGAAAAGAAAATTATAGACTAGACAGGAGATAGAGGCAATAATCCTTACCAATAACTAGAAATTGAAGTGTAAATGGATAACATATGACCAGGTGTAGTTTATCTCAGGGATGTAAAACAGGCTTAACATTTGAAAAGTAAAGTAATTCTCTGTATTAAAAGAATAAAGGAGAGAAACCATATGACTGTCCCAATAGAGTCAGGAATGTATTTGACAGTATTCATCATGACAAATCCTTCCAGAAAACTAGGAAGAGAAGGCAAATTCCTAAATCTGATAAAAGGCATCCAAAAAATTTACATCGTACTTAATGGTGATTCCTTCAAAACTAGAAACAAGTCAAAGATGTCTGTTCTCAACTCTTCTGTTTAACACTGTACTGGAGATCCTAACCAGTGCAATAAGGCAAAAAATAAAAATAAAAGGCCTACAAAATGGAAAAGAAGTAAAATTCTTTTTATTCACAGAAAGCACAATTGTGTATATAAAAAATCCTGACATCTCCAAAATAAATATTAGCACTAATTAGTGAATTTAGCAAGTCTACGAATACAAAGCCAACTTACAAAATCAACCATATTTCAACATACTGACAGCAAACAACTAGACAATTAAATTTAAAATGTAATATTACAATAGTTTCAAAAATATAAAATAGGAATAGATTCAACAAAAAATACAGAACTCCACACTAAAATCTACAAATCATTGCTAAAGGAAGTTAATGACCTTTAAATAGATGGAGAGAGATGACACATTCATGGATTGGAAGACTCAAAATAACCAAGATGTCAATTCTCCTTAAATATATCTATCTATCAATTCAGCACAATGCAAAGCAAAATTCAAGTAGACTTTTTGTGTAATTGAAATTTGATTCTAAAATTTTGATGGAAAAGCAAAGAACCTAAAATAGCCCCCAAAAAAATATTGAAAAAGTTGGAGGATGACATTATCTCATTGCAAGATTTCCTGTGAAGCTACAGTAATCAAGATAAATGTGGTTAAGCAAAAAGACAGAAAAATAAGTCAATGGAACAGAAGAAAGAGTCCAGAAATAGATCCATATAGCCACTTAATTGGCAAAGGCACTGTGATGGTTTACTTTGTGGGTCAACTTGGCAAGGCTGTGGTGCCCAGTTGCTCAGTCAAACACTAGTCTACATGTTGCTGTAAAGGTATCTTGTAGATGTGATTAACCTTTACAATTAGTTGAGTTTAAGGAAAGCAGATTACCCCCAGTAATGTGGGTGGGCCTCATCCAGTCAGGTGAAGACCTTAAGAGCAAAAATTGAGGGTTCCAGGAGAAGAAAAAACTGCTTCAAGACTGAAACATAGAAATCCAGTCTGAGTTGATAGCTTGCCAACCTGCTCTACAGAGTTTGGATTTGCCAGTCCTCCCAACTCCTGGAGCCAGTTCTTTAAAATCTCTCAGAGAGAGACATAGTTTATAAATAAGTTCTACAATTAAATAACAAAAAGACACAAAAAATTTTTAATGATAAATATATATATATATATATAGACATTTCACAAAGGAAGATATATGATTGACCAATAAGGAAATCATCAGGGAAATACAGAGTAAAAACACACTGAGATACCATTTTACACCCACTACCTTCTGCTAGAAGTAAAAATGCTGTGACAACACTAATGTCAGTGACAAGATGCAGCAAGTAGAAATCCTGTATGATTCTGGTTGAGCATAGACTGAAAACACTTTGGAAACAGTCTGGGAGTTTTTAATGGAACTGCCTATGACTGAGTAATTCCACTCCTAGGTATTGACTCATGAAAGCATGTATACACAAAGTCTTACACAAGAATATCAAGGCAGCTTCATATATAAAGCAAAAACCAAAAACAACCCAAATGTCCATCAACACAAGCAAGAATAAACAAATTGTGATATATACTACTGAACAATAAAAAAGAATGAATTAATACTTTCAAAACCATGGATGAATCTCAAAAGTATTATGTTAAGTGAAAGGAGTATATACTGTATGAATCCTTTCTTATGAACTTTAAGTCCAGGGAAAACTAATATAGAGAGTTCCCAGATACTCCCTATCCCCTCCCACATACAAATCCTCCACTACTGACATCCTGCAAAACAGTGGTGCATTTGTTACAATCAGTGAACCTATATTAACACATCATTATTACCCCAAATCCATAGATTCCGTTAGGGTTCATTCTTGGTGTTCTACATTCTGTTGGTTTTGACAAATGTAATGGCAGGAATATAACCATTGTATTATGATACAGAGTAGCTTCACTGCCCCCAAAATCCTCTGTACTCTGGCTATTTATCCTCCCCAACCCCTGGTAATTTCTGATGTTTCACAGTTTTGCCTTTTCCAGAATGTCACATAGTTGGAATCATACAGTCTGTAGTCTTTCCAGACAGGCTATCACTTAGCAGTGTGCAGTTAAGTTTCCTCCATGTCTTTTCATGGCTTGATAGTTTCTTTTTAGTACTGAATGATATTCTATTGTCTGGATGCACCACAGTTTACAATTTACCTACTGACATCTTGGTTGCTTCCAAGTTTTGGCAATTATGGACAAAATTGCTATAAATACCTGCATTCAAGGTTTTGTGTGAACAAGTTTTCAATTCCTTTGGGTAAATACCAAAGAGCACGATTGCTCGATCGTATGGTAAGAGTATGAAACTGCCAAACTGTCTTCCAAAAGGGCTACACAAATTGCTCCACTTCCTCACTAGTATTTGGTGCTGCCAGTGTTTTGGATTTTGAACATTCTGATAAGTATGTAGTAATACCTCATTGTTGTTTTCAATTGAAGTTTCCTAACGACATATGATGTTAAATATCTTTTCGTATGGTTACTTGTCATCTATATCTTTTGGAGTAACATGTCTGTTGAGGTCTTTGGCCCATTTTTCAATTGCATTGTTCATTTTCTCATTGTTAGGTTAGAGTTCCTTGTATATTTTGGATAAGAGTCATTTATCAGATGTCTTTTGTAAATACTTTCTCCCAGTTTGTGTCTTAACCTTCTCATTCTCTTGGTATTATCTTTCTAATTTTAATAAAATCTAGCTTATCAATTCTTTAATGGACCATGCCTTTGGTGTTGTATCTAAAAAGTCATTGCAGGAGAATCCAAGATGGTGGTGTGAGTAGGGCAGCAAAAATCTCATCCCAAAGCCATAAATATTTTTGAAAATACAACAAATACAACAATTCCTAAAAGACCAGAAGATACAGCACAACAGCCAGGCTACACCTACATATGCGAGAACTCAGCACTTCACGAAGAGGGTAAGATAAAGCTGCAGCCCGGGGGGACCTGAGTGCCACCTCAAGCCAAGCTCCCCAATGGGAGGAAAGTAGTCGGAGTGGGAAGGGAGGGAGAGCCCAGGACTGCTAAGTACCCAGCCCTAGTCATCCACACTGGGAGTGCAGACACACAGTGCATGGTGTGCTGGATATCAGGGAATGGAACAGTAAAATCTGGGAGCTGGTTCCTGCAGCTGGCACCCCTGGGACAAAAGAAAAGCGAGTGCTTTTTGAAAGTCTTAAAGGGGCAGGGGCCTCACATCCCAGCACACTCAGCTCAGCAGCTAGGAATCCTGGGGAACACTCTGGGAGGCAGTGCAGCTCTGAGGCCCCCTACGGTGATAAACAGCCTACCATCCATTCCCCATCCTGCGCCACCCCACCATACCAGGGGAGCACCCTGGGAGTGGCCACACCCACAGCAACTGCATGGAGCCTCCTCAGCAGCCACCCAGGCCAGATTCAGAGGCCCCACTGGTGCAGAGCTGCCCAGCATAAGCCACTAGGGGCTGCCATTCTCTGTTCTTGCAGGAGAGGAAGGCGACCAGCAAGCAGGAAGGGACTTTGTTCTCCCATCTGACACATGCAACAACTGCCCATGACTACCTCTATCATCATGAAAAGGCAAAAGAATTTGATCCAGACCAGAACACACAGACAAGCCCCGAGGAGGAGCCTGAGGAGATAGACTTAATCAATCTTCCTGAAAAAGAATTCAAAATAAGGTCATAACCATGCTGATGGAGCTGCAGAGAAAAAGGCAAGGGCTAACAGATAAAGTTGGGAGGGAGAATATAGAAATAAAACAATCTCTGTAAGGACTTAAAAGCAGACTGGATGAGGTGCAAGAGGCCATTAATGGAATAGAAATCAGAGAACAGGAACACAGAGAAGCTGATGCAGAAAGAGATAAAATTATCTACAGGAATGAAAGAATATTAAGACAACAGTGTGACCAATCCAAATGGAACAATATCTGCATTATAGGGGTACCAGAAGAAGAAGAGAGAGAAAAAGGGAGAGAAAGTGTATTTGAAGAAATGATTGCTGAAAAATTCCCCAAACTGGGGGAGGAAATAGTCTCTCACACCATGGAATCCCACAGAACTCCCAACAGAAAGGACTCAAGGAGGACAACACAAAGACACATAATAATTAAAATGGCAAAGATCAAGGACAAGGACAGAGTATTAAAGGCAGCCAGAGAGAGAAAAAAGGTCACCTACAAAGGAAAACCCACCAGGCTATCATCAGACTTCTCAACAGAAACCTTACAGGCCAGAAGAGAATGGCATGATATATTTAATGCAATGACACAGAAGGGCCTTGAAACAAGAATACTGTATCCAACACGATTATCATTTAAATATGAAGAAGGCATTAAACAATTCCCAGACAAGCAAAAGTTGAGGGAACTTGCCTCCCACAAACCACGTCTACAGGGTATTTTAGAGGGACTTGGAAGCACTCCTAAGGCTAAATAGATGTCACCAGAAAAAATAAAATCACAGCAAAGAAAGCAGACCTACCAAATACTAACTAAAGGCAAAAAATAAAACCAACTAATCACAAGAGCAGTTGAGGGAAACACAAAAGAGTACAGAATAAAACACCTAACATATAAAGAATGGAGGAGGAGGAATAAGAAGGGAGAGAAATAAAGAATCATCAGACTGTGTTTATAATAGCTCAATAAGTGAGTTAAGTTAGACAGTTAGATACTAAAGAAGCTAACCTTGAACCATTGGTAACCACGAATCTAAAGCCTGCAATGGCAATAAGTGCATATCTTTCAATAATCACCCTAAAGGTAAACAGACTGAATGCACCAATCAAAAAACACAGAGTAATAGAATGGATAAAAAAGCAAGACCCATCTATATGCTGCTTACAAGAGATGCACCTCAAATCCAAAGACATACACAGACTAAAAGTCAAGGGATGGAAAGAGATATTTCATGCAAACAGGGAGAAAAAAGCAGGTGTTGCAGTACTAGTATCAGACAAACTAGACTTCAACACAAATAAAGTAACAAGAGATAAAGAAGGACATTACATAATGATAAAGGGGTCAGTCCAACAAGAGGATATAACCATGATAAATATAAACCAATAAAGGAGCACCAACATATATGAAACAAATACTAACAGAATTAAAGGAGGAAATAGAATGCAATG
Organism: Manis pentadactyla; assembly: GCF_030020395.1. Classification (NCBI taxonomy): domain Eukaryota; kingdom Metazoa; phylum Chordata; class Mammalia; order Pholidota; family Manidae; genus Manis; species Manis pentadactyla. The sequence continues at coordinate 120,726,619 of NC_080021.1, read as the reverse complement.
CATTCATTTTAGGAGATGTCAATACACCACTCACTCTAAAGAACAGATCCACCAGACAGAAAATCAGTAATAAGACAGAGGCACTGAACAACACACTAGAACAGATGGACCTAATAGATATCTACAGAACACTCCACCCAAAAGCAGCAGGATACACATCCTTTGTAGGTGACCTTTTTCCTCCCTCTGGCTGCCTTTAATACTCTGTCCTTGTCCTTGTCCTCAAGTGCACATGGAACATTTTCCAGAATAGACCACATACTAGGCCACAAAAAGAGCCTCAGTAAATTCAAAAAGATTGAAATTCTACCAACCATCTTATCAGACCACAAATGGATAAAACTAGAAATAAACTGTACAAAGAAAGCAAACAGGCTCACAAACACATGGAGGCTTAACAACATGCTCCTAAATAATCAATGGATCAGTGAACAAATTAAAATAGAGATCAAGCAATATATGGAGACAAATGACAACAACACAAAGCCCCAACTTCTGTGGGATGCAGCAAAAGCATTTCTAAGAGGAAAGTATATAGCAATCCAGGCATATTTAAAGAAGGAAGAACAATCCCAAATGAATAGTCTAAAGTCACAATTATTGTAACTGGAAAAAGAAGAACAAATGAGGCCTAAAGTCAGCAGAAGGAGGGACATAAAGGTCAGAGAAGAAATAAATAAAATTGAGAAAAATAAAACAATAGAAAAAAAATCAATGAAACCAAGAGCTGGTTCTTTGAGAAAATAAACAAAATAGATAAGCCTCTAGCCAGACTTATTCAGAGAAAAAGAGAGTCAAAACACATCAACAGAATCAGAAATGAGGAAGGAAAAATCACGATGAACCCCACAGAAATACAAAGAATTATTAGAGAATACTATGGAAACCTATATGCTAACAAGCTGGGAAACCTAGGAGAAATGGACAACTTCCTAGAAAAATACAACCTTCCAAGACTGACCAAGGAAGAAACAGAAAATTGAAACACACCAATTACCAGCAATGAAACTGAAGCAGTAATCAAAAAACTACCCAAGAGCAAAACCCCAGGCCAGATGGATTTACTGCAGAATTTTATCAGACATACAGAGAAGACATAACACCCATTCTCCTTAAAGTTTTCCAAAAAATAGAAGAGGAGGGAATACTCCCAAACTCATTCTATGAAGCCAACATCACCCTAATACCAAAACCAGGCAAAGACCCCACAAAAAAAGAAAATTACAGATCAATATCCCTGATGAACATAGAGGCAAAAATACTCAACAAAATATTAGCAAACCGAATTCAAAAATACATCAAGAGGATCATACACCATGACCAAGTGGGATTCATCTCAGGGATGCAAGGATGGTACAACATTTGAAAATCCATTAACATCATCCACCACATAAACAAAAAGGACAAAAATCACATGATCATCTCCATAGATGCTGAGAAAGCATTCAACAATATTCAACATCCATTCATGACAAAAACTCTGAACAAAATGGGTATAGAGGACAAGTACCTCAACATAATAAAGGTCATATATGATAAACCAACAGCCAACATCACACTTAACAGCGAGAAGCTGAAACCTTTTCCTCAAAGATTGGGAACAAGGCAGGGATGCCCACTCTCCCCACTGTTATTCAACATAGTACTGGAGGTCCTAGCAACAGCAATTAGACAAAACAAAGAAATACAAGGAATCCAGATTGGTGGAGAAGAAGTCAAACTGTCACTATTCACAGATGGCATGATATTGTATATAAAAAACCCTAAAGACTCCACTCAAAAACTACTAGAATATCAGAATTCAGCAAAGTTGCAGGATACAAAATTAATACACAGAAATTTGTGGCTTTCCTATACACTAACAATGAACTAACAGAAAGAGAAATCAGGAAAACAATTCCATTCACAATTGCATCAAAAATAATAAAATACCTAGGAATAAACCTAACCAAGGAAGTGAAAGACCTATACCCTGAAAACTATAAGAAACTCTTAAAAGAAATTAAAGAGGACACTAACAAATGGAAACTCATCCCATGCTCTTGGCTAGGAAGAATTAATATTATCAAAATGGCCATCCTGCCCAAAGCAATCTACAGATTCAATGCAATCCCTATCAAATTACCAACAGCATTCTTCAATGAACTGGAAAAAATAGTTCAAAAATTCATATGGAACCACCAAAGACCCCGAATAGCCAAAGCAATCCTGAGAAGGAAGAATAAAATGGGGGGGGGTGATCTTGCTCCCCATCTTCAAGCTCTACTTCAAAGCCACAGTAATCAAGACAATTTGGTACTGGCACACAAACAGAACCACAGACCAGTGGAAGAGAATGGAGACTCCAGACATTAACCCAAACATGTATGGTCAATTAATATATGAAAAAGGAGCCATGGACATACAATGGGTAAATGACAGCCTCTTCAACAGTTGGTGTTGGCAAAACTGGACAGCTACATGTAAGAGAATGAAACTGGATCACCGTCTAACCCCATACATAAAAGTAAATATGAAATGGATCAAAGACCTTAATGTAAGTCATGAAACCATAAAATTCTTAGAAAAAAACATTGGCAAAAATCTCTTGTACATAGATTTGGGTGACTTCTTCATGAACATATCTCCCCGGGCAAGGGAAACAAAAGCAAAAATGAACAAGTGGGACTATATCAAGCTAAAAAGCTTCTGTACAGCAAAGGACACCATCAATAGAACAAAAAGGTATCCTACAGTATGGGAGAATATATTCATAAATGACAGATCCGATAAAGGTTGATATCCAAAATATATAAAGAGCTCATGCACCTCAACAAACAAAAAGCAAATAATCCAATTAAAAAATGGGCAGAGGAGCTGAAAAGACACTTCTCCAAAGAAGAAATTCAGATGGCAAACAGACACTTGAGAACATGCTCCACATCACTAGTCATCAGTGAAATGCCAATTAAAACCACAATGAAATATCACCTCACACCAGTAAGGATTGCCACCATCCAAAAGACAAACAACAGGAAATGTTGGTGAGGTTGTGGAGAAACGGGAACCCTCCTACACTGCTGGTGGGAATGTAAACTAGTTCAACCATTGTGGAAAGCAGTATGGAGGTTCCCCAAAATAGAAATACCATTTGACCCAGGAATTCCACTTCTAGGAATTTACCCTAAGAATACAGCAGCCCAGTTTGAAAAAGACAGATTCACCCCTATGTTTATCACAACACTATTTACCATAGCCAAGAAATGGAAGCAACCTAAGTGTCCATCAGTAGATTTATGGATAAAGAAGATGTGGTACATATACACAGTGGAATATTATTCAGCCATAAGAAGAAAACAAATCCTACCATTTGCAACAACATGGATGGAGCTAGAGGGTATTATGCTCAGTGAAATAAGCCAGGCGAAGAAACACAAGTACCAAATGATTTCCCTCATATATGGAGTATAAGAATAAAGCAATAAACTGAAGGAACAAAACAACAGCAGAATCACAGAACCCAAGAATGGACTAACAGTTACCAAAGGGAAGGGAACTGGGGAGGATGGGTGGGAAGGGAGGGATAAGGTTGGTGAAAAAGAAAGGGACCATTACAGTTAGCATGTATAATGTGGGGGGTGGGGGAAAGGGGAGGGCTGTGCAACACAGAGAAGACTAGTAGTGATTCTACAGCATCTTCCTACACTGATGGACAGTGACTGTAATGGGGTTTGTGGGCAGGACTTGGTGAAGGGGGGAGTCTAGTAAACATAATGTTCCTCATGTAATTGTAGATAAATGATGCCAAGAAAAAAATAATAGTCATTGCAGTATCCAGATCATCTATATTCTCTTATGTTGTTTTCTAGGAGTCTTACAGTGTTTTGTTTCACATTTAGGTCTACATTTAGATCCATTCTGAGTTTATTTTTGTGAAAGGTGTTAAGGTCTGTGTCTAGATTCATTTTTTTTCATGTGGTTGCCCAGTTTTACCAGCACCATTTGTTGAAATGTCTGTCTCTTCTCCATTCTCTAGCCTTTGCTCCTTTGTCAAAGATCAGTTGTGTGTATTTATGTTATGTGGGACTATTTCTGGGCTTTCCATTCTATTCCATTGGCCTATTTGTCTATTCTTTCATCAGTACCATACTCTCTTATTATGGTAGCATAATAGTTCTTGAAGTTGAGTAGTGTCACTACAACTTTCTTCTTCTCCTGTGATATAGAATTATCTATTCTGGGTCGGCTTTTTTGTCTCTCCTTAGAAAATTTAGAATCAGTTTGTTGATATCCATAAAATAACTTGCTGGAATTTTGACTGGAATTGTTTTGAATCTATAGCTAAAGTGGGGAAGAGCAGATGCGTTGACAATATTGAGTCCATCTGTGAACATGGAATAGCTCTGATATCTTTCATCAGAGTTTTGTAGTTTCCTCATAGATCTTGTACATATGTTTTAGATTTATACCTAAGTATTTACATTTTGGGTGCTAATGTAATTGGTAATGTGTTTTTAATTTCAAGCTTCACTTGTTTATTTAAGTTATATAGGAAAGCAACTGGCTTTTGCATATTAACCTGTATCTTGCTATATTCCTATAATTGCATATTAGTTCCAGGAGATTTTTGTTGTTTTGTTGATTCTTCTGTATTTTCTATGTAGATGATCATGTCATCTGTGAACAAGGATAGTTTCATTTCTTCCTTCTAAAATCTATATACCTTTTCTGTTGCACTGCATTAGCTTAGACTTCCAGTATGATGCTGAAAAGCAGTGGTAAGGGAGACATCCTTGGAAATAACTTTTCCTGCAGGATTGAGAATCTTTCCTACTAGATTATATCTAAAACTATAAGGCAAATTGAGGTTATATACAAAATTTATACTGTAAAAGTCATTATGACAATGAATGTTGTTTGAATCACAAGTAATATCAAACTGCTTTACTGATTTCCTATGCATCAAAAATTAAAATAAGTGAGGTCTCCATCCCACACAAATTTGCATAAGTATACTTTCCAAGCTCAACCCACACAAATTTGCATAAGTATACTTTCCAAGCTCAACCTACAGTTTTTCAGCAGTACTTTTTGACCTCAATGCACAGGCCAAGAAAATCTGATATTTCAAAATTCATCTAATTGTACAGTTGAGGAAATTCCACTTAACCTTCAATTGAAGTGGTTAATCTGCAATGTAAAAACGTGCTGAAAGGCAAATATCAAAGAAAAATATGATAGAATTCTGTAAATGCATTGAGGGATTAATATTCCCAATTAAAAACATGCTCATAATTGCTATCAGAGTTCAGCAGTACCTATTTGTGTGACAAGACAATTTCTTGTTATATAACTACCTACATAATATCCTTAATCTTGCCTCACAGCCTGCAAAGCCTCAAATATTTAATATCTGGTCATTTACAAAGAAAAAATCCCCTGATCTAGGGGACTACAGGTGAAGTTACAGGGAAAACTCATTAAAAGTGGTACTGAATCACGGTTTGCTAGGGCAAGTCTGGTTGACTATAAAGTCTAATTACTCTAACCTGACAAACAGAGCCCTGTCTGCAGTTACATTACTTTAGTCAAAAGTAGAATTGGATGACTGGATTAAAGATGGTGATGTGAGAGGTGAGACAGAGACCTCCTCCTAAAACAAAATATAATATGAAAATATAATTAATACAACTAATCCTGAAAGAGGAACAGGAAAGAAGGCTGTACCAGACTGCATGCACCTGGAGAAAGAGCAGACCTCATGCAACAGGGTAACATACCAAAGCTGTGACCCAGGACACAAGACCTTCCCCCACCCCAGCTCACCAGCGGGAGGAAGAGAAACAGAGCAGGAAGGGAATGGAAGCCTGGGACTGCTGAAACCTAACGCTGGAGATCTGTCTGGGAGTACAAACCTACATTGCATGGTACTCTGGTGATTAGTGGGGTTGGAAAGCTAAGACAGGTGGAATACCTGGAGAGATGGAGATTCCAGCTGCTTGTGGAAAACAGGAATTCATATCTGCCTGGTGTGGGTGGGCAGTCTGAGAGACTTCCTAACAGCAAGAAGGCTGCTAAAGGGACAAGGATTGCACAGAGCTTACTGCTCAGGAGAAAGGACATGTAGACAAAATTGTCTGGGGACACTCTCCCCAGCAAGTTGGGAACTTAAATCATCTTCAGGTGCTCCATCCGCCCAGCTGGGTATGCAGATCCAAGGACCCCAAAATGACACACAGCCTGCTGTGTCTTCCTCCCCACTAGCCTGCACCTGGCTAGGAAACCAACAGCCCCTGCCCTGGCATAAGGCCAGACAGAGGGAAGCCTGACCAATAGCAGCTACAAACACAAAACATAGAGGCTTATACCTCTGTGTTCAGCCCACTGGTACTGGCAGTGGAGACAGACATAACAGCCAGGAAACAGGAAACAGCTCTTTCCTCCCCCTAGGTAAAAGCAACACTCCCGAGCAATCCCCAATATCACTCCAAGGTCTGAGCAGCTCCAGAGAGTAGAGCTTCTGGGCACTGGAGGGTGCCACATAAAAATTTTAAACAGAAAAGGAACCTGGTTCAAAGCAAAATCTCAACACCAGAGAAAGGACTGGGTGAGACTGAATAAATCTTCCTGAAAGAGAGTTCAAAATAAAAATCGTAAACATGCTCATGGAGGTACAGAAAAATATTCCAGAATTCAGTAACAAACTTAGAATGGAGATCCAATCACTGAAGAGCACAATGGAGGGTATGAAAAGCATATTAGATATGGTGGAGGAGACAATCAATGAAATCAAAACTAGGGAAGAGGAATACAAAGAATCTGAGGCACAGAGAGAAAAATGATATCTAGGAATGAAAGAAAACTGAGAGAACTGTGTGATCAATGCAAAAGGAACAATATTCAAATTATAGGGGTACCAGAAGAAGAAGAGAGAGAAAAGGAGATAGAAAGTGTCTTTGAGGAAGTAATTGCTGAAAACTTCCCCTATCTGGAGGAGATAGTGTCTCAGGCCATGGAGGTGCACAGATCTCCCAACACAATGGACCAAAGGATGACAACACCAAGACATATAACAACTAAAATGGCAAAGATCAAAGATAAGGATAGACTATTAAAAGCAGCCCAAGAGAGAAATAAGATCACATACAAAGGAAAACCAATCAGGCTATCATCAGACTTCTCAGCAGAAACCTCACAGGCCAGAAGGAGCAGCAAGATATATTTAATGCTATGAAGCAGAACAGCCTCGAACCAAGAACACTTTATCCAACAAGATTATCATTTAAATTTGAAGGAGGGATAAATTAATTTCCAGATAAGTAAATCCTAAGAGAATTTAGCTCCCACAAATCATCTCTACAGTGTATTTTAGAGGGACTGCTATAGATGGAAGTGTTCCTAAGGTTAAATAGCTGTCATCAGAAGTAATAAAAAGAGATAGACAAAGAGTACAGAATATGATACCTAATATATAAAGAATGGAGGAGGGAAAAAAAGGAACCTTTAGATTGTGTTTGTAATAGCATACTGAGGTAAGTTAGACTCATAGATAGTAAGAAACTTAACCTTGAACTTTTGGTAACCACGAATCTAAAGCCTGCAATAGCACTAAGTACATACTTACCGATAATCACCCTAAATGTAAATGGTCTGAACACACCAATCAAAAGACACAGAGTCACTGAATAGATAAAAAAACAAGACCCAACTATATGCTGCCTACAAGAGACTCACTTCAAACCCAAAGACATACACAGACTAAAAGTGAAGTGATGGAAAAAGATATTTCATGCAACTAATAGGGAGAAAAAAGCAGCTGTTGCAGCACTTGTATCATACAAAATAGACTTCAAAACAAAGAAAGTAACAAGAGACAAAGATGGACATTACATAATGATAAAGGGGTGAATCCAACAAGAGGATATAAGCATTATAAGTATCTATGCACCCAATACATGATCACCTACATATGTAAAACAAATACTAACAGAATTAAATGGGGAAATAGAGATCATTCTAGGAGACTTCAACACTCCACTCACTCCAAAAGACAGATGAACCAGACAGAAAATAAGTAAGGAGACAGAGGCATTGAATGACACATTAGAACACATGACGTAAAAGACATGTACAGGACTTTCCACCCAAAAGCAGCAGGATACATATTCTTCTCAAGTGCACATGCAACATTTTCAAGAACAGATCATATACTAGGCAACAAAAGGAGCCTCAGTAAATTCAGAAAGATTGAAACTGTACCAACCAGCTTCTCAGACCACAAGGGTATGAAACTAGAAATAAATTATGCAATGAAAATGAAAAAGCCTACAAACCCATGGAGGCTTAACAGCATGCTCCTAAATAACCAATGGATCAATGACCAAATAAAAACAGAGATCAAGCAATATATGGACACAGATGACAATAATAATTCAACAACGCAAAATCTATGTGATGCAGCGAAGGTGGTGCTAAGAGAGAAGTATATTGCAATACAGGCCTACCTCAGGAAAGAAGAACAATCCCATAGGAACAGTCTAAACTCACAATTAATGAAACTAGAAAAAGAAGAACAAATGAGGCCCAAAGTCAGTAGAAGGAGTGACATAATAAAGATTACAGCAGAAATAAATAAAAACAAGAAGAATAAAACAATAGAAAGAATCAATGAAAGCAGGAGCTGGTTCTTCAAGAAAAGAAAACAAAATAGATAAACCCCTAGCCAGACTTATCAAGTAAAAAAGAGAGTCTACACACATAAACAGAATCAGAAATGAGAAAGGAACAATCACGATGGACACCGCAGAAATACAAAGAATTAGTAGAGAATACTATGAAAAAATTATATGCTAATAAACTGGATAACCTAGAAGAAATTGACAACTTTGTAGAAAAATACAACCTTCCAAGGCTCACCCAGAAAGAAACAGAAAATCTGAACAGACCAGTTACCAGCAATGAGATAGAATTGGTAATCAAAAAACTACCTAAGAACAAAACACCTGGACCAGATGGCTCCACAGCTGAATTTTATCAAACATTTAGTGAAAATCCAATACCCTTCTTCCTTAAAGTTTTCCAAAAAGTAGAAGAGGAATGAATACTTCCAAACACATTCTACAAGGCCAGCATCACTCTAATACCAAAACCAAGCAAAAACACCTCAAAAAAAGAAAATTATAGACCAATATTCCTGATGAACATAAATGCAAAAATATTCAACAAAATATTAGCAAACTGAGTTCAAAAATACATCACAAAGATCATCCATCATGATCAAGTAGGATTTATCCCAGGGATGCAAGTATGATACAACATTCAAAAATCCATCAACATCATCCACCATATAAACAAAAAGGACAAAACCACATGATCATCTCCATAGATGCCTAAAAAGTATTTGACAAAATTCAACATCCATTCATGATAAAAACAGTCAACAAAATGGGTATAGAGGGCAAGTACCTCAACATAATAAAGGCCATATATGACAAACCCACAACCAACATCATACTTAAAGGTGAGAAGCTGAAAGCCTTTCCTTTAAGATCAAGAACAAGACAAGGATACCCACTCTCTACACTTTTATTCAACATAGTTCTGGAGGTTCTTGCCACGGCAATCAGACAACACAAAGAAATAAAGGCATCCAGATTGGTAAAGAAGAAATTAAGCTGTCACTGTGTGTAGATGACATGATATTATACATAAAAAACCCTAAAAAATCCACTCCAAAACTACTAGAACTAATATCGGAATTCAACAAAGTTGCAGGATACAAAATTAAAACACAGAAACCTGTTGCAGTCCTAGACAATAACAATGAACTAACAGAAAGAGAAATCAAGAAAACAATTCCATTCACAATTGCATCAAAAAGAATAAAATACCTAGGAATAAACCTAACCAAGGAAGTGAAAGACTTATACTCTGAAAACTATGAGACACTTATGAGAGAAATTAAAAACGATACCAATAAATGGAAACACATCCTATGTTCATGGATAGGAAGAATTAATATTGTCAAATGGCCATCCTGCCTAAAGCAATCTACAGATCCAATGAAATTCCTATCAAAATACCACTAGCATTCTTCAACGAACTAGAGAAAATAATTCTAAAATTCATATGGAGCCACAAAAGACCCCAAATAGCCAAAGCAATCCTGAGAAGGAAGAATAAAGCTGGGGGGATTACCCTCCCCGACTTCAAGCTCTACTACAAAGCCACAGTAATCAAGACAATTTGGTACTGGCACAAGAACAGACTCATAGACCAACAGAACAAACTAGAGAGCCCTGATATAAACCTAACCATATATGGTCAATTAATATAAGATATAGTGGCCATGGACATACAATGGGGAAATGACAGCCTCTTCAACAACTGGTGTTGGCAAAACTGGACAGCTACATGCAAGAGAATGAAACTGGATTATTGTCTAACCCCATACACAAAAGTAAATTCAAAATGGATCACAGACCTGAATGTAAGTCATGGAACCATAAAACTCTTAGAAGATAACATAGGCAAAAATCTCCTGAATATAAACATGAGCAACTTTTTTCTGAATGCATCTCATCAAGCAAGGAAAAGAAAATAAAAAATGAACACATGGGACTACATCAAACTTAAAAGCTTCTGTACAGCAAAGGACACCATCAGCAGAACAAAAAGGCATCCTACAGTATGGGAGAATATATTTGTAAATGACAAGGCATTAACATCCAAAATATATAAAGAACTCATGTGCCTCAATACCCAAAAAGCAAATAACCTGATTAAAAAATGGGCAGAGAATATGAACAGGCAATTCTCCAAAGAAGAAATTCACATGGCCAACAGGCACATGAAAAGGTGCTCCACATCACTAATTATCAGGGAAATGCAAATTAAAACCACAATGAGATATCACCTCACACTAGTTAGGATGGCCAGTATCGAAAAGACTAAGAACAACAAATGCTGGTGAGGATGTGAAGAAAAGGGAACCCTTCTACACTGCAGGTGGGAATGTAAGCTAATTTAACCATTGTGGAAAGCAATATGGAGGTTCCTCAAAAAACTAAAAATAGAAATACCATTTGACCCAGGAATTCCACTCTTAGGAATTTACCCAAAGAATGTAATTTCTTAGATTCAAAAAGACATGTGCATCCCTGTTTATTGCACCACATTTATAACAGCTAAGATAATGGAAGCAACCTAAGTGTCCATCAGTAGATGAATGGATAAAGAAGATGTGGTACATGTACACAATACTCAGCCATAATAAAGAAACAAATCCTACCATTTGCAACAACATGGATGGAGCTGGAGGATATTATCCTCAGTGAAATATACCAGGTGGAGAAAGACAAGTACATTTGTAGAATATAACAATGAAGCAAAACTGAAGAAACAAAACAGCAACAGACTCACAGACTCCAAAAAGGGACTAGCAGTTACCAAAGGGTAGGGGTGGGGGAGGGTGTGTGGGGAGGGAGGGAGAAGGGGATTCCGGGGTATTATGATTGGCACACATGGTGCAGGGGGGGATCAGGAGGAAGACATTATAGCACAGAGAAGGCAAATAGTGACTCTGTGGCATCTCACTACACTGATGGACAGTGACTGCAATGGGGTATGGGGGAGACATGATAACAGGGGTGAATGTAATAACCACATTGTTTTTTCATTGGAAACCTTCATAATAGTGCATATCAATAATACCTTAATATAAGTAGATAAATAAACAAATAAAGTAGAATTGGACCTGAAGCTACATCTTTCTTCTATAAACCCAACATGAACAATTTAGTTTCAGCAAACAACACCATCTGTCTCACATCAGTGTTGTCAATTTGAATTTTTGTTAGTTTCCTAGTTTTGTTTGCATTTCATTTATACATCTTACTTTGGCTTCTGACATCAGTAAGATTGATCCTCATAACTAGTTTGTATCTCATATTTGCTTATATATATAGCATTATAAAAAACAATTTCAAGTCACAACTCTGAGGTCAACATTTCTTTCTTTAAAAAGGATCCAGTTCAAACAAGTTTGAGAAACAGTTCCTTAAGGCAAACTTCCTCAATATCAGAGCAACTGTCTGTCAAGTGTTACATGTGAGCATAGCTGTGAGCCCTTTAATCTTTCCAGGTGTACTTTATTGAAAAGAGCTGCTATGAATACACATAAATCTGTCTCTTCAGAAAGTGTTAAAAGATTGTTGTTTCTCATCAAGATGTCATGGAAATGATGGAATGTCCAGAAGAGGCTATGTTAGGTAAAACTGACCTTACCAAAAGCCTGATCTTACTCTTCAAATGCAGTGGTCCTCAAACTTACTGTGCATGTAATCAACCAGGGAGACTCCCAAACTTTTCTCCCAAAGATTTGCAACCAGTATTTCTAGAATGAGACCCAGGAATATTTACTTCTAGCAAACATCTCAGAATATTCTGATCTGATGACAAATGGACCATCACATTTTGAAAAACATGCCTTAATGGTTCCTGATTTTCATGGTTTTGTTCTCTTCTTTACTTTAGAACCCAGAGGATCTTAAAGTTCCCAGTTATTTTTTTTTTCTGTAAGAACTCCCTACTATAAGAGGTGAGGGATCAGCCCACTCTACTTTGCTATTTTATTAATTGCTATTATAAATCCCAAACTACACTTGTTTGCAGAACATTCTAGAATAAAGAAATGCCTCAAACTATTTTGTTTGTAACTAACCAGAAGTAATTCAGGTTTAAAGATTCAACTACCGTGTAAGGGAACTTTCAGTTGAAAAATAAATTGTGCCCGAGATTCCTTCTTTGTCAGTCTAGTTATTTTTTTAAAGTTTTAAACACCACAGACCATCTCAATAGTCTTACATTTTAGTGATTTTTGGATAGCTCCACTAAAGGTTCAGCTTCATTGCCTAGAAAATAGATGAATACCATCATTTTAGATAAAAGTCACTTGTCCTGCATATGATTAATGGGTAATATATGATGTGTGTACTACTGAACTGAAGTCTCAGTGCAAGGCACCAAAGACTTCATGTCTCTAAACAACACTTTAAATAACCAAGTCCCCTAAAATTCAGGCCACTTCCTAAGCTAACGTTGCAGAGGAAAGCAGGATGTTAACCTGTGATTTTTACTGTATATGATCATACAAGTAACTTACTGACCAATAAAACAATACATCTTTTAGAAACAAAGCTTTTTCTAGTAAGGAAAATATTTTTAGCACTGGAAAATTACAGGATCATGGCTCACCTGGTAGCGAAAACTCCAGGCAGTGTTTTCCAGTCCACGTCATCTCCTGGTGTCAATGTGGACTGAAGGAGACTTGGGTTCACTGCCCAATTTCCTCACCTGTGAACCTGGAATAACAATGTGCCCTGCTTCACAAAGGGACTGAGAGGTGTAGCAATTCAAGTGACGGCAGCATTTTCCCAATTCAAAATAAGACATCATAGCCTCATTGTCCGCAATATTCCCCATACACCCTTCAGTGATTCTGCCATTTTAACTATGAATTTCTTGTTTAGACTGTCTCAATGCCTTCTGTTCAGTCACTTTGTCATCCCTACCCTTACTTGTCTCTCTGGCTTCCATGTCTTTGGTGAACCTCTGACCACCCTTCCTAACAGACCTTCCTCCTGGCTCCCACCCCCATGCCTGGTGGCCTCTGGCCTGGCCCAGCTCCTGATTCGCGCACCGTTGTCACCACCATGCTTGCTGCCCCTGGACAAGCCTGCAGTCAGCCTGTGATCAGCGGGGCGCACAGCAGTTCTTGCCTGGGGTGGAGGACTGTGCATCCCTCCCATGTGCAGCCCACACACACTGTAATAATGCCCCTTATGTGTCATAGCTATGTCCTGACCCTCAGTGTCCATGTCACCTCCTAGCTTCCTTCACATTCCTTGTGCTGTGTACACAAGGCAGTTCAACGAATGTTCCCAAACAGCAATTACCATTGCTCTTCAATTCTTTGGTTTGTAAAACTGGGTTGGGGAAAGACGAGAAGAGAAAAGAAGCAATGGCAGGAATCCTGTAGTATCCTGACAACTGATTTTACTTCCATGCCCACGTGCCCTATTGCACAGACGTCTTAATACTCAAGCCCACAAGATTGTTCCTCACCAGGTGAATCCCTCTCTCCTTAATAAACATTGCATAACTACACAAACAACATTAACTGGAAATATTGTTCTAGCTAGTCTTTGTCCTTATTACATCATGATTTATATTGAAAAGGCATCTATCTGATTCAATAGTATATATGGAAATAGTTACATCCAACCAATGTGGCATTCCATATAAATGAAGCTTCTGGATAAACAAAAATTATCCCTTTAAAGACCAGTCCTTTGAAACCTGTCACCATTTTTGATGGAATTCTTATTTTTTGAAATAATAAAAGTGCTTCAGTAAGCACACAATTATCAATGGATGTCTTTCTAAAATGTGAATAGATGACTGACTAGATACAATGGAAATCAAACAATTTAACTTTTTCATTACATCTCTACAGCATCATTAAGAGTATCCATTGTTGAATATTATAATAATCCAGGACTAATTTTGCTTCGTAAAATTCTTGTCACTCAACATTAGATTCCCAGGGGATACTTAATGGTATTAGTTCACCTGCTCCCCCTTCTAATAAAGACTGCTTCTAATCTTTTCCAAACCAGCAAACTAAGTAATCAAACTTAAGAGTTAGAAACATGCTTGTGCACCATTAGTGGGAATGTAAAATAGTGTGGCTGTTATGCTATGGAAAATAGTATGGTGGTTCCCCCTAAAATTACAAATAGGATTACCACATGATTAAACAATCCCACTTCTTGATATACACCCAAAAGAATTGAAAGCAGACCCTCAAGGAGGTACTTGTGCATTGATGCTCAGAGCAGCATTATTCACAATAGTGAAAATGTGGAAGCAACCTAAGGCTCCATCAGCAGATGAATGGATAATATGGTCTCTCCATACAATGGAATGTCATTCAGTCTTACAAAGGCAGGAACTTGTCCCCAGAGTTCCTGCATCGTCCTGCACGGAGTGGGTTTTCTTTCCTCTTGGCGTTTCCCACCTGGGCCATGTCTCGTGCGTGTCAACACCTACCCCCACTCCACCCCTCACCCCAGCAAAGTCCTTTGAGCTCCTATGCAGTGTGGCTCTTTCTGGCCCCTCTTCCCTGGGCTCCCAGAAGGGCCAAAAGAGGAGAGTAGGGAGTGGAGTAAGGGGAGATGGAGTGTGGGACAAACCAGCTCAAGAGGGCACCAAGGAGGCAGTGGACACCCCTCTGCCTCTGTTGTGCACCAGGGACAACCCCTAGATTAGTGAGAACGTACATGTGTATACATTATTGCCCCATTTTACAGATGAGAAAAATGAGGTTCAGGGTGAGTGCCCATTTCCAAATGCTGGAAATGAATCAAATAAGAGAAACAAAGACACTTCTGTGAATTCATTATTCCAAGATTACATCCTTCCTACATTTTGGGAGCAGTTGGGAGGCTAATAAAAAAAAGGAAGGAAGTTCTGACACAGGCTACAACATGGATGAACCTTGAGAACATTGTGCTCAGTGAAAAGAGCCAGTAACAAAAAGACAAATACTGTATGAGCTCACTTACAGGAGATGCCTGGAGAAGCCAACTTCATAGAGACAGGGGTTGAAGGGCTGGTTGCCAGGATTCAGAGAGGGGAAGTTGGGGAGTTGTTTTCTGGTTAGAGAGTTTCAGTTTTGCAAGATGAAGAGTTCGGGAGATGGGTTACACAACAATGTGACAGCACCTTACTCAACTGTACACTTAAAAATGGTTAAAATAGTAACTTTTATGTTATGTATATTTTACCACAATTAAACATGAATTTTAAAAAAGAGAAATATGAATGAATTCATTTGATAAATATTTCTTTGTGCCTACTATGGATCAGACCCTGCCGTCGGTGCCAGGGATAAAGTGCTGAGCAAAACCAAGTTCTGTCCTCCTGGAGTTTACATTCTAATGTGCAGTACACAGTGACATATATACCTTTACAGTCCAGCTAATAAAGGGCATAATTTTAGGACATGGTTTTCAAAATTTTACATATCCAGGATATATGCAACCTGGCCTGTTGGGAGTTTAAATATTTTAATTCTAAAAGAGCATAATGATTAAACTTTAAAAACTGATCTATCACCAACACCTTCTAGATATGTTTGATTAGTTTTTCTTTCCATTATACAGATTAAGGAACAGGCTCTGAAAGACAGACTATGCAAATGGACAGTGGCCGGACCATACATACAAATGAAACTTTCACCCACAGCCTGCAGCTGCCTGTCCAGGAAATTAATCTCTTATCTACAGTAAACAACCCAGGAAACCAGCCTGTCATAAATCAGACTCGCAGGAAGCGAGATTGCTCTCTCTGGTGATAATTCAGGAAGCTAAACAAGAACTTCTGTAACATCAGTCTAAAATGGCCAGGACTTGATTAATAATTAGCAGCTTCCCTAATTTTGTCCCTGCTTCCAACTTAGGACCAACCAGAGAAAGCCAAATACGTGTTCCTAACCAATCCCAGAGGATACCCTATTTCATCCCTGTGCTAAGAGCCCCCGTCGGGCACAGCCAAAACCTGCCCTTTCTGTGCTCCATCAAGCCTTCCCACTCCGCTGTCTGCCTTCGGGTCTCTGCTAAAATGTAAGGGACCACGGCTCACTCCCTTACAAGAGCATATTCAGAATAAATAGGTTTTGCTTTTCCCATTTCAGTGGTCTTTATTTCTACAGATATTTACTCTATAATTGCAAAGTGCTATTCAACGTTTTAAACCAGTTAATAAACTACCAAAACAGAACTGTTACAACAACTGGGTTACTAGAGAGCTTACTGTCCTTGTCCATTACCATCTCTATCCTGCTCCTATCTATCACACTGGTGGTCAAGACATTCACCAGTCATCCAGCAGATGGCACAGTCACCATGTGCCTGCCCTGGATCAGTAGTGCACACTTCCAATTAACAAAGTAAGTCATGGGGATGAAAAGTACAGCATAAGGAATATAGCTAATAATATTGTAGTATCTTTGTATGTGACAGAAGGTAACTACACCTATTGTGGTGAACATTTCATAATATATATAGCTGTTGAATCACTATGCTCTACACCTGAAACCCATATAATATTTTATATCAACTGTACTTCAATTAAAAAAATAGTTCTTTCATTATTACAGTGGCATAATTTTTAACAATGGATGATCATTTGAAAAATTCTTTTAGAACAATTATTTTGCCGTTTAGGCTCCCGGTTAATGATCTTAATACTGTACTAACTTCAGGCATTGAGCAATATTTTCCATTTGTTTGTTCTAATGTTAGTGGAGGGTTGTGTTGGCCCTAAAAGATGACCTCCAAAGAACAGCAATGTTTGTACATTCCAGTTTAGAATATACATGCAAGAGCTTAGGAACAATTTATGTTTGCTCGGATCTGAGTAACTATTGGCTAAACATCAGGCATAAGAAAATACTTGATAAAGCTGGGTTGACTGTGGTGCTGAATAATCATTCAAGTGGATATTATTTTTAAAGTATGTGCTTTTCCCCCTGTTCCTATGTGTATATTACTTGCCCTATTCTTGTTGGCAGCATCCGTTTCCTCAGGAAGGATTATGATTTTTATTGAAAGAAGACAAAGAAAAAGTGTTATATTTTTGCAGTTTAATCTTTGCTTTTGAGAATGTTTAAGATCACAGGCTTGCAAAAACAGGTTTTGAAAGGGAAAGGACTTCCTAAATCACCCCAATGTTCCCTTTAGATTTTAAGAGGCCAATCTGGCTAGCTCATAGATCATAAAAAAACATCATTTTTAACAATGGACAATCAAGAGCTATAAATGCAAGAGCTTAGGAACTATTTCTGTTTGCTTGGATCTGAGTAACTATTGGCTAAACATCAGGCATAAGAAAATACGTGATAAAGCTGGGTTGACTGTGGTGCTGAATAATCATTGAAATGGATATTATTTTTGAATCATTTGAAAAATTTCAAGTAAAACAGAATTTTACTTTAAACCAGAGTATACAGGAATCCCTTGAAACAGGAAGGAAAACAGAAACCTTCCAGGTCTGGGAAGAGGAAGCAACAGCAAGAAAAGATTTCCTAACTCTTCCTTTCTAGAGGGACCTCCCCTGGTTGAGAGGAGAGATTTTGAAGCTATCCTACAATATTTTTCTGGTATTTCTCTCAAAGACTCACTAAAATTATCAGTCAAATTAGATTCTTGTTTATAATTTTAAGGTAAGTGCATTACATAGTCAATCTTAGAATCCACCATTCAGGACTCCCCTTTGAGTCTCTGCCCTGCTTGTTGTTGCATCCCCATCTCCATCCATAGGCAAATGGAAAAGGTTTAAACCAAAGGATCATTTTATGAAAACCATACATTGTTTGTTACCTTTTTTTTTTTTTTTTTGAGAGGGCATCTCTCTCATTTATTGATCAAATGGTTGTTAACAGTTAATAACAATAAAATTCTGTACAGGGGACTCGATGCACAATCATTAATCCACCCCAAGCCTAATTCTCATCAGTCTCCAATCTTCTGAAGCACAACGAACAAGTTCTTACATGGTGAACAAATTCTTACATAGTGAATAAGTTCTTACATGGTGAACAGTGCAAGGGCAGTCATATCACAGAAACTTTTCGGTTTTGATCACGCATCATGAACTATAAACAATCAGGTCAGATATGATTATTCATTTGATTTTTATACTTGATTTATATGTGAATCCCACATTTCTCCCTTATTATTATTATTATTTTTTTTATTTTTAATAAAATGCTGAAGTGGTAGGTAGATGCAAGATAAAGGTAGAAAACATAGTTTAGTGCTGTAGGAAAGCAAATGTAGATGATCAGGTGTGTGCCTATAGGCTAAGTATTAATCCAAGCTAGACAAGGGCAACAAAACATCCACGGATGCCGAAGATTTCTCTCAAAATGGGGGTGAGGTTCTAAGCCTCACCTCTGTTGATCCCCAATTTCTCACCTGATGGCCCCCCTGCGACTGTGCCTGTCTTAGGTTGTTCCTCCCTTGAGGAATCTTACCCGTCTCTGGCTAACCAGTCATCTTCCGGGGCCATACAGGGAAATGTAAAGTTGGTAAGTGAGAGAGAAGCAATATTGTTTGAAAAGGTTGGCTTTTTACTTCTTTGCAGATTTATGCCCTGTGGGTTTTATGCCCAACATTTGTCTTGAGGTATCTTTACCACTTGGAAGAATTATGATACTCGGTAAATTCGATATGAGGCACGAATTCTATTTAAGGGTTGTAATTAGGAAGGAAGAAGAAAAGCTATAGAAGTAGCAGACGGAAGAAAACATGGGAAGATTGATTATTTCTTTGACATATCTTCTTGTAGAGTAACTTAAGCATGTATAGGTTTTTAAACTACTAATTAAATTGCGCACCCACATTAACATAATAGGAATACAGTTACATAACCAAAGCAGACCTACAATTACCAGCCATCTCCAGTGAAACCAAGAAAACCAGTTAGGCACCCTAAGCATTTGTGAAAACTTATCTATGATATGATAGATATTGTCTAACTGAATTTGAATAGTTTGAGAAAAATCAGACAAATTAAAACAACACATTCCTGGGAACTGTTCACATCCCATATGTTCTTTTAACAGTAGATAGTCTATACTCGCACGATTTTGGAGCACTGCAACTTGCACTTCTCCTAATTCTTGGTTGAGTTCCGACAGTATAGATCCAGTCAAATTTGTTTTACTGTATGCACAGGCCAGCTTAGATATCTCCTTCTTCATTCCAATGGCAAGTCCAGGAACCGGTGGGATGACTGCAGCTACAACTGCAGCAGCGCCAGGATCTTTGTTGAAGTTTTTTAATATTCATCTTCTGGAACGACACTTCCAGAGGATGTTGATGTTGGAAGTTCTTCTTCATATTGTCTCTTAATTCGTTTTCTGTGTATGTAGCCAAATTAGGCTTTGATCCTCTGTATAAACACAAACAGACCCTTTGCCCACCCTTTGATATGCCCTTTATACCATTGTGAAGAACTTAATGGAGGTCCCAAACAGGAACTGCTTGTTTTTTCTTTTTTTTTTTTGTTATCATTAATCTACAATTATATGAAGAATATTATGTTTACTAGGCTCTCCTCTATACCAGGTCCCCCATATAAACCCCTTTACAGTCACTGTCCATCAGCATAGCAAAATGCTATAGAATCACTGCTTGTCTTTTCTGTGTTGAACAGCCCTCCCCTTTCTCCCACCCCCCCTTTATGCATGCTAATCTTAATACCCCCCTTCGTCTTCCCCTGCCCTTATCCCTCCCTACCCACCCATTGTCCCCAGTCCCTTTCCCTTTGGTACCTGTTAGTCCATTCTTGGGTTCTGTGATTCTGCTGCTGTTTTGTTCCTTCAGTTTTTCCTTTGTTCTTATACTCCACAGATGAGTGAAATCATTTGGTATTTCTCTTTCTCTGCTTGGCTTATTTCACTGAGCATAATACCCTCTAGCTCCATCCATGTTGTTGCAATTGGTAGGATTTGTTTTCTTCTTATGGCTGAGTAATATTCCATGGTATATATGTACCACATCTTCTTTATCCAATCATCTACTGATGGACACTTAGGTTGCTTCCAATTCTTGGCTATTGTAGTTTGTTACCTTTTTAGACATTGAATGTATTCATTGTTATGTCAAGAATAATAAAAACAAATATATCTTTCAGAAAAGTGATTAATGCTCAATTAGGGTTCGTTATGAATTCATGCTATTAAAACATCAGCACAGGATAGACAGTGTCATCTTGTTTTATCAATTTGGCTCCCTCTAGCTGCCAGTTGCAAATTTGAGTAGATTCTAAATACACATTCTCAGTTCCCTTTTATTTATATATTTATTTATATTTTTTATTAAGGTATCATTGATATATACACTCTCATGAAGGTTTCACATGAAAAGCATTGTGGTTACTATATTCACCAATATTATCAAGTCCTCTCCCACCCACTGCAGTCACTGTCTGTCAGTGTAGTAAGATGTCTTGGCAGTGTTTCAAGATGGTGGCATGAGAGGTAACACGGAGAACTCCCAAAACCCACAAATAGTATGAAAATGTAGTAAATTGATACAACTAACCCTAAAACAGCAACAAGAAAGAAGGCTGAACCAGATTGCATACAGACCTCATGAACAGAGCAGACCTCATGAACCAGGGTAACGTACAAAAGTCTTAATCCAGCAGGACCCAAGCCCTTCCCCCACCCCAGCTCACCAGCAGGAGGAAGAGAAACAGAGCAGGGGGAGGGGGTGGAAGCCTAGAGCTGCTGAACACCCAGCCCTGGAGGTCTGCTTTGGGAGCAGAAACCTACACTGTGTGGTGCTCTGGACATTGAGGAGCTCGGACAGGCAGAGTGCTTGAGAGACTGAGATTCCAGCCATTTCTGGAGGTCAGGGATCCATAGCCAGGTGCTCTATGTCAGAGGAAAGGTAGGCAGTCTGAGAGGCTTCCTAGCAGCGAGAGGGCTGCTGAAGGGGCTGGGTGTCCATGGAGCTTGCTGCGCAGGAGAAGGGAGAGCTAGACAAGGTTGTCTGGGTGTGCTCTGCCCAGCAGGTTGGGAACTTTGAGGAGCTTCACCTGCTCCATCCCCCTGGCTGCCTACTCAGCTCCGAGGTCCTCCACTGTGACCCGCAGCCTGCTGTGCCTCCCTCCTAGCATGCTGGCACCAGTTCGCAAACTGGCAGTCACTGTGCTGGCATCAGGCCAGCCAGAGGAAGGCCCTGCCTACAACAGCTAGAGATGCAAAGCACAGAGGCTTACACCTGTGTGCTTGGACCACTGGCTCTGACACCGGTCCTGCAGATGGGAATCAGGAAACAGATCTTTCCTCCCCCTAGACACCAGCTCTGCTCCCCTACAACCCCAACCTCACTCTAGGGGCTGAGCAGCTCTAGAGACTGGAGCTTCTGGGCACTAGTGGGCACCACACAGAAATATGAAACATCAAAAGAACATGGTTCAGACCAAAATCTCACAAACCACAGAAAAAGGATCAAATGAAACAGAACTCACCAATCTGCCTGAAAGACAGTTTAAAATAAAAATCATAAACATGCTTATGGGGAAACGGAAAAATATACAAGAACTCAGGAATTTAAGTCGGAGATTGAACTTCATTAAGAAATTCCATATCTGAAATGAAACATACACTGGAGGAATTTAAAAGCAGATTAGATATAGTAGAAGAGAAGGCAAATGGAATAGAAACTAGAGGAGAGGAATACAAAGAAGCTGAGGCACAGAGAGAGAAAAGAATCTCTAAGAATGAAACAATATTGAGAGAACTGGGCAACCAATCTAAACAGAACAATATTCATATTATAGGGGTACCAGAAGATGAAGAGAGAGAAAAAGGGATAGAAAGTGTCATTGAGGAGGTAATTGCTGAAAACTTCCCCAATCTGGGGAAGGAGATAGTCTCTCAGGTCATGGAGGTGCACAGATCTCAAAACACCAGGGACCCAAGGAAGACAACATCAAGACATACAATAATTAAAATGGCAAAGATCAAGGATAAAGACAGACTTTTAAAAGCAGCTACAGAGAAAAAAAGATCACATTCAAAGGAAAACCCATCAGGCTATCATCAGACTTCTCAACAGAAACCTTACAGGCCAGAAGAGAAAGGCATGATATATTTAATACAATGAAGCAGAAGGGCCTTGAACCAAGAATACTATACCCAGCAAGGTTATCATAAATTTGAAGAAGGGATTAAATAATTTTAAGATAAGAAAGAGTTGAGAGAATTTACCTGTCACAAACCAGGTCTACAGTGCATTTTGGAGGGACTCCTATAGATAGACGTATTCCTAAGGCTAAATAGATGTCTCCCAAGGGATAGACAAAGAGTATGGAATACGATTAATAACATACAAAGAATGGAGGAGGATGAAAAAGGAAGGGGAAAAAAAGAACCTTTAGGTTGTGTTTGTAATAGTATCTTAAGTGAGTTAAATTAGACTGTTAGATAGTAAGGGAATTACCCTTGAACCTTTGGTAACCATGAATCTAAAGCCTGCAATGGCAATAAGTACATACCTATTGATAATCACCCTAAATGTAAATGGTCTGAATGCACAAATCAAAAGACATAGAGTCACTGAATGGATAAAAAAAACAAGACCCATCTGTATACTGCCTATAAGAGACTCATTTCAAACCCAAAGACATACACAGACTGAAAGTAACGGGATGGATAAAGATATTTCATGCAACTAACAGGGAGAAAAAAGCAGGAATTTCAGACTTGTATCAGACAAAATAGACTTCAAAACAAAGAAAGTAACAAGAGCCAAAGAAGGACATTACATAATGATAAAGGGGTCAGTCCAACAAGAAGATATAACTATTATAAATATCTATGCACCCAACACAGGATCACCTACATATGTGAAACAAATAGTAACAGAATTAAAGGGGGAAATAGAATGCAACACATTAATTCTAGGAGACTTCAACACATCACTCACTCCAAAGGACAGATCAAGCAGACAGACAATAAGTAAAGAGACAGAGGCACTGAACAATGTATTAGAACAGATGGACCTAACGGACATCTACAGAACACTCCATCCAAAAGCAACAGGATACACATTCTTCTCAAGTGCACATGGAACATTTACAAGAATAGATCATATACTAGGCAACAAAAAGAACCTCAGTAAATTCAAAAAGACTGAAATTGTACCAACCAGCTTCTCAGATCACAAAGGTATGAAACAAGAAATAAATTACAGAAAGAAAATGAAAAAGCTCACAAACACATGGAGGCTTAATAACATGCTCCTAAATAATGAATGGATCAATGACCAAATAAAAACAGAGATCAAGCAATATATGGAGACAAATGACAACAATAATTCAACAACACAAAATTTGTGGGATGCAGTGAAGGCAGTGGTAAGAGGGAAATATATTGCAATACAGGCCTACCTCAGGAAAGAAGAACATTCCCAAATGAAGAGTCTAAACTCACAATTAATGAAACTAGAAAAGGAAGAACAAATGAGGCCCAAAGTCAGTAAAAGGAGGGACATAATAAAGGTTAAAGCAGAAATAAATAAAATTGAGAAGAATAAAACAATAGAAAGAATCAGTGAAAGCAGGAGCTGGTTCTTCAAGAAAATAAACAAAATAGATAAACCCCTAGCCAGACTTACCAAGAAAAAAAGAGAGTCTACACACTAGAACAGAATCAGAAATGAGAAAGGAACAATCACAATGGACACCACAGAAATAAAAAGAATGATGAGAAAATACTGTGAAAAATTATATGGTAACAAACTGGATAACCTAGAATAAATGGATAACTTTCTAGAAAAATACAACCTTCCAAGGATGACCCAGGAAGAAACAGAAAATCTGAATAGACCAAATATCATCAAAGAAATTGAATTCATAATAAAAAAACTACCTAAGAACTAAATCCTTGGACCAGATAGTTTCACTGCTGAATTTTATCAAATATTTAATGAAGACATAATATCCATTCTCCTTAAAGTTTTCCAAAAAGTAGAAGAGGAAGGAATACTCTCAAACTCATTCTATGAGGCCAGCATCACTCTAATTCCAAAACCAGAAAAAGACACCACAAAAAAAGAAAATTACAGACCAATATCCCTTATGTACATACATGGAAAAATACTCAACAAAATAGTAGCAAACTGAATTCATCCATCATAATCAAGTGGGATTCATCTCAGGGATGCAAGGATGGTACAACATTCAAAAATCCATCAACATCATCCACCACATCAACAAAAAGAAGGACAAAAACCACATGAGCATCTCCACAGATGCTGAAAAAGTATTCGACAAAATTCAACATTCACTCATGATAAAAACTCTCCACAAAATGGGTATAGAGGGCAAGTACCTCAACATAATAAAAGCCGTATATGACAAACCCACAGCCAACATTATACTTAACAGTGAGAACTGAAGGCTTTCCTTTAAGATGTGGAACAGGACAAGGATGTCCACTCTCCCCACTTTTAGTCAACACACTATTGGAGGTCCTAGCCACGGGAATCAGACAACACAAAGAAATAAAAGGCATCCAGATTGGCAAGGAAGAAATTAAACTGTCCCTGTTTGCAGATGACATGATATTGTACATTTAAAAAACCCTAAAAAATCCACTCCAAAACTACTAGATCTAATATCTGAATTCAACAAAGTTGCAGGATACAAAATTAATACACAGAAATCTGTTGCATTCCTATACACTAACGATGAACTAGCAGAAAGAGAAATAAGGAAAACAATTCCATTCACAATCTAATCAAAAAGAATAAAATACCTAGGAATAAACCTAACCAAGGAAGTGAAAGACCTATACCCATAGAAAATTACAAGATACTCTTAAGAGAAATTACAGAGGACACTAATAAATGGAAATTGATCCCTTGCTCTCACCTAAGAAGAATTAATATTGTCAAAATGGTCATCCTGCCCAAAGCAATCTACAGATTCAATGCAATCCCTATCAAAACACATACAGCATCCTTCAATGAACTAGAGCAAATAGTTCTAAAATTCATATGGAACTACAAAAGACCCCGAATAGCCAAAGCAATCCTGAGAAGTAAGAATAAAGCAGGGGGAATTACACTCCCTGACTTCAAGCTTTACTACAAAGCCACAGTAATCAAAACAATTTGATACTGGCACAAGAACAGAACCACAGACCAGTGGAACATAATAGATACTCCAGACATTAACCCAAACATATATGGTCAATTAATATATGAAAAAGGAGCCATGGACATACAATGGGGAAATGACAGCCTCTCCAACAGCTGGTGTTGACAAAACTGGACAGCTACATGTAAGAAAATGAAACTGGATCACTGTCTAACCCCATACACAAAAGTAAATACAAAATGGATCAAAGACCTGAATGTAAGCCATGAAACCATAAAACTCTTAGAAAAAAACATAGGCAAAAATCTCGGACATAAACATGAGTGACTTCTTCATGATCATATCTCCCCAGGCAAGGGAAACAAAGGCAAAAATGAACAAGTGGGACTATACCAAGCTGAAAAGCTTCTGTACAGCAAAGGACACCATCAATTGAACAAAAAGGTATCCTACAGTATGGGAGAATATATTCATAATTGACAGATCCGATAAAGGGTTGACATCCAAAACATATAAAGAGCTCACTCACCTCAACAAACAAAAAGCAAATAATCCAATTAAAAAATGGGCAGAGGAGCTGAATAGACAGTTCTCCAAAGAAGGAATTCAGATGGCCAACAGACACATGAAAACATGCTCCACATAGCTAGTCATCAGAGAAATGCAAATTAAAACCATAATGAGATATCACCTCACACCAGTAAGGATCGCCACCATTCAAAAGACGAACAACAAGAAATGTCAGTGAGGTTGTGACGAAAGGGGAATCCTCCTACACTGCTGGTGGGAATGTAAACTAGGTCAGCCATTGTGAAAAGCAGTACAGAGGTTCCTCAAAAAGCTCAAAATAGACTTACTATTTGACCCAGGAATTCCACTTCTAGGAATTTATCCTAAGAATACAGCAGCCCAGTTTGAAAAAGACAAATGCACCCTTATGTTTATCACAGCACTATTTACAATACCCAAGAAATGGAAGCAACCTAAGTGTCCATCAGTAGATGAATGGATAAAGAAGAGGTGGTACATATACACAGCGGAATATTATTCAGCCATAATGAGACAGAGACCATGGATATAGTCAGAGTAGGGTGAGGACCTCCAGAGGGGGCAGGGCAGGATATTTGCAGTCAGAGCAATGTAACTACATGCAAGGAAACCCCCCTATGAAAATTCTATGTTAAACATTGAGCTCTAGAATCATTCTTCAGTGAGATCAGTTAATGCTCCCCAGATAAAGAAGAGTAGCACATGTTTTATTATGCTAATCATTTGTAACCATGTGTAAGATTCACTTTAGCATGCTAAAAGACCCAGGCCTATGTGCTCTTTCCTTCTTTAGATCTGACAAGGTAATTTTGCAAATAGAGCAACTAACTTAGCATGCAGACCCAGCTGTAGATGACATGGTAAAAGGCAAGAAGAATTCCATCTTAAAGATGAGATTGCATTTTAACACCCAGGTAGTTCAAGAGGCAGGCTTCCTTAGCAAATAGACAATACCTCAGCCCACCTTGGGGGCTGGGCAGGAAGCCTTTTGATATGCTCCCAGACCAAGGTGCCAGTGTCCCAGAGAGAAATTAAGACAGGAAATTCCCTACGTTAAGTTAATTTTTAATATTCAGAGACCACTTAACAAGTCCACACCCCTAAGTTTTTTTCATATTCTCGAAAAATCCTCAACTGCCTATAAAACCCCCTAGACAATGCATCACTACAGACTCTCTTGTCTCTTCCTGGCATGAGTTGGGAGCTCTGTTCTTTCACTGTATCGCTAAATAAAAGCTTGTACCTTGCTCTCCTACCTTGACTGTTTGTGAAGCTCACTCTTCAGCTCCACAAACAAGAACCCTGGCATCAATAAGAAGAAAACAAATCCTAACATTTGCAACAACATGGATGGAGCTAGAGGGTATTATGCTCAGTGAAATAAGCCAGGTGGAGAAAGACAAGTACCAAGTGATTTCACTCATATGTGGAGTATAAGAACAATGAAAAAACTGAAGGAACAAAACAGCAGCAGAATCACAGAACCCAAGAATGGACTAACAGTTACCAAAGGGAAAGGGACTGGGAATGGTGGGTGGGAAGGGAGGGATAAGGGGGGGTGGAAGAAATGGGGCATTACAATTAGCATGTATAATGGGGGGAGCACGGGGAGGGCTGTTCAACACAGAGAAGACAATTAGTGACTCTACAGTATCTTCCTACACTGATGGACAGTGACTGTAATGGGATTTGTGGGGGGGAGCCTAGTAAACATAATGTTCCTCATGTAATTGTAGATTAGTGATACCAAAATAAAAATAAATAAATAAATAAATAAATAAATAAAATCTTAAGCCCTGAACAAAATTCACAGTATCTGAGTCCAGAGGTGAATTTGAAATTACTAAAAATTCAATTTTTAATTATTTTTATCATGTCTTCTTAACTTTTCTAAGAAAGGGATATGAACCACCCTGGCTCATGGGAAAGTTTAAGGTATTAAGTATTGTAAGGCGCCTAAACACGCCACCCAAAACACGCCACTTTGGCATAAGGATTACTCTGAGCGGAAGACAGTTGAGAAACAGATACAAGAAAAGCTTTCTGCTCTCTCCCTATCTGCCTAAAAACAGGACACAAATTTTCAAAGGTGTCCCCTTTCTATCTCTACTAGGAAGGACACAAGTAAATCACCAGAGACAACGGACGTTCACCAGCCTGGAGAGGGAACCAGAGGAATTTACGTATCTTTTACTGACTAGCTTCCTTGGCCATTGGTTTCCCATGTAGTTGCCCTCCCACAGTTTGCTGCCCCTAGAGAGCCAAAGTCCTTTTCCCTCCTCTTGTTGCTCCTCTAAAACGCTAGTGATCCTTTGCTAAGATGCTGTATAGGGTAAGATTCTGACCTCATTTCTCTCACCTCTGAGTCTAACCGCCCCCCACCCCCATGCCCCTCAGCTGATGAACTTGGGCTGGCTTGTCTCTCCTTAATCTGCTATTGTCAGCCCAGTTTGCTGGTTCAGCCAGAGAAGGGCAGTAGGAAAAAGCAGTCTTGTTACCCTACAGTATGCCCAGATTCTGTGCTCTGCCTCACAAGGTGATCCCATTCCTTGATCAGCATAAATGCAGGGCACATGCGCAGCATCCCTGTAGTGGCTGGCGGGGAAGAGCCTTGAGGGAAGCAGTTTCCAACGCCACTGGGTATCAGACTTGCCTGGAGGGCTTTAAAATGCAGCATCGCTGGGTTGCAGGTTCAGCAGACCTGGGCTGGGGCTCTCCAGGTAAGAGCGCTTCTTCCTGCAGGGCTGGGAAAGAGCCCTGAGCCTTTCTGTGGCAGCCCTCATGCGTTCCCACAAACAGAGGGCCTGGAGGTCAGAACTCAGAAACGATCAGTGTGCAGGCATGCCTTCTTCTTCCAGGCTCCAGGGTATTATCTCTTTCTTGCCCATTCCTGCTGTTGGAGGTCCCTGAGTTCCTCCTCCATCTGCAAAGCCATCACTGCGGAGTCCACTCCCACCCTCCCTCTCTGATTCTGACCCTCTGCTTCCCTCTTGCACAGACCCCTGTGGTGCGTCGGGCCCACCTGCATAACCCGGATAGTCTCCCTAACTCAAGATTCTGAATCACAGCTGTAAAACTGCTTTTGCCATGTAAGGGGACATAGTCACAGGTTCCAGGGCTTAGGGTATGGACAGCTCTGAGGGCCTTTATTTTGACCACCCTAAAGATTAATAAAGGCCTTCATACAACTCCATCCCAACACCTATAGTAGCACGCATCTCTAACTCCACCATTTGGCTGCTCTGTCCAAGGCTTTTCTGCTTTTGCAAGAGAGGGTGCCAAAACATGACAGAAAGACAGAGAGAGGGATACTGGGGTGCCTGAGAGGACCTTTTTCATTCAACCACCTTTCCCTTCCTTGGTATCTGGATGGCTGTAAGTCTGGGGAGAGGAAATCCTGGGGCAAAATATCTCTAAAAATCGAAATCAGTCAAAGGGAGAAATAAAGTTTAAAACCCATTTATTGCTTACAAAACTGCAATCTGGGGCCATTTCTCTCTTTCCTGTTCCAGCAGAAGCTAAAAATCGGCTGTCCTCCTCACCTCTCAGGTATAGATAGATAAGCCCTCCAGTTGCCCAGGTAATTACCCATTGATAAGGAGATGAACTTCTCTCTACCCCTGAGGAGTGATGCAAATGCACTAAAGCCATACTTCTTTCCACCACGGAACGCCTATTGATATGCAGAGGTACTAAAGCCAGGTGACATATTCTGGAAATGTTACAATTTTACCCACAATGACTAAAATAGAGATTTTTTTTCACAAGGACAGTATCCTATAAAAAGCCTATCCTTTTTGCAGCCAAATGCAGGGATGTGCATTTCAAATTCAATGATTCCCCCAAAGCCACGAACTTAAAACTTTTCCTACCAATGCCTAGTGGTCATCACAACCCTCACTGTGACCTAAGACCCCACACTGGAGGGAAAGTGGGCATAGTCTTTTTTTTTTAAGATTTTTAAAAACTGAAGTATGGTTGATATACAATATTATGTTGGGTTCAGGTGTATAATATAGTGTTTCAACAATTATGTCCATTACTAAATGCTCACCACAATAAGTATAGTTACCATCTGTCAAAACACAAAAGTATTATGATATTATTTACTATACTTCCTATGCTGTACTTTCATCCTCATGACTAATATATTTTATAATTGGAGGTTTATACCTCTTTTTCCCCTATGTAGTCCACCCATCTCCCCACTGCTCTCCCCTTTGGGAACTATCATTCTGTTCTCTGTGTTTATGAGTCTGTTTATGTTTTATTTTTAGACTCCACATATAAGTGAAATTATTTGGTACTTGTCTTTCTCTGGCTTATTTCACTGAGCATAATACCCTCTAGGTCCCCCTATGGTGCTGCAAATGGCAAGATTTCTTGTTTATGGCTGAATAATATTCCTTCGTATATATGTACCACCTCTTCATCCATTCACATACTGACAGACACTTAGGTTGCTTCCACATTTTGACTATTATAAACAATGCTGTGATAAACATAGGGTTGTGTGTATTTTTTGATGCTGGGGTTCTTGTTTGCAGAGTTGAAGAATGAATTTAGCAAACACCCAAGGTACTGTTACAGAAAATACTGGAAAAACCTGGACTGAATCACTGGTGGAAGAACCAAGTGGCATTCAGAAGTATTGAAGCATTGAGGTTTATTTTACACCAGCAGGCTCAGAGCAGAGTAATCTCCCAAGGTCTGAGCCCCAAACAAAGGCAAGGGGAGCAATTTGTATCTTTCTGCTTCAGTATCTGCAACATTTCTATGTGCACAGCAAACAAGCAAGCAAGGTGGGGAGTAAGTTTAGGGAGTGAGGTCAGGGAGTAATTACGTGGCAGAGCGGGGAGTGAAGGGGAGGGGGAAGTTAAGGGAGTTTCTGTTGTCTTTGCTAAGAAGAGAAGCAGAAGGGAGTCACCTGGACTAGATTGCTGTCCTTGTAAATTTTTCCCTATCAGTAGGAGAGCCGGGGAGATGCTTTTATTGAGATACAGGGAGAGGACAGAGCTCCTGGCTCATGCCAGGAGGGGACAAGAGAGCCCTGGGTGGTGCATTGTCTAGATTTATAGGCAGTTGAGGACTTGGGAGAACTGATAAAGGGCTTAGGGTGTGGACTTGTTAAAGTAGCCTTAGGATGTTTGTCTCGGATGAGATATTAAGTCCCTTTAGCATGCTAAAGTGAATCTTACACATGATTACAAACCATTAGCATAATAAAAATATGGGCTACTTTCCTTTATCTGGGGAGTATCAACTGATCTCACTGAAGAATGACTCTAAAGCTAAATGTTTAACACAGAGTTTTGGTAGGGGGTTTGCTTGCATATAGTTACATTGCTCTGACTAAATATCCAGCCCGGCTCCTTCCAGAGGCCACTACCCTATTCTTTCTAAGCCCATGGTCATGGTCTAATTTTCACATTAATGTTTTTGTTTTCTTTAGGTAAATTCCCAGAAGTTAAATTACTGGGTAGCATGGTATTTTTTTTTTTTTTGGTATCATTAATATACACCTACATAAATAACAATGTGGTTACTAGATTGCCCCAATTATCAAATCCCCACTGGTGCCAGGGTTCTTGTTCGTGAAGCTGAAGAATGAGCTTCACAAACACTCAAGGCAGGAGAGCAAGGTACAGGCTTTTATTTAGAAATAAAGTGAGAGAATAGAGCTCCTGCTCACAACAGAAGGGGACAAGAGAGCCCATAGTGGTGCGTTATCTAGGGGGTTTTATAGGCAGTTGAGGATTTTTCAAGAACATGAAAAAAACTTAGGGATGTGGACTTGCATCACCTGCCCTGTCCTCAAGGTAGGCTGGGTCAAAGTCTGATTGCTGGAGCTGACAGCAGAGTCACGGGTTATGCTGATACCCTTACAGAATGAAACATCCCAGGCCAAGTAGCTTCTGGCCTTTTAACCTTTAACTGATCTCACTGAAGAGGTCTATATCTTTACCCTAGAGAATTTGTGTGACCTTGACTTTGCATAATGCTTAGCACAGACTTTCAATAGGGACTTCTTTGCTCATTGTTACATTGCTCTGACTGTAAATATTCCACACTGCTTTTCCTGGAAGCCCCCACCCTACTCTGACTACACCTACAGTCCCTGTCTCATTCCCCACTCTACAGATGGAGACCCTAGCTGCTGCTAGGGAAAGGGGGCGATGACCACTCTGGCTGCTTCATGCTGAGAATGGGCACAGTAAAGGGTGCAGTTAGGTCTCCATCAGCGGTCAGTTGAGAGGGCTTTGGAAGATGGGCACTTCTATTCCAGGTTCCATTTCTATTACTATTTGCAGTTTTGTAGCTTCTAGGCAAGATAGAACAAATTGTGTTGTTAGGTTAAGTAGCAACATCTGGAGTTGGGTTTTCCATTCTGGAGATTAAGAATGCATGGTTGAGAGGAGGGAGCCAAGATGGCGGTGTGAGTAGAGCAGCGGAAATCTCCTCCCAAAACCACATATATCTATGAAAATATAACAAAGACAACTCGTCCTAGAATAAAGACCAGAGGACACAGGACAACAGCCAGACCACATCCATACCTGCGAGAAGCCAGTGCCTCGTAAAGGGCGTAGATACAAGCCCCAGCCCGGCGGGAACCAAGCGCCCCTCCCCCCAGCTCCTGGCAGGAGAAGAGTAGGCAGAGCGGGAGGGAGAGGGAGCCCAGGACTGCTGAACACCCAGCCCCAGCCATCCGGACCAGAGCGCAAACACAGTGAGTGTGCAGGGCCTTGGATACTAGGGAAACAGGGCAGCAAAAACGGTGAGCGGGTATTGGAGGCCTGGCGCCGGAGGACATAAGACAAGCAAGCGGCCATTTTTTTTTTTTTTTTTTTTTGCTGTTTTGTTTTGGCGAGCGCTTTTTGGAAGTATTAAAGGGAAACGGACCCCAATGCTAGGAAAACAGGGCAGTAAGACCGGGGAGCAGATGCCTGAGGCTGGTGCTGGAGAATAAAGAAAAACGAGCGGCCATTTTTTCTTTGTCTATTTATTTTTTTTAATTAAAAAAATTTTTTTTTTTACTGGTTGTTGTTTTGTTTTGGCGGGTGCTTTTTGGAAGTCTTAAAGGGGCAGGGTGGGACACTTAATCCAGAAGCAGGGAATCTGGGGAACTCTGGGCACCATAATCCCCTGGGCTGCAGGGAGCAGGGAGGCCCCTTACGGAGATAAAAAGCCTCCCGGCAGCTCCCCCTCCAACGCGACTCCACCACTTTGGAGCAGCAGCCAGAACCAGGCCACGCCCACAGCAACAGCGGATATAAACTCCATAGCAGCCTGGCAGGAAGCAGAAGCCCTGTCTGCGCGCAGCTACCCAGCACAAGCAACTAGAGGTCGCTGTTCTCCCAGGAGAGGAAGAGGAGGGCCACAAACGAACAAGAAGGGAAGTTCTTCCAGCCGTCACTCGTTCCAGCTCTGCAAACTATTCCTCTCACCATGAAAAGGCAAAACTACAGGCAGACAAAGATCACAGAGACAACACCAGAGAAGGAGACAGACCTAACCAGTCTTCCTGATAAAGAATTCAAAATAAAAATCATAAACATGCTGACAGAGATGCAGAGAAATACGCAAGAGATATGGGATGAAGTCCGGAGGGAGATTACAGATGCCAGAAAGGAGATTACAGAAATGAAACAAACTCTGGAAGGGTTTATAAGAAGAATGGATAGGATGCAAGAGGCCATTGATGGAATTGAAACCAGAGAACAGGAACGCATAGAAGCTGACATAGAGAGAGATAAAAGGATCTCCAGGAATGAAACAATATTAAGAGAACTGTGTGACCAATCCAAAAGGAACAATATCCGTATTATAGGGGTACCAGAAGAAGAAGAGAGAAGAAAAGGGACGGAAAGTATCTTGGAAGAAATAATTGCTGAAAACTTCCCCAAACTGGGGGAGGAAATAATCGAACAGACCACGGAAATACACAGAACCCCCAACAGAAAGGATCCAAGGAGGACAACACCAAGACACATAATAATTAAAATGGCAAAGATCAAGGACAAGGAAAGAGTTTTAAAGGCAGCTAGAGAGAAAAAGGTCACCTATAAAGGAAAACCCATCAGGCTAACATCGGACTTCTCAACAGAAACCTTACAGGCCAGAAGAGAATGGCATGATATATTTAATACAATGAAAAAGAAGGGCCTTGAACCAAGGATACTGTATTCAGCATGACTATCATTCAAATATGATGGTGGGATTAAACAATTCCCAGAAAAACAAAAGCTGAGGGAATTTGCTTCCCACAAACCACCTCTACAGGACATCTTACAGGGATTGCTCAAGATGGGAGCACTCCTAGAAAGAGCACAGAACAAAACACCCAACATATGAAGAATGGAGGAGGAGGAATAAGAAGGGAGAGAAGAAAAGAATCTCCAGACAGTGTATATAACAGCTCAATAAGTGAGCTAAGTTAGGCAGTAAGATACTAAAGAGGCTAACCTTGAACCTTTGGTAACCACGAATTTAAAGCCTGCAATGGCAATAAGTACATATCTTTCAATAGTCACCCTAAATGTTAATGGGTTGAATGCACCAATCAAAAGACACAGAGTAATAGAATGGATAAAAAAGCAAGACCCATCTATATGCTGCTTACAAGAAACTCACCTCAAACCCAAAGACATGTACAGACTAAAAGTCAAGGGACGGAAAAACATATGTCAGGCAAACAACAGCGAGAAGAAATCAGGAGTTGCAGTACCAATATCAGACAAAATAGACTTCAAAACAAAGAAAGTAACAAGAGATAAAGAAGGACACTACATAATGATAAAGGGCTCAGTCCAACAAGAGGATATAACCATTCTAAATATATATGCACCCAACACAGGAAAACCAGCATATGTGAAACAAATACTAATAGAACTAAAGGGGGAAATAGACTGCAATGCATTCATTCTAGGAGACTTCAACACACCACTCACCCCAAAGGATAGATCCACCAGGCAGAAAATAAGTAAGGACATTGAAGCACTGAACAACACAGTAGAGCAGGTGGAACTAATAGACATCTACAGAACTCAACATGCAAAAGCAACAGGATACACATTCTTCTCAAGTGCACATGGAACATTCTCCAGAATAGACCACATACTAGGCCACAAAAAGAGCCTCAGTAAATTCCAAAAGATTGAAATCCTACCAACCAACTTTTCAGACAACAAAGGCATAAAACTAGAAATAAACTGTACAAAGAAAGCAAAAAGGCTCACAAACACATGGAGGCTTAACAACACACTCCTAAATAATCAATGGATCAATGACCAAATCAAAATGGAGATCCAGCAATATATGGAAACAAATGACAACAACAACACTAAGCCCCAACTTCTGTGGGACACAGCAAAAGCAGTCTTAAGAGGAAAGTATATAGCAATCCAAGCATATTTTAAAAAGGAAGAACAATCCCAAATGAATGGTCTAATGTCAGAATTACCGAAATTGGAAAAAGAAGAACAAATGAGGCCTAAGGTCAGCAGAAGGAGGGACATAATAAAGATCAGAGAAGAAATAAATAAAATTGAGAAGAATAAAACAATAGCAAAAATCAATGAAACCAAGAGCTGGTTCTTCGAGAAAATAAACATAATAGATAAGCCTCTAGCCAGACTTATTAAGAGGAAAAGAGAGTCAACACAAATCAACAGTATCAGAAAGGAGAAAGGAAAAATCATGACGGACACCACAGAAATACAAAGAATTATTAGAGAATACTATGAAAACCTATATGCTAACAAGCTGGGAAACCTAGGAGAAATGGACAACTTCCTAGAAAAATACAACCTTCCAAGACTGACCCAGAAAGAAACAGAAAATCTAAACAGACCAATTACCAGTAATGAAATTGAAGCGGTAGTCAAAAAACTACCACAAAACAAAACCCCCGGGCCAGATGGATTTACCTTGGAATTTTATCAGACATACAGGGAAGACATAATACCCATTCTCCTTAAAGTTTTCCAAAAAATAGAGGAGGAGGGGTACTCCCAAACTCATTCTATGAAGCTAACATCACCCTAATACCAAAACCAGGCAAAGACCCCACCAAAAAAGGAAACTACAGACCAATATCCCTCATGAACGTAGATGCAAAAATACTCAACAAAATATTAGCAAACCGAATTCAAAAACACATCAAAAGGATCATACACCATGACCAAGTGGGATTCATCCCAGGGATGCAAGAATGGTACAACATTCGAAAGTCCATCAATATCATCCACCACATCAACAAAAAGAAAGACAAAAACCACATGATCATCTCCATAGATGCTGAAAAAGCATTTGACAAAGTTCAACATCCATTCATGATAAAAACTCTCAGCAAAATGGGAATAGAGGGCAAGTACCTCAACATAATAAAGGCCATCTATGATAAATGCACAGCCAACATTATATTGAACAGCGAGAAGCTGAAAGCATTTCCTCTGAGATCGGGAACTAGACTGGGATGCCCACTCTCCCCACTGTTATTTAACACAGTACTGGAGGTCCTAGCCACGGCAATCAGACAAAACAAAAAAATACAAGGAATCCAGATTGGTAAAGAAGAAGTTAAACTGTCACTATTTGCAGATGACATGATACTGTACATAAAAAACCCTAAAGACTCCACCCCAAAACTACTTGAACTGATATCGGAATACAGCAAAGTTGCAGGATACAAAATCAACACACAGAAATCTTTGGCTTTCCTATATACTAACAATGAACCAACAGAAAGAGAAATCAGGAAAACAACTCCATTTACAATTGCATCAAAAAAATAAAATTCCTAGGAATAAACCTAACCAAAGAAGTGAAAGACTTATAGTCTGAAAACTACAAGTCAGTCTTAAGAGAAATTAACAGCGACACTAACAGATGGAAACTCATCCCATGCTCGTGGCTAGGAAGAATTAATATCGTCAAAATGGCCATCCTGCCCAAAGCAATATACAGATTTGATGCAATCCCTACGAAACTACCAGCAACATTCTTCAATGAACTGGAACAAATAATTCAAAAACTCATATGGAAACACCAAAGACCCCGAATAGCCAAAGCAATCCTGAGAAAGAAGAATAAAGTAGGGGGGATCTCACTCCTCAACTTCAAGCTCTACTATAAAGCCATAGTAATCAAGACAATTTGGTACTGGCACAAGAACAGAGCCACAGACCAATGGAACAGACTAGACAATCCAGACATTAACCCAGACATATATGGTCAATTAATATTTGATAAAGGAGCCATGGACATACAATGGTGAAATGACAGTCTCTTCAACAGATGGTGCTGGCAAAACTGGACAGCTACATGTAGGAGAATGAAACTGGACCATTGTCTAACCCCATATACAAAAGTAAACTCAAAATGGATCAAAGACCTGAATGTAAGTCATGAAACCATTAAACTCTTGGAAGAAAACATAGGCAAAAATCTATTAGACATAAACATGAGTGACCTCTTCTTGAACATATCTCCCCGGGCAAGGAAAACAACAGCAAAAATGAACAAGTGGGACTATATTAACCTGAAAAGGTTCTGTACAGCAAAAGACACCATCAATAGAACAAAAAGGAACCCTACAGTATGGGAGAATATATTTGAAAATGACAGATCTGATAAAGGCTTGATGTCCAGAATATATAAAGAGCTCACACACCTCAACAAACAAAAAACAAATAACCCAATTAAAAAATGGTCAAAGGAACTGAACAGACAGTTCTCCAAAAAAGAAATACAGATGGCCAACAGATACATGAAAAGATGCTCCACATCGCTAATTATCAGAGAAATGCAAATTAAAACTACAATGAGGTATCACCTCACACCAGTAAGGATGGCTGCCATCCAAAAGACAAACAACAACAAATGTTGGCGAGGCCGTGGGGAAAGGGGAACCCTCCTACACTGCTGGTGGGAATGTAAATTAGTTCAACCATTGTGGAAAGCAGTATGGAGGTACATCAAAATGCTCAAAACAGACTTACCATTTGACCCAGGAATTGCACTCCTAGGAATTTACCCTGAGAATGTAGCAATCAAGTATGAGAAAGACCAGTGCACCCCTATGTTTATCGCAGCACTATTTACAATAGCCAAGAATTGGAAGCAACCTAAATGTCCGTCGATAGATGAATGGATAAAGAAGATGTGGTACATATACACAATGGAATACTACTCAGCCATAAGAAAAGGGCAAATCCTACCATTTGCAGCAACATGGATGGAGCTGGAGGGTATTATGCTCAGTGAAACAAGCCAAGCGGAGAAAGAGAAAAACCAAATGATTTCACTCATCTGTGGAATATAAGAACAAAGGAAAAACTGAAGGAACAAAACAGCAGCAGAATCATAGAACTCAAGAATGGACTAACAGGTACCAAAGGGAAAGGGACTGGAGATGATGGGTGAGTAGGGAGGTACAAGGGGGCAGAAGAAGAAGGGGGGTATTAAGATTAGCATGCATGGGGGGGTGGGAGAAAGGGGAGGGCTCTGCAACACAGAGAAGGCAAGTAGTGATTCTACAACATTTGCTATGCTGATGGACAGTGACTGTAAAGGGGTTTATCGGGGGGACCTGGTATAGGGGAGAGCCTAGTAAACATAATATTCATCATGTAAGTGTAAATTAATGAAAGCAAAAAAAAAAAAAGGCAGTTCCTGTGTGGTGACCTCCAATGAGTTCTACACAAGGGTATAAAGAGCATATAAAAGTATAGGCAAAGGGTCTCTTTGTGTTTATACAGAGGATCAAAGCCTAATTGGGCTACCCCGAAAATGAACTAAGATACTATATGAAAAAGAACTTCCAACATCAGCACTCTCTGGAAGACTCATGCCAGAAGATGATCATCAAAAAACCCCAACAAAGATCCATGCACTGCTACAGCTGTAGATGCACTCATCCCACCAGTTCCTGGACTTGCCATGGGAATGAAGAAGGAGATATCTAAGCTGGCCTGTGCATACAGTAAAACAACAAATTTGAGTGGATCTATACTGTTGGAACTCAACCAAAAATTAGGAGAAGTGCAAATTGTAGCACTCCAAAATCTTACAACTACAGACTATTTACTGTTAAAAGAACATATGGGATGTGAACATTCCCCAGGAATGGGTTGTTTTAATTTGTCTGATTTCTCTCAGACTGTTCAAGTTCAGTTGGACAATATCCACCATATCATAGATAAGTTTTCACAAATGCCTAAGGTGCCTAACTGGTTTTCTTGGTTTCACTGGAGATGGCTGGTAATTACAGGTATGCTTTGGTTATGTAACTATACTCCTATTATGTTAATGTGTGTGCACAATTTAAGTAGTAGTTTAAAACCTATACATGCTGAAGTTACTCTACAAGAAGATATGTGAAAGAAATAGTCAATCTTCCCATGTTTTCTTCCACCTGCTACTTCTATAGCTTTTCTTCTTCCTTCGTAATTACAACCCTTAAATAGAATTCGTGCCTCATATCAAATTTACCGAGTGTCATAATTCTTCCAAGTGGTAAAGATACCTCAAGACAAATGCTGGACATAGAAGCCACAGGGCATAAATATGCAATGAAGTAAAAAGCTAAGCTTTTCAAACAATAAGGCTTCTCTCTCACTTACCAACTTTACATTTCCCTATATGGCCCCAGAAGATGACTGGTTAGCCAGAGACGGGTAAGATTCCTTAAGGGAGGAACAACCTAAGACAGGCACAGTCACAGGAGGCCATTAGGTGAGAAATTGGGGATCAACAGAGGTGAGGCTTAGAACCTCACCCCCCTGTTCTGAGAGAAATCTTCTGCATCTGTGGATGTTTTATTGCCCTTGTCTAGCTTGGATTAACACATAGTCTACAGGCACACACCTGATCATCTACATTTGCTCTCTTACAACACTAAACAATGTTTTCTACCTTTATCTTGTATCTACCTACCACTTCAGCATTTTATTAAAAATAATAATAATAAAGAGAGATATGTGGTATCCACATATAAATCAAGTATAAAAATCAAATGAGTATTCATATTTGAACTGACTGTTTATAGTTCATAATGCATGAGCAAAACCGAAAGTTTCGGTGATGACTGCCCTTGTACTGTTCACCATGTAACTTATTCACTATGTAAGAATTTGTTCTCCATGTAAGAACTTGTTCGTTATGCTTCAGAAGATTGGAGACTGATGAAAATTAGGCTTGGGGTGGATTAATGATTGTGCATTGAGCATTGACTCCCCTATACAGAATTTTATTGTTGTTAACAACCATTTGGTCAATAAATACGAGAGATTCCCTCACAAACAAAAAAAAAAGTACACACTTCCAATTGTAAAATAAATAAGTAACCGGGATGTAATGTATAGCATAAGGAATATAGTCAAAATATTGTAACAACTTGGTATGGTGATAGCTGGTACCTAGAATTATCATGTATATAAATGTTGAATCACTGTGTTGTACACCTGAAACTAATGTAATGTAATACTGTGTGTCAACTACCCTTCAATGAAAAATAATTATCTACAAAAAAAAAAAAAAAAGAGTGCATGGTTGAATATGAGAACTAGAAATAGTAAAACTTTAATTGAAATGACAGGAGAAAACTAAAACATCTGGAAAATCAGAGCCAGATATTTTGAAGAAGCTAGAATTCTGGATTTAGTTTATGTCGCAATGACTAGTATTAGGAT
Organism: Manis pentadactyla; assembly: GCF_030020395.1. Taxonomy (NCBI): domain Eukaryota; kingdom Metazoa; phylum Chordata; class Mammalia; order Pholidota; family Manidae; genus Manis; species Manis pentadactyla. The sequence goes on along the minus strand of NC_080021.1, from coordinate 120,685,655 downwards.
TTAGTATGGATAAGGCTGCATTATTGAAACAATACTTTTCTCTAAAATCACCCTCATTTTTATCAGAAGTAACCAGGTTAAGAAAATAATTAATACTTGGCTTTATTATTTACATAAGTGCAGCAAGAAAAGCAATTGATTACATAGGCTCTTTTAAATGTGCTTTGCTGGAACTTTTTATAAGGAATTTCAGATTGAACTTTTAAAGGCCTCTTGAGGCCAGAAAGCCAAGCTAGACTTGCCATCAGGTTTTGCCAGCAGTACCTGTAGATTTGGGTGAATTCCTCTCTTCTTGAGGTTCCCAAGACATTCCTGAGGTTCCTGCACCTGCCAGGAAGTGACCTTCCTTACTCACCTGGTAAGGCTGCTGGGAACCCTGTAAGCAAGGTACCATGCCATTTCTTCTAAGGAGCTTTGTTGGCTTTATAAAGTCAACCTTAGTTTCTTAAAGCTGTCTGTTCCTATCTGAGTTTACACACGTGTCTCTCAGGTATGACATTCCAGTCAAAGCCTTGGTAGTATAACCTGTGTTTTTAATTTGTCCTCTTACAAGGAAAGCAGGTTCTTATTGAACTTATGCAAATAAACATACTGCCATGAAATATAAAAAGTCACTGAGAGTTTTTAAATTCTGGAGGGATCATGTAGAGAGAAACATAAAGTTTCAATTCTGCTTATAGATAGTCATTTAATAAACTGTTGTCAGCTTAAGAGAAAAAGCTTAAAGCACTTAATCAGCAACATTTGAAACAAAAAGCCACAAAATCATCTTCCTTAGTTTACTTAATCCTATGTAACCAATATCTGTTCTGCTGAAATCTAGTTCTTTACTAGTTTAGGAGTAATAAAACAGTGACTATAAATGACAAAAGACTTACAAATGACAATGGTTAAAGATCTGATGAGAGCTTACTGTAAGACAGTTGACATAAGGAAATTTGGATATTTCTATAACACAAAAAATTCAGTAACAAAGTTTAGCATGATTCCCTTTGACAGTGCTTTCCAGGTAATTAAGCAGGTAATCATATATCAGATAAATAAGCCAAATTAGCCAAATACTTTCTTCAATGAGAAAAAATTCCTCTGACATGTTCCAGTGGCCCTCTGGAACATATCAGAGTTAAGTAGAGGTAAAAGTACCTTTTTGAATTTGATTTTGGGAAGTTGTCAGAAGAAAGTTTCTTTGGCACTTGCTTAAATAGGATTATAGGTTGCCATGAAGCAATACTTATCCATTTAACCAGAATGACAACAAAATACCTCAAAGGCAAATAAAGAAGGTTACACAGTTTTAAGCAAAGTTTAGCTTTTAGTCCTTTTAATATTAAGATCTCATTTTCTTAAATACTCCAACAACTCACCGAGACTTTAAGCATGAGAAACTGCTTTGATAAAACAATTGGAGAACCCTTTGCAATCTTTCAATATTAAGAGCAGACTAACAGTTAAGAAAACTTTGTCTTTTTAACTTAAAACAAAATTCTAATTTTGCTGTGTACTTGATACCGAGACTCATTTGCTTTAATTTTATATAGCATGACCATACTAAATTCTTCCACAAACTTTCTACAACCTTCTTCTTACATTAGAGTTCTCCATCTAAATAAACAGCTGTACTTTAGAACAAAATTACTTTCTTTTATCAAAAGACACATTCTTTAGTAAGCAGAAATGTTTTCCTTATTACTTTAAGTAGTTTTAATTAGAACTTAAAACCATTAGGTACCTTAATTTTTAGTGAACACTGAGAAGCAGGCTATTGTAAACTGTTACACTAGCATTCTTTAGACTGACAGATGTCTGAACATTTTATAATTTCTGTAACCATGAGCTTTACAGCACAATCTCTCACTAAGTAGAAAGTATATCTTCTTAACTTAGCAAAACTTTGAGGTTTTAGGTTACCACAAAGATTTCTCAGGCTGTAGGTAGGTATACACACTGTAACACACAATTATTATTAACAAAACCTGTATTGAATATTGGACAAAGTCAAGCCTCTAAGCATTTTATTCTTGAAAGATTTAGCAGATAACATCAACTTAAATGACTTTAGGTAAACTTAGGCAGCTGATAACCATAAGGACATGTCTGTTTCAGTTCAACTTAAATTAGCATTAATGCTTAATATTTTCTATTAGAATTTTATGGAGTTTTAGAATGCCCAATTTTCACAAGCCTTGTCTTTAAATCAATTTTATTAATACCATCCGGAGGTAGAAAAATCTTTCATTTACACGCTTAGACACACAAACATACAGATTGAGACATAATGACTACAGTTGGCAACGTTTTTCATAAAAGAACATAAACACAGACAGATAAACTGATACAGAGATTTGAGTTACTGATATTCAATTGCCTTCCCTTTTAGCTTATTTGACTAAAAGTATCTCAGTTTTCAAGAATTCACTCTAAGAGCGAGCAGTTTATATAACTGGGTTAAGGTTTAGATGGACCCAGAATAACAGGGCCCATGAAGGCTCTGAACTGATAGGGACTGTGTGTCTCCAGGTAGCTGGAGATAAAATGCAAGTACACTTCTAGCTCCAGTCATTTAAAGCTAGGCTGTATTGCAGAAGATAAATTTCTTCTGTTTCAGAGAGTTTATTTTAAAAACTTCCCAATTTTTGAAGATAATGAACCCAATAAGTGGAATAGATTTCTACCAAAATAATTTACAAAACTAGTTCCATATTGTAGTAGTTCATGTGACTTTTGACTATGTTCCTTCCTTGCATTAAAATAAATTTAGCTGCATAACCTTATTATATTGCATACTTCTTTCAGGGGCCAAGCCTCTCCATTAGAGAGTTTGTATTGAGGCTAGGCTTGTGTGCAGAAGATAGGACATTTCTTCTTTTCAGGATCTGGAGATCAAAATTGCTCCCAGTTCCTCAGAATGCATGCCAGAGGTGTGTCTGGCTTTAACCTTGAAGAGGATGCTCCCATCTGAAAGAGAGAGAGAGAGAGAGAGACAGGTGTCCAGCACCTGAACAGACTCTTTCTCTGTGAGGGTGTCCCCTCACCTTGGAGCTTAGGTGACAGTGGTCAATAACCCCCTCTGCCAGGCCTACTGGATTTAACCACTCCTTACCAGCGTGGCCTGCACCTTGCTTTGATTCCCCTCTTGCCTTCCCACTAAGCAAGAGTCGCCCCGGAGCTCTGGGTTTAGTGGGACCTTACCAGTGTGCTCCTACTTTATGCCTTTTGGGAGTTTTCCTAGTTTTCTCTGCACGAGCTTTAGTCATTCCTTGAGAGCCCCCTGCCTGTCTGATAAGTGCAGGGACTGTGTGACTTCTTGCTGCCAGAGCCCTGATCTAAGTCACAAGCCTGTTTTGCTTTTCTAGGGCTGCAGAAAAGGAAATGCCTAGCCCCAGGACGACTGCCTCTAAGGAAAGGAGATCAACAGAGTAGAGCTATTTACATGTTGGTCTCAGGTTTCAGCTTGATTACTTTACAGACAATTTACATTTCACAGGAGAAAGTGGTGCAGGCCTAAGAGGAATGCTTTGAATGGAGAGCAAGGGAACTTTTTGCTAAGGCCAGAAATAAAATTCAGGGGCTGCCACGGACATTTATGGAGTGGGGGGCTATACTCTCAAACACCAGTTTCTGCCACTGCCTGGAAATTATCTCACCAGTCACCCACTATAACAAATCTGATCACTGAGACAAGAAGTCGGGGGTCATCTGCGACTCTCGCATAGGTAGCAGCCTAGCTGGAGGTTCACTCAGCGCCATGGATCAATCAGCTGGAGCTGAGATCCAAGGACCACTGTCTACTAGTCCGGTCTGCCCTGGGAGTTCGCAGATTAGGAGAGGAAAGTAGGAAATCGGCTCAGCCACTCCCCGACATTCCTGTCCATCCGGAGGCGGGGGATCAAGGAGCGGCAGACACGGGGAAACCTTTCACCCGAGACTTAAGACTGGTAGCCGATGCTAGTCATCTTTTAAGTGGCTAATGGGTGCCCAGACACATTTTTATGAGATAAAAAGCACAGCATTTAGTTAGGAATAAGAGCGGAGCATAGGTCTCCTACCTTGTGGTGGTGAGCATCGGGTTCCATGAAATTGATGAAGTTAGAAGGGAGTTAGGGACGCCCTCTGCCTCACAGAGGCCAGGGCGGCCTGAAGAAGCAGGCTGGAAGTCAGAGACAGATGAAGAGAGATGCTCCTCATGGATACCCAGTTGGGCTGTCGGGGTCTGATTCCAGACATGCGGGCCTTTGAGAACCCGCTGAAGTGTAGCCTCAGCCTAGACTCTCGCAGGTGCCCACGGCTTTCCTCAGTCCCTCGCATCCGAGGAGATTCCTCTGAAAGGGAATCCTGGTCTCCACTCAGCTGACATTCCTGGCTCCCAAGGGAGATGGGGGATCCACTGAGGGGGATGCAGGGGAACCTGCTGCTCGAGACTTTGAGATCGGCAGCCGGGCTAGTCCCATTTAAGTGGCTAACAAGTGCCCAATTTTGTGTGCCATAGATGGCTTCTTTCTATAAGGACAGTAAAAGAAAAGGTAGGCTTGGATGCCGATACTCACCTCCGAAGTTATCCTGGACGAGCCCCCAAAGATGATGCCGGGATTCTTGTTCACGAAGCTGAAGAATGAGCTTCACAAACACTCAAGGTAGGAGAGCAAGGTACAGGCTTTTATTTAGAAATAAAGTGAGAGAATAGAGCTCCTGGCTCATGCCAGGAGGGGACAAGAGAGCCATAGTGGTGCATTGTCTAGGGGGTTTTATAGGCAGTTGAGGATTTTTCAAGAACATGAAAAAAACTTAGGGGTGTGGACTTGCATCACCTGCCCTGTCCTCAAGGTGGGCTGGGTCAAAGTCTGATTGCTGGGGCTGACAGCAGAGTCACGGGTTATGCTGATACCCTTGCAGAACACTCAAACATTCCAGGCCAAGTAGCTTCTGGCCTTTTGACCTTTAACTGATCTCACTGAAGATGTCTATATCTTTACTCTACAGAATTCATGTGACCTTGACTTTGCATAATGCTTAGCACAGACTTTCAATAGGAACTTCTTTGCCCATTGTTACATTGCTCTGACTGTAAATTTTCTGCTTTTCCCCAGAGGCCCTCACCCTACTCTGACTACACCCATGGTCCCTGTCTCACCACCACATACCCCATTACAGTCACTGTCCATCAACGTAGTAAGATGCCATAGAATCATTACTTGTCTTCTCTGTGCTTTACTGCCTTCCTGTGCACCCCCCTTCTACATTATGTGTGCTAATCGTAAGGCCCTGTTTTCCCCTTCTCCCTCCCTTCCCAACCACCCTCCCCAGTCCCTTTCCCTTTGGTAACTGTTAGTCCATTCTTGGGGTCTGTGAGTCTGCCACTGTTTTGTTCCTTCAGTTTTTTCTTTGTTGTTATACTCCACAGATGAGTGAAATCATTTGATACTTGTCTTTCTCCACCTGGCTTATTTCAATGAGCATATACCATCTAGCTCAATCCATGTTGTTGAAAATGGTAGGATTTGTTTTCTTATTATGGCTGAATAATATTCCATTGTGTATACATATCACATCTTCCTTATCCTCTCATCTCCTGATGAACACTTATGTTATTTCCATTTATTGACTATTGTAAATAGTGTTGCAATAAACATAGGGGTGCATATATGTTTTTCAAACTGTTCTCCTGCATTCTTAGGGTAAATTCCTAGTGGAATTCCTGGGTCAAATGGTATTTCTATTTTTAGTTTTTCGAGGAACTTCTGTACTGCTCTCCACAAAGGCTGAACTAATTTGCATTCCCACCACCAGTGTAGGAGGGTTCCCCTTTCTCCACATACTCATCAACATTTGTTGTTGTTTGTCTTTTGGATGGTGGCCATCCTAACTGGTGTGAAGTGATTTCTCATTGTGGTTTTAATTGGCATTTCTCTGATGATTAGTGATGTGGAACATCTTTTCATGTGCCTGTTTGCCATCTGAATTTCTTCTTTGGAGAAGTGGCTGTTCAGATCCTCTGCCCACTTTTTAATTCAGTTATTTACGTTTTGTTTGTTGAGGTGCATGAGCTTTTTGTAAATTTTGAATGTCAACCCCTTATCAGATATGTCATTTATGAATATATTTTCCTATACTGTAGGATGCCTTTTTGTTCTATTGATGGTGTCCTTTGCTGTACAGAAGCTTTTCAGCTTGATATAGTTCCACTTGTTCATTTTTGCTTTTGTTTCCCTTCCCCGGGGAGATATGTTCATGAAGAAGTTGCTCGTGTTTATATTTAAGAGAGTTTTGCCTATATTCTTTTCTAAGAGTTTAATGGTTTCATGACTTACATTCAGGTTTTGGATCCATTTTGAGTTTACTTTTGTGTATAGGGTTAGGCAGTAAACCAGTTTCATTCTCTTACATGTAGCTGTCCCATTTTACCAACACCAGCTGTTGAAGAGGCTGTCATTTCCCTATTGTATATCCATGGCTACTTTATTGCATTTTAATTGACCACATATGCTTGGGTTAATATTTGGACTGTCTATTCTGTTCCACTGGTCTGTGGGTCTGTTCTTGTGCTAGTACCAAATTGTCTTGATTACTATGGCTTTGTAGTAGAGCTTGAAATTGGGGAGCATAATCCCCCCTGCTTTATTCTTCCTTTTCAGGATTGCTTTGGCTATTTGGGGTCTTTGGTGGTTCTGAATTTTTGAACTATTTGTTCCAGTTAATTAAAGAATGCTGTTGGTAATTTGATGGGGATTGCATTGAATCTGTAGATTGTTTTGGGCAGGATGGCCATTTTGACAATATTAATTCTTCCTATCCATGAGCACAGGATGTGTTTACTTTTATTGATCTCTTATGTCTCTCATGAGTATCTTGTAGTTTTCAGAGTATAGGTCTTTCACTTCTTTGGTTAGGTTTATTCCTAGGTATTTTATTCTTTTTGATGCAATTGTGAATGGAATTGTTTTCCTCATTTCTCTTTCTGCTTGTTCATTGTTAGTGTAAAGGAATGCAACAGATTGCTGTGCATTAATTTTGTATCCTGCAACTTTGCTGAATTCAGATATTAGTTCTAGTAGTCCTGGAGTGGATACTTTAGGAATTTTTATGTACAATATCATGTCATCTGCAAACAGTGACAGTTTGACTTCTTCCTTACCAATCTGGATGCCTTTTATTTTTTTGTGTTGTCTGATTGCTGTGGCTAGGACCTCCAGTACTATGTTGAATAAAAGTGGGGAGAGTGGGCATCCTTGTCTTGTTCCCGATCTTAGGGGAAAAGCTTTCAGTTTCTCACTGTTAAGTATGATGTTGGCTGTGGGTTTTCCAGATACGGCCTTTATTTTGTTGTAGTACTTGCCCTCTATACCCATTTTGTTGAGAGTTTTTATTATGAATGGATGTTGAATTTTGTTGAATGCTTTTTCAGCATCTATGGAGATGATCATGTGGTTTTTGTCCTTTTTGTTGATGTGGTGAATGTTGTTGAAAGATTTTCAAATGCTGAAATAAATCCTACTTGATCATGATGGATGATCTTTTTGATGTATTTTTGAATTCGGTTTGCCAATATTTTGTTGAGTATTTTTGCATCTATGCTCATCAGGGATATTGGACCATAGTTTTCTTTTTTTGTGGTGTCTTTGCCTGGTTTTGGTATTAGGGTGATGCTGGCTTCATAGAAAGAGTTTGGAAGTATTCCCTTCTCTTCTATTTTTTGGAAAACTTTAAGGGAAATGGGTATCATGTCTTCTCTATATGTCTAATAAAATGCAGCTGTGAATCATTCTACTCCGTGGGTTTTGTTCTTGGGTAGTTTTTTGATTACTGATTCAATTTCATTTTTGGCAATTGGTCTGTTTAGATTTTCTGTTTCTTCCTTGATCAGTCTGGAAGGTTGTATTTTTCTAGAAAGTTGTCCATTTATTCTAGGTTATCCAGTATGTTAGCATATAGATTTTCATAGTATTCTCTAATAATTCTTTGTATTTCTGTAGTGTCCATCATGATTTTTCCTTTTTTGTTTCTGATTTTGTTGATGTGTGTTGAATCTCTTTTCATCTTAATATGTCTTGTTAGAGGCTTACCAATTTATTTTCTCAAATAATCAGCTTTTGGTTTCATTAATTTTTTCTATTGTTTTATTCTTCTCAATTTTATTGTTTTTTTCTCTGATCTTTATTATGTCTCTCTTTCTACTGACTTTGGGCCTCATTTTTTTCTTCTTTTTCCAATTCCATTATTTGTGTATTTAGACTATTCATTTGGGATTGTTCTTCCTTCTTTAAATATGCCTGGATTGCTATATACTTTCCTGTTAGAACTGCCTTCGCTGTGTCCCACACAAGTTGGGGCATTGTGGTGTTGTTTTCATTTGTCTCAATATATTGCTTGATATCTGTTTTAATTTGATCACTGATCCATTGATTATTTAGGAGCATGTTGTTAAGCCTCCATGTGTTTGTGAGCCTTTTTGTTTCCTTTGTAGAATTTAATTCTAGTTTCATAGCTTTGTGATCTGATAAGTTGGTTGACACAATTTCAACCTTTTTGAATTTACTGAGGCTCTTTTTGTGGCCTAGTATGTGGTCTATTCTGGAAAAAGTTCCATGTGCACTTGAGAAGAATGTGTATCCTGCTGCTTTTGGGTGGAGAGTTCTGTGGATATCTGTTATGTCCATGTGTTCTAATGTGTTGTTCAATGCCTCTGTCTCCTTACTTATTTTCTGTTGGGTTCATCTGTCCTTTGGAGTGATTTGAGCGTTGAGGTGTCCTAGAATGAATGCATTGCATTCTATTTCTCCTTTTAATTCTGTTAGTATTTTGTTCACATATGTAGGTGACCCTGTATTTGGTGCATAGATATTTGTAATGGTTATATCATCTTGTTGAATTGACTCCTTTATCATTATGTAATGTCTGTCTTTGTCTCTTACTTTCTTTGTTTTGAAGTCTATTTTGTATGATACAAGTACTGCATCACCTGCCTTTTTCTCCCTATTAGTTGCATGAAATATCTTTTTCCATCCCTGCACTTTTGTTCTTTGTATGTCTTTGGGTTTGAAATGAGTCTCTTATAGGCAGTATATAGATGGGTCTTGTTTTTTTATCCATTCAATGACTCTATGTCTTTTGATTGGTGCATTCAGACCATTTACATTTAGGGTGATTATCGATAAGTATATACTTATTGCCATTGCAGGCTTTAGATTCATGGTTACCAAAGGTTCAAGGGTTACTTCCTTACTATCTAAGAGTCTAACTTAACTCACTCAGTATGCTATTACAAACACAACCTAAAGGTTCTTTTCTTTTTCCCCTCCTTTTCTTCCTCCTCCATTCTTTATATATTAGGTATCCTATGCTTTATTGTTTGTCTATCCCTGTTTATTACATTTGATGACATCTAGTTAAACCTTAGGAACACTTCCATCTATAGAAGCCCCTCCAAAATACACTGTAGAGATGGTTTGTGGGAGGTAAATTCTGTCAGCTTTTGCTTATCAGGAAATTATTTAATCCGTCCTTCAAATTTAAATGATAATCTTGCCAGATAAAGTATTCTTGGTTCGAGGCCCTTCTGCTTCATAGCATTGAATATATCGCACCACTCCCTCTGGCCTTTAAGGTTTCTGCTGCGAAGTCTGCTGATAGTCTGATGGGTTTTCCTTTGCATGTGATCTTATTTCTCCCTCTGGTTGCTTTTAATAGTCTGTCCTTATCCTTGATCTTTGACATTTTAATTATTATACGTCTTGGTGTTGTCCTCCTTGGGTCGCTTGTGTTGGGAGATCTGTGAACCTCCATGGCCTGAGACACTATCTCCTTTCCCAGATTTGGGAAGTTTTCAGCAATTACTTCCTCAAAGACACTTTCTATCTCTTTTTCTCTCTTCTTCTTCTTCTGGTACTCCTATAATGTGAATATTAGTCCATTTGGATTGGTCACACAGTTCTCTTAATATTCTTTCATTCCTGGAGATCCTTTTATCTCTCTCTCTGCCTTAGCTTCTCTGTATTCCTGTTCTCTGCTTTCTATTCCATTAACAGCATTTTGCACCTCTCCACTGCCAGAACTAGTGGGCCAAACATACAGGTATTAGCCTCTATGTGTTGCGTTTGTAGCTACCATAGGCAGGGCTTCCCTCTGGGCATGGGTTTCCTGTTTGTGACCCAGGTTCAGGGTAGCTGGGAGAAAGACACAGCAAGCTGCGTATCAAAGTTAGGGGCCTTAGGGCTGCATAGCCAGCCAGGGGAATGGAGCACCTGAAAGTCATTTACGCTCCCTTCCTGCTGGGCAGAGTGCACTGAGACAATTTTGTATACCTGTCCTTTCTCCTGAGCAGTAAGCTCTGTGCAATCCTTGCCTGTTTAGCAGCCCTCTTGCTGTTAGGAAGTCTCTCAGACTGCCCGCCCACACCAGCCAGATATGAATCCCTGTTTTCCACAAGCACCTGGAATCTCCATCTCTCTTGGTATTCTGCCTGTCTTTCCAACCCCACCAATCAACAGAGCACCATGCAATGAAGGTTCATGTTCCCAGAGCAGATCTCCAGGGCTAGGTGTGCGGCAGTCCCAGGCTTCCACTCCCTCCTCACTCTGTTTCTCTTCCTCCTGCCAGTGAGTTGGGGTGGGGGAAGGACTTGGGCTCTGGTCCTGTCACAGCTTTGGTACATTAGCCTGTTCTGTGAGGTCTGCTCTATTCTCTGGGTGTATGCAGTCTGGTGCAGTCCTCTTTCCTGTTGTTCTTTCAGGATTAGTTGTATTAATTATATTTTCCTATTATATGTGGTTTTAGGAGGAGGTCTCTGGCTCACCTCTCATGCTGCCATCTTTAATCCAATCCCTGTATTTTTATTTTTAATTTTTTGAGAAGTACCATAGAGTCTTCTGTAGTGGCTATACCGATTTACCCTGAGTACATAGTCTTGCCCTTGGCCTTGGACATGTCCCCACGGCTCTCCTGCTCAGCAGTGTAGACACATTCATCCCCTGCATAGAAATCTGTGGTTGAGAATGTAGCTTACTGTGTCACCCCTGCTTCCATGTCTGCCCCACCCCACCCACACCGTTTTCTGGTTTTAGCCTCAGAAGGCTCTTGATTCTGTCCCTTCCCTTTCTCCTCTTGAACACAGCCTCTGTAACAGTGGGATCAGTGTTTCTTCATGTCTTCAGCAGTGTTCTGTGCACCTGTTCACTTGCTTGGACAGGTGGGAAGTGCACATGTGGGAGAGATTGTCTCACATTATAATCCTTCCCATTAGAAAAAGTGACAGGTAGGATATTACCACCCTCCTCTAGATTGAGCAGGGTCTGCTAATTCATCCTGTTGGGGGAGGGTTGTGTATTTTCCTCAGTCTTTGTCCCCACCACAACAAAGAATTGAAGGTCAGAGACACAGTACTGAAGCAGAATAAAAGTTTTACTTAAAGTTAGTTAAAGAGAGAAAAAGTATGTCCACCTCAGTAAGGAGAGGTGCCCTGAAAAGTTGGAGAGAGAAAAGATTTAAGAAGAAAAGGTTACACACTTAGAAAGTGTGAGTGACCTCAGAGAGAGGAGTGCCCCGAAAGGTTGGGAGTTTCCCTTTTAAGGATTCTTTTGGAATGTGACTAAGGCCTGGGGATGCAGACCTGTTAAGTGATCTTCGAATACTTAGAATTAACTTAACACAGGGAACTTTCTGTTCTGATTTCTCCCTGGGATACCTGGAATTCTTGATGTGGGCGCATATCAAACAAGGCTGCCTGCCCAGCCCCCAAGGTGGGCTGAATTATTGTCTGTTTGCTAATGAGGAAGTTAAGGATATTACTTCTTAACTTTTGTGTGTTAAAATACAATCTCTAAGATGGATTCCTTCCTGCCTTTTACTATGTTTTTGAAGGCTGGGCCTGTTTGCTAAATTAGTTGCCTAGGTTACAAACTACTTAATTAGGGCTGGAAGGAGGAAAAAAACAGCATATAGATAGAGGTAAAAAAATAAGCTGGGCCTGCATTATTAACATAAAAAATACATCGCCTATGCTGAGGTATCTTCCTTTATCTGGGGAATATTCAAACATTCCAGGCCAAGTTGCTCCTGGCTTTTTGAGCTTTTACTGATTAACTCTGGGTCTTTTTAGTGGACTTTCTGGCCTTTTTCTCTTTCCAACTGGCTCATATCTATTTTCCTGCCTAACAATCCCAGCTCCCAACCCCCAAAGCAGCATAAGAACAAGGAACGTGAGTGGGGGGACTTCTTAAAAACTACCCTAATGCACCCAACAAGCAAGACATAGGCCAGACAGATAATAAGGAGCCCAGGGATAAATTTTCCTCAAGAACAGAAAACACTGCTTTCCACATATCCACGTGCCATGTTTGCTCCTGACTGGGAAGAAGACTGAAGAAGAAGGTGAAGGTAAATTCTGGTGCACTAAGACCCCCACCCCTTAAGATCCAATCACCACTGTCCAGATGGTCACCCTCTTCTTAAGATCCAATCACCAACAACCAGATGGTTGCTTACCCCTTAAGATCTAATCACCAACGCAGAACACATCCTATCCCTCCTCCTTAAAAATGCGCTTCCTCACTCATGAGCTACTGCTCCTCTCTCTGGGGGCAGCCATTTTCTCTTTCAGATAATAAAATCTCTTGCATGGGCCCATGTCTCCTGAGTCGTTCTGGCATAAGGAGGGTTGTGGCGAGATACACTTTCATTGGTCCCATGACTTTGGATGAGGTTCTTCCATTGATTTTGCTCTTCCTCTGGGAATCTGAGCTGCTTTGAGAACCCTCACAGCCCACTCCTCCTCCAAGAGCTCACTGTCCATTTCCCCAGTCGCTCATCTTCTCACCCAACACTAGCCTTCAATTGGTAAGTCTCCCCTTCATGGTCAACTTAAGTGTCCCTTTGGAACCTGGGAAGTGACTGTTGAATGTCCAGCTCCCCCAAGGGCTCCTCCGGGACAGGGGCACCCCCAACCATGACTTTCAGTGTCACAGTTGATCCCCTTTCCCCGCCTTCCACCTTTTCCCATGGTGAGAATCTCTACCCCTTGTGGTTTGATATCCTTCTCATCTAACAAAATCCTGGTACCAGGTACCAAGCCTGCTCAGCGTTTTCACCTCGACCGCTCCATTAGAGGTGGTGATGACTCCCTGTGTCTGGTCTTCTCCATGACCTTCTCAGTCACTCTAGGATGCCTCAGCAACTTGTGAATGGTCTCATTCTCACCATGGGATCTGGCCCCTCCATTCCCCCAGATGTACCACTAGGGTGCTTACTCAGTAATCTGAAACCCCTCCACCTCACTCCAGACTTCAAACTTTTTAACCTTATTTGCTACTGTAATGAGATCTGCCCACAATATTCCTTGGACAATCAGTCTAAATGGCCTCCCAATGGCTCTTTAGATCCTAAAATTCCCCACGACTTATACAACTTCTGTGAGCACATGTGCAAATGGAAAGAGATGCCATATATCCAGGCTTTCTCCTACCTCCGAACCAAGCCTTCTCTGTCTCTCTTGCAATCCTAAACATCTTCTCCTCGCTCTAAAAAACTTCACCCCATCACCCACCAATTCCTACCATGTCCTCTGACTTTGACCCTGCTGATGAACCTCCTCCCTACCGATCTCAAAATCCCAACCTTCCCAGTTCCCCTAGTGCCATTACAGGAGCCACAGCACCTCCTCCTCCTCCACAACCAGTTCCCCTTCCCTCACCCAGTTCCATGCCAAGCCCTCCAGTCACTCACTAACTCTAACCCAGATCCTAGCCCCACTATGGGAAGTAGCCAGTACAGAGGGTGTTGTCCGGGTCCATATCCCTTTCTCTCTCTCTCCGACCTATCTCAAATTGAGAAAAGATTTGACTCTTTCACCCTCAACCCAGCTACTTACATAAAAGAGTTCCAGTACTGAACTCAGTCATATGATCTTACCTTTCATGATATTCACATGATCTTATCCAACACACTTTTGCCCAAGGAGCGTAGGTGAGACTGGGAACAGGCTAGAACTCATGCTGATGAGGTTCACCAAACTACTCCAGCTCATCCAATTGGTCTGAGGTGGTTTCTGACTGAGACCCAAACTGGGACTATAATATGGCAGGGGAAGTCACCAGTGAAGATCAATTCATCACCTGCCTCATGGCAGATCTCAGGAAGTCAGCCAATAAAGCCATTAACTATGGAAAACTCCAAGAGTTTATTCAGGATAAAAATGAGAACCCCTCTATGTTCCTAGACCACCTCACGAAAGCTCTTTTACAATATACAAACCTAGACCCTGAGATCCAGATGGGAGACAATTATTAATGACCTCCTTCTTCACCCAAAGTTTCCCTGACATTAAGGCTAAACTTAAATGTCTGGAGAAGGGACCCTTAACTCCTCAGGCAGAATTCCTGGCAGTGGCCTTCAAAGTATATAATGGAAGAGATGAAAAGGCCCGTAAACAAAAATATCAAATGCTGGCTAAAGCCTTTCAACCTACCCCAACCGCTGGTGCTTGGGTATCCTCACCTCCTAAGAAGCAGCCAGGAGGGCCTCCTGGTCCATACTTGAAATGTGGTCAAATGGGTCATTGAGCTAGAACCTGCCCAAATCCCCAGAAGCCCCCTGGTCCATGCCCTAAGTGCCATCAGGAGGGACACTGGGCTGTTGACTGTCCTTACACATCAAGAGGTGCCAGGCCATCCAGCTCTAAAACTCCACACATAGATCTTCTGGGTCTGGCAACTGATGATTGAGGGGGCCTGGGACTCCTCCACCCAACCACTACCATCACTGTATGGAGCCCAGGGTAACCATTGTGGTAGCGTGTAGGCCCATCTCTTTCCTTTGGACACTGGGGCCACCTACTCAGTCCTGAAGGAGTTTGGGGGACCTCCCTCCCTCTTACAGTCCTTTATAGTTGGGGTAGAGGGCACGCCTCATCAACCTTTACAAACTCCCATGCTTCACTGCCTCTTTAAGGGCATTACTATCTCTCATTCCTTTTTAGTGATTCCCCATTGTCTGGTTCCCCTAATGGGAAGAGACCTTCTATCCAAGCTAGGAGCTCTTATCTCCTTTACCTTTGGCCCATGCCTAAACCCCGACTCGCCTTCGATCCCTTTCCTACTTGCTCTCCAAACCATTCCAGACCCACCTCCCTCTCCTTTTCCCTTACCCCTTGCCAAGTACACCCCACAGTCTGGGACACCTCTACCTCCTCTATTCACTACCTGCCCATCCATAACCATCAAACTCAAAGGCCCTACCTCCTTCCCCTCACAATCTCAATACCCCTTCTACAAAAGGGCCTTTTGAGACCAGCCAATTCCCCTTACAACACCCTGATACTGGCTGTCAAAAAACCTAATGGCTCTTATGGGCTAGTTCAAGACTTAAAAATTATCAGTGCAGCTGTTATTCCAATCCCTAACCCCTATACTTTATTATCCACTATCCCCACCTCTTGTACTTACTTCTCTGTCCTTGACCTCAAAAATGCATTCTTTACGATTCTCCTCCATCCCAATGGGATCACTTACACCTTCAACTCCACAGACTACAAATCATCCAGTAATCTACACTACAACCCAAACAGGACCTCCTTACAGCTGCATAAGGTGGCATATGGGCCCTACTCCAAGAACAATGCTGCTTCTACATCAATAAATCTGGTCTCGTCCAGGATGGTGCAAAACACGTCCATGAAAAAGCCTCCAAACTCCTAGAAAACTCCCCTAACAATCTGTTCCCTTACCCCTTCAACTGGCTCCTGCCCCTCCTAGCCCCTATTACCTTTATTATTATTATTCTCATTTTCCTTCCCTGCTTCATTAATCTATTCCAAAAACTCATTCAAAATCAAATTTTGAAAATTTCTAACCATACTGTCAACCAGTTACTCCTCCAGGGCTATCAAGGCCTTCTCACAAAGAATAAAAAACCAGCTACATGACATCACGAATCATCTCAGAATGCCTGCCCTTCCCCAACTCTACAGTAATGGCCTCACTAACCCCAGAATCTGCACCCCCTTTCAGCAGGAAGTAGCTAGAGAATGAGATTCTACGCCCAGTTCCCCAGAGGCCCAATTAAGAAAAGGAAAAGATGGGAATGAAGGCAAATTCTGGCGCGCTAAGACCCCCACCCCTTAAGATCCAATCAACACTGACCAGATGGTCACACATCCCTTAAGATCCAATCACCAATGCAGAACACACCCTACCCATACTCCTTAAAAATGCACTTCCTCACCCATGAGCTGCTGCTCCCTCTCTCTCTGGGGGCAGCCATTTTCTCTTTCAGATAATAAAATCTCTTGCATGGGCTCATGTCTCCTGAATTGGTCTGGGGTAAGGAGGGTTTCAGCGAGATACCCTTTCAGAACGCAGTCAACCAGTGGTCATTGCAACCATGAACAGGGATTGGTGAAAACAAAGACAAAATTGAAAACTGTAGACAAGATTTTACAAGGGAAGAGGGGGCAAAGGAAGAACCAGAGAGTGAGCAACTGGTCAGTTTCACCGTCTGGTGGTTTCCCTCCTTGACCTCTAGGTTTCAGCATCAAATACGATGTTAACTGGTGCTTTGTGATACACATATTTAAAGCCCAACTTTAAAGAACATGTTATTTCTTCTACTGTAGTTTTTAAAAATCAGAAATGGATAATTCAGGTAGTCAAAATGTTGGAGTCGTGGAGATTATATGATTTTTTCCACCTGTGGGTAAAATTGTAGTATTTCCAGAAAATCTCACCTGGCTTTAGTGCATCTGCATATCAATAGGCATTCAGGGATGGAGAGAAGTATGACTTTAGTGCATTTGCATATCCTTAGGTGTGGAGAGAAGTTCATCTCCATATCAAAGGGTAATTACCTGGGCAACAGAGGGCTTATCTATACCTGAGAGGTGACAGGAAGGGTGGTTTTGCTTCTGCCAGAGCAAGAAAGAGAGAAGGCCCCAGACTGCAGTTTGTAAGAAATAAATGGATTTTAAACTGTATTTCTCCCTTTGAGTGATTTCAGTTTTAGAGGTATTTTGCCCTGGGATTTCCTCTCCCCAGACTTACACACCTTAATTAATTAATATGTGAATTAAATTTATACATTTCTTAATACTGAACTCTTTTTGCTTTCCTAGATGAACTGCACTTCGCTGATCTATTATTCTTGAAATGTACTGTTAAATTATATTTACAGACATTTTATTGAATATTTTGGCTTTCATATTAAACATCTCCATTGGTCTGTAATTCTTTCCCACTCTCAGTTCCAGGACAGGTTGGTTGGGCAGCCATGGTGAAGAGTACTTCTGACCACATCTTAGAGTACTCAATTACTAGCTGCACCCACTCTCAGAGGATAACTAGAAGAACCCCCAAATGTAACAAGATATCAGCTGGAGTCCCTTGTTTCTGCACCTATTCATGCTGTCTCTATTTGCGCCGGGTTTCTGCAATCATATTGTCACACACACATACACACACACAGAGCAATCATTGGTTACATGGGAAGGTGTGGTGGCCTCGAGAGTGCCTGATCACACAGTGAATGCTGTCAGCCACTTTCCGCACCCCTAAACCTCCATTCCCAGTTAAACAACCCTGGAGCCGCAAAATTTTCTTCCTCTTCAATACAAACAAATTTGCACATTCTTCACACTTGGGGCTGTCTCTGGTGAATCAGCTTCTACCCAAAGCCTATACATGTATTTTTCCCAACAGAAATAGTTTTTCTCTCAAAAGAATTCTGGACAGAGGGGGAGACAAGATGGTGGTGTGAGTAGAGCAATGGAAATCTCCTCTGAAAAACACATATATTTTTGAAAATACAACAAATACAACTCTTCCTAAAAGAGAGACCAGAAGACACAGGACAACAGCCAGACCACATCCACACCTGCGAGAACCCAGCACCTCTCGAAGTGGGTAAGATACAAGCCCTGACCTGGCGGGACCTGAGCGCCCCTCACCCCAGCTCCCGGCAGGAGGAGAGGAGTCAGAGCATGGAGGGAGAGGGAGTCCAGGACTGCTAAATAGCCAGCCCTAGCCATCCGCACCGGAGCGCAGACACAGTGTGTGCGTGGGGTGCTGGGTACTAGGGAAACAGGACAGTAAGACCTGTGAGCGGGTTCCCACCGCTGGCGCCCCTGGGACAAAGAAAAGCAAGTGCTTTTTGAAAGTCTTAAAGGGACAGGGACCCCACCGCTGGATGGAAGCATCCCGGGACACTTAGCCCAGCAGCTGAGAATCCCAGGGAACTCTGCGCACCCTAACTCCCAGGACAGCAGGGTAGCTCGGAGGCCCCTCACGGAGAGAAACAGCCTCCTGGCCATTTCTCCTCCAACGTGGCTCAGCCATATCAGAACAGCAGCCCAAGGCAGGCCATGCTCACAGCAACCGCGGAGCTAAACTCAATAGCGACCGGGCAAGAATCAGAAGACCCATATGCGTGCAGCTGCCCAGCACAAGCCACTAGAGGTCGCTGTCCTCCCAGGAGAGGAAGGCTACAAACCAGCAAGAAGGGACGTTCTCCCAGCCATCACTTGCGCTAGCTCTACAAACTCTATCGCCATGAAAAGGCAGAAGAATTTGATACAGACCAAAATCACAACCTCTGAGTAGGAGATAGACCTAACCAGTCTTCCTGAAAAAGAATTCAAAATAAAAATCATAAACATGCTGATGGAGCTGCAGAGAAATATACAAGAGCTAAGGGATGACGTCCGGAGGGAGACTAGAGAAGTGAAACAATCTCTGGAAGGATTTACAAGCAGAATGGATAAGATACAAGAGGCCATTGATGGAATAGAAACCAGAGAACAGGAACGCATAGAAGTTGACACAGAGAGAGATAAAAGGACTGCCAGGAAAGAAACAATATTAAGAGAACTGTGTGACCAATCCAAAAGGAACAATATCCACATGATAGGGGTACCAGAAGAAGAAGAAGAGAGAAAAAAGGATAGAAAGTGTCTTTGAAGAAATAATTGCTGAGAACTTCCACAAACTGGGGGAGGAAATAGTGGCTTAGACTACGGAAACACACAGAAATCCCAACAGAAGGGACCCAAAGAGGACAACACCAAGACACATAATAATTAAAATGGCAAAGATCAAGGACAAGGACAGAGTATTAAAGGCAGCCAGAGAGAGAAAAATGGTCACCTACAAAGGAAAACCCATCAGGCTATCATCAGACTTCTCAACAGAAACCTTACAGGCAAGAAGAGAATGGCATGATATATTTAATGCAAAGAAACAGAAGGGCCTTGAATCAAGGATACTGTATCCAGAATGATTATCATTTAAATATGAAGGAGGGATTAAACAATTCCCAGACAAGCAAAAGTTGAGGGAATTTGCTCCCACAAACCACCTCTACAGGGTATCTTAGAGGGACTTTTCTAGACGGGAGTACTCCTAAGACTAAACAGATGTCACCAGAGAAAATAAAATCACAGCAAAGAAAGTAGACCAACCAAATACTAACTAAAGGCAAAAAATAAAATCAACTACCCACTAAAAGCAGTTAAAGGAAACACGAAAGATCACAGAATAAAACAACCAACATATAAAGAATGGAGGAGGAGGAATAAGAAGGGAGAGAAGAAAAGAATCTCCAGACAGTGTATATAACAGCTCAATAAGTGAGCTAAGTTAGGCAGTAAGATACTAAAGAAGCTAACCTTGAACCTTTGGTAACCACGAATCTAAAGCCTACAATGGCAATAAGTACATATCTTTCAATAGTCAGCCTAAATGTAAATGGACTGAATGCACCAATCAAAAGACACAGAGTAATAGAATGGATAAAAAAGCAAGACCCATCTATATGCTGCTTACAAGAAACTCACCTCAAACCCAAAGACATGTACAGACTAAAAGTCAAGGGATGGAAAAACATATTTCAGGCAAACAACAGAGAGAAGAAAGCAGGCAGGGGTTGCAGTACTAGTATCAGACAAAATAGAATTCAAAACAAAGAAAGTAACAAGAGATAAAGAAGGACATTACATAATGATAAAGGGCTCAGTCCAACAAGAGGATATAACCATTCTAAATATATATGCACCCAACGCAGGAGCACCAGCATACGTGAAACAAATACTAACAGAACTAACGGGGGAAATAGAATGCAATGCAATTCATTTTAGGAGATGTCAACACGCCACTCACCCCAAAGGATAGATCCACTGGGCAGAAAATAAGTAAGGACATGGAGGCACTGAACAACACACTAGAACAGATGGACCTAATAGACATCTATAAAACTCTACATCCAAAAGAAACAGGATATACATTCTTCTCAACTGCACATGGAACATTCTCCAGAATAGACCACATACTAGCTCACAAAAAGAGCCTCAGTAAATTTCAAAAGACTGAAATTCTACTAACCAACTTTTCAGACCACAAAGGTATAAAACTAGAAATAAATTCTACAAAGAAATCAGCAGAAGGAAGGACATAATAAATATTAGAGAATAAACAAAATTGAGAAAAATAAAACAATAGAAAAAAATCAATGAAACCAAGAGCTGGTTCTTTGAGAAAATAAACAAAATAGATAAGCCTCTAGCCAAACTTATTAAGAGAAAAAGAGAATCAACATACATCAACAGAATCAGAAATGAGAATGGAAAAATCATGACACACTTCACAGAAATACAAAGAATTATTAAAGACTACTATGAAAACCTATATGCTAACAAGCTAGAAAACCTAGAAGAAATGGACAACTTCCTAGAAAAATACAACCTTCCAAGACTGACCAAGGAATAAACACAAAAGTTAAACAAACCAATTACAAGCAAAGAAATTGAAACGGTAATCAAAAAACTACCCAAGAACAAAACCCCCAGGCCAGATGGATTTACCTCAGAATTTTATCAGACATAATACGTATTCTCCTTAATACTTTCCAAAAAATAGAAGAGTAGGGAATACTCACAAACTCATTCTATGAAGCTAACATCACCCTAACACCAAAACCAGGCAAAGACCCCACGAACAAAGAAAATTACAGACCAATATCCCTGATGAATGTAGATGCAAAAATACTCAATAAAATATTAGCAAACCGAATTCAAAAATATATCAAAAGGATCATACACCATGACCAAGTGGGATTCATCCCAGGGATGCAAGGATGGTACAACATTCGAAAGTCCATCAACATCATTCACCACATCAACAAAAAGAAGGACAAAAATTACATGATCATCTCCATAGATGCTGAAAAAGCATTTGACAAAATTCAACATCCACACATGATAAAAACTCTCAGCAAAATGGGTATAGAGGGCAAGTACCTCAACATAATAAAGGCTATATATGATAAACCCACAGCCAACATCATACTGAACAGCAAGAAGCTGAAAGCTTTTCCTCTGAGATCTGAAACAAGACAGGATGCCCACTCTTCCCACTGTTATTTAACATTGTACTGGAGGTCCTAGCCACGCCATTAGACAAAACAAAGAAACACAAGGAATCCAGATTGGTAAAGAAGAAGTTAAACTGTCACTATTTGCAGATGACATGATATTGTACATAAAAAACCCTAAAGACTCCACTCCAAAACTACTAGAACTGATATCGGAATACAGCAAGTTGCAGGATACAAAATTAACACACAGAAATCTGTGGCTTTCCGACACACTAACAGTGAACCAATAGAAAGAGAAATCAGAAAAACAACTCCATTCACAATTGCATCAAAAAGAATAAAATACCTAGGAATAAACCTAACCAAAGACGTGAAAGACCTATACCCTGAAAACTAAAAGACACTCTTAAGAGAAATTAAAGGGGACACTAACAAATGGAAACTCATCCCATGCTCATGGCTAGGAAGAATTAATATCGTCAAAATGGCCATCCTGCCCAAAGCAATATACAGATTTGATGCAATCCCTATCAAATTACCAGCAACATTCTTCAACGAACTGGAACAAATAGTTCAAAAATTCATATGGAAACACCGAAGACCCTGAATAGCCAAAGCAATCCTGATAAAGAAGAATAAAGTGGGGGGGATCTCACTCCTCAACTTCAAGCTGTACTACAAAGCTATAGTAATCAAGACAATTTGGTACTGGCACAAGAACAGAGCCACAGACCAGTGGAACAGATTAGAGACTCCAGACATTAACCCAAACATATATGGTCAATTAATATTTGATAAAGGAGCCATGGACATACAATGGGGAAATGACAGTCTCTTCAACAGATGGTGCTGGCAAAACTGGACAGCTACATGTAAGAGAATGAAACTGGACCACTGTCTAACTCCACACACAAAAGTAAATTCGAAATGGATCAAAGACCTGAATGTAAGTCATGAAACCATAAAACTCTTAGAAAAAAACATAGGCAAAAACCTCTTAGACATAAACATGAGTGACCTCTTCTTGAACATATCTCCCTGGGCAAGGAAAACAAAAGTAAAAATGAACAAGTGGGACAGAAGCTGAAAAGCTTCTGTACACCAAAAGACACCATCAATAGAACAAAAATTACCCTACAGTATGGGAGAATATATTCATAAATGACAGATCCGATAAAGGCTCGACATCCAAAATATATAAAGAGGTCACCCACCTCCACAAACAAAAAACAAATAATCCAATTAAAAAATGGGCAGAGGAACTGAACAGTTCTCCAAAAAAGAAATTCAGATGGCCAACAGACACATGAAAAGATGCTCCACATCGCTAATTATCAGAGAAATGCAAATTAAAAGCACAATGAGATATCACCTCACACCAGTAAGGATGGCTACCATCCAAAAGACAAACAACAACAAATGCTGGCAAGGTTGTGAAGAAAGGGGAACCTTCCTACACTGCTGGTGGGAATGTAAATTAGTTCAACCGTTGTGGAAAGCAGTATGGAGGTTCCTCAAAATGCTCAAAATAGACTTACCATTTTACCCAGGAATTCCACTCCTAGGAATTTACCCTAAGAATGCAGCACACCAGTTTGAAAAAGACAGATGTACCCCTATGTTTATCACAGCACTATTTACAATAGCCAAGAATTGGAAGCAACCTAAGTGTACATCAGTAGATGAATGGATAAACAAGATGTACATAAACACAATGGAATATTATTCAGCCATAAGAAGAAAACAAATCCTACCATTTGCAACAACATGGATGGAGCTAGAGGGTATTATGCTCAGTGAAATAAGCCAAGCGGAGAAAGAGAAATACCAAATGATTTCACTCATCTGTGGAGTATAAGAACAAAGGAAAAACTGAAGGAAGAAAACAGCAGCAGAATCACAGAACCCAAGAATGGACTAACAGGCACCAAAGGAAAACGGACTGGGGACAATGGGTGGTTAGGGAGGGATAAGGGGGTGGGAAGAAGAAAGGGGGTATTATGATTAGCATGCATAATGTGGGGGGGTGGGAGAAAGGGGAGGGCTGTGCAATACAGAGAAGACAAGTAGTGATTCTACAACATTTTGCTATGCTGATGGACAGTGACTGTAATGGGGTTTGTGGGGGGCACTTGGTATAGGGGAGAGCCTAGTAAACATAATATTCTTCATGTCATTGTAGATTAATGATAACAAAAAAAAAAAGAAAGAAAGAAAAGGGGGATTAATTCCCTGATAGGATAAAACTAACTGCAAATCAATGAGTAATGCATGCTTTACATATCCTTAATTTTGATCTTTTAAAGGGTGTCAGATGATCAGCTATGGAAGCACATTTTTCTGATAATATTTCTTTCTCTTAAAAAAAGAAAAAAGCAGTTCCTGTGTGGTGATCTCCAATAGGTTCTTCACCATGGTATAAAGGTCATATCAAAGTGTGGGCAAAGGGTCTGTTTGTGTTTATACAGAGGATCAAAGCCTAATTTGGCTACATACACAGAAAACGAATTAAGAGACAATATGAAGAAGAACTTCCAACATCAACATCCTCTGGAAGTGTCGTTCCAGAAGATGAATATTAAAAAACTTCAACAAAGATCCTGGCGCTGCTGCAGTTGTAGCTGCAGTCATCCCACCGGTTCCTGGACTTGCCATTGGAATGAAGAAGGAGATATCTAAGCTGGCCTGTGCATACAGTAAAACAAATTTGACTGGATCTATACTGTCGGAACTCAACCAAGAATTAGGAGAAGTGCAAGTTGCAGTGCTCCAAAATCGTGCGAGTATAGACTATCTACTGTTAAAAGAACATATGGGATGTGAACAGTTCCCAGGAATGTGTTGTTTTAATTTGTCTGATTTTTCTCAAACTATTCAAATTCAGTTAGACAATATCTATCATATCATAGATAAGTTTTCACAAATGCTTAGGGTGCCTAACTGGTTTTCTTGGTTTCACTGGAGATGGCTGGTAATTGTAGGTCTGCTTTGGTTATGTAACTGTATTCCTATTATGTTAATGTGGGTGCGCAATTTAATTAGTAGTTTAAAAACCTATACATGCTTAAGTTACTCTACAAGAAGATATGTCAAAGAAATAATCAATCTTCCCATGTTTTCTTCCGTCTGCTACTTCTATAGCTTTTCTTCTTCCTTCCTAATTACAACCCTTAAATAGAATTCGTGCCTCATATCGAATTTACCGAGTATCATAATTCTTCCAAGTGGTAAAGATACCTCAAGACAAATGTTGGGCATAAAACCCACAGGGCATAAATCTGCAAAGAAGTAAAAAGCCAACCTTTTCAAACAATATTGCTTCTCTCTCACTTACCAACTTTACATTTCCCTGTATGGCCCCGGAAGATGACTGGTTAGCCAGAGACGGGTAAGATTCCTCAAGGGAGGAACAACCTAAGACAGGCACAGTCGCAGGGGGGCCATCAGGTGAGAAATTGGGGATCAACAGAGGTGAGGCTTAGAACCTCACCCCCATTTTGAGAGAAATCTTCGGCATCCGTGGATGTTTTGTTGCCCTTGTCTAGCTTGGATTAATACTTAGCCTATAGGCACACACCTGATCATCTACATTTGCTTTCCTACAGCACTAAACTATGTTTTCTACCTTTATCTTGCATCTACCTACCACTTCAGCATTTTATTAAAAATAAAAAAAATAATAATAATAATAAGGGAGAAATGTGGGATTCACATATAAATCAAGTATAAAAATCAAATGAATAATCATATCTGACCTGATTGTTTATAGTTCATGATGCGTGATCAAAACCGAAAGTTTCTGTGATATGACTGCCCTTGCACTGTTCACCATGTAAGAACTTATTCACTATGTAAGAACTTGTTCACCATGTAAGAACTTGTTCATTATGCTTCAGAAGATTGGAGACTGCTGAGAAATAGGCTTGGGGTTGATTAATGACTATGCATTGAGTCCCCTATACAGAATTTTATTGTTGTTAACAACTGTTTGATCAATAAATGTGAGAGATGCCCTCTCAAAAAAAAAATTATTATGCAGTTCTTGTTATATTTATTCTTAGGTACTGAATATGCATTTTTTTCTATTATCAATACAATTTCTTATCACATGTTCTACTGCTTTTTGTAGGTATATAGGAATAGGATTGAATTTAATGTATTTACCTTATTCTTAGCAATCTTACTGAATTTTCCTTTATTTCTATCCATAGTTTTCCTTGAATTTTGTACATAGACATTACCTGTAAATAATAACAACTTTGTTTTTTCCTTTTATTATACCATTTTTCTTGTCTTATTGCAGTAGCTAGGCGCTTCATTACAATGCTGTATAATGCTTCAACTGTTTCATAATATGCTGGTTGCTCTTAGCACTCTGTCAGGTTTGGGAAGTTCCCTTCTCTTCTTGGTTTGTCCAGAGATTTTTGTTGTTTTTTAAATTTTAAAAGGGTGTTGAAAAAGGAGTCACTGCCAGCTCTCAGAGTCTCAAAGTCACCCTGTTTTGCTGCTATTAGCACACACTTTATTTCCCACCTATAAGGGACTGTACAGAATAGGATAAACAGCTTGATGGACTAGTGACAGTTCCAGTGTGTCTCATGACACCCAACACAGCCACATACTGCTTTATATTCTCCCCTGTTACTTGACATGGTCATCACCAAATACATAGACTAAGTACCAGGAACAATTATTCAACTAAGAGACAAAACAGCTCCATAAAAATAGTCATGGAACTCAAACAGTGAAAGCTTTGCCTTAAGTCCCAATATCTATTCCATTTCTTCTATTTTTTTTTAACTTAACAGTGTGTTAAGTTACTTCAAAGTCCATTGTAGGGTGAGGGGGCCCAGGGGTGAGGGTTGTTGTTGAATTTTTAGTTTAGTGCTCTGTTTTATTGCCAGAAACCAGGCCTCTTGGGACCAAATCAACAGAAGCGACAAATAAGCTTTGTAAAAACAGAAGCAGTGTTTTTCCCTCTGACCCTCATCATCTCCAACAGGGTGTGAGGTCCTTTGATTTAGTTAAGCCTTCACTTACAAGCAAATCCTTGAGTGGCAAATATGAACATAATCATAACATTTTTAAAAATTTCATGTTTGATCCCCAGATAGGCTTAATGGCAATGGATCTTTTAATATCTGAGTACAGTAGATACTGAGTCTTCATTCCCAAGCGCCTGATTATGTCATATGTACCCGACCAATCAAAGTTAATAGTTCTGTTTTTTTCTAAGTGTAGCTCACTAAACCTAGATGCCTTCTAAAGAAAAATACACACAAAAAAACCCCCAAAACTGCAAGAATAGAATTCTTTCCTTATTATTATGAAATTTCCAGGCACTTTAAATTCCATGGGATACTTTACCATTTTTTGTATCACAGGTAGCAAAATAAAACCAAACTAGTTAACTATAAACAGACATGAACAATCTTACTGGGATGGCAGAAATGTTCTAAATCTGGATCATGGTGATCACTGCACAACACAGTCAACCTGCAAAAGATCACTGAATTGTACACTTAAAATAGTTGAATTTATGGTATGTAAATTATACCTCAGTAAAGGTACTCACACACAACTAATCAGCTGCAACGCTTCATATGACCACAGAATGTCAGCAGAGACAGCCCGAAAGGATTTTTCCATAAACTTTATTTTCCAAGAATGCCACCAGTCTCTAAATGTAGCTGCCTTTCACTACAGAAATTCTTTTGTTCTGGGACTGAGGTGCTTGAAGTTATCAAACATCAGAGTTAGGTATCTGGAATAAGGAAATATTTTCAAATATTGGCTTATGCAAATTTATGATTAAAGGTATCAAATCATTTTACCCACAGTGTATACAATAACATTTTTAAATCCCACACTACAATAATTTTCAGTAAGTAAACTAGAAATTCGTTCCTATTGAAAATGTTAAAATCATTAAAACTAGTTTTGGACTACACCCTAGTGAGCATGTTATATTATCTTTGATCTTTATGACTTATATTTTACATTTTTAAAATGTGCATTTTAAAGTACCATTTTTAAAATTTCTATCTAATTCCCTTTGTTAGAAAAAAGTAATAAAAAACACTTTTCAACTAACTAGTTAACATGAAGAAATCTTTTAAAAGGAGCATCATTTTTCTCTTGTTACTACTTTAGGAAGTAAGCCTTTCAACCAAGTTGAAAATCACAGACCTTTCTGGGCTGGTCCGATTTCCTCTTACTCAGGGCAGCCCTGTTAAGATTAAGAATTAGGGAGGAGAAAGCTTTCAAGCTGGAAAATATTTCATCAGTCACATTCTGAGCATATTTACAAATAACTGTAAGTGAAACATCATTTGTTTAGATAAAGTCTTCATGTGCAGAAGTCTTAATGTAGGCTGCCCAGATCAGAGACAATGCTCCTGCCTTCATCACGAGGCCAGTTTCAGCCTCAGGCCTTTTTCCTCTTGAATTCTGGTTAATATTGATGACAATTTGAATGGCAATTTCCTGGATTAATAATATGGGTACTGAGAATCTAAAAACTGCTCACAAAGATAAGGAAAATAGGGTCCAATGAAACGTTACATATATGAACTCTTCTCAGAGATTTGGGGTCCCTGCAGGTTAAGCAGCCTGGCCAAGTGACAGTGGCAGATAATGGAAGATTGAGAACTAGAACCAGGTACTGTTGCTCTCAGCCATGAGACTTCAATTAAAACACATATCCATTATTCATTCTACACTTTTTATTGTCTGTAACATCGGTTTTCATTTTGTTTCTGTAGTTCTTTTTTATCCAGGATGGATTAAAAAAAAAATTGATAACCACTGCCTATCTGAAAGCTTTAAAATCAAAGTCATGAGAGTGATGTTTGGGAGGCTAAGTGCTCTGGAAGAAGCATCGAAATGATCAGTTGTAGTGGAAATGCATTATGACTGCAAAGCTGTACAGGGACCGGTGCACTTGGTGAGCGATGTATGTGCCAGAGTGGAGGCTTCCCCTGGCTGCTCACGAAGCCCCTGCAGCAACTGGCCTTCTTTCTCTCCATTATCTCCAACTGGAGCTCCCATTACTGACCACTGCCAAATTCCCCTCCCTCCCCAAACTGCCATGATCCCGTAAGTATTTCTGGAGCAAGAGCAACCAGGCATTCAATGACGTAAGTTGCGTTTCTTGACTAGCAAGACTAGAAGGCTAGGCACATAATGTACCTGTGATAAAGTCACTTGAGTTCTGACCTTCAAGGTCTGAACTCCAACAAAATCCAGCTGGGTAATATCAATTAAGATAATCTTAATAAAAGGATAAAGGAAACCATGCAAATAGTACAGATCTATACATGCCTGCAGAAAATCACACTACTTAAAAGCTGAAACCTTTGTGGCTTTGTGGCAACCTTTTATTTTAATACTGGCTGATTAGGTGAGGAAAAGAATAATACAAATTCTGGCTGACAAAGTGGTATGTATGTAGGCGTATTTATTTTTAAACAATACTGAAATGGATTAATGTTCTAAAAATTGGAATTTCTAACATTCTCTTATTAATCACAATTTCATGGATCATATCAAAAGTCCCTGGTGAGCATTTCATAATGTATATAATTGTCAAGTCACTATGTAGTATGCCTGAAACCAAACCAATGTAGTATTGTACATCAACTATACTTCAACTAAAAACAAAACCGTATTTCAATAAAAAGATAAAGTTTACTTTTTCTGGGAAGTAAAAAAAAAAAGATGACCCTGAATTTACACTGTTCAGAGGCATCTAAAGCCAAATCACCAAATATACCAAACACCACAGTACCTTAATCCCCAGTTACATTCTTGATCTTTCAGGCTAAGACAACTGCTGATTTTGGCATCTACTAAGCAATAGGATATAGTATATTTTTTAAGCTACGAAAATTTATCACTACTCTCCCACAGTGAATAAACACTTATTTTTCAGGTATTGTCAGTGACTTCTAGTGACATGATCATGCTCCCCTGATGAGGCAAACCGCCTAACAGGTTATGATGAGAACTAAATGCCATCCAGGCCAGGACTGAGCAATACCCACAGGGAGAATGGTGAGCTGAACTCTGACCTTGCTCTCATATTCTGTTATATTCTAACCACCCAAAGTAACCAACACTAACCAATTAAAGCAAAATTGGCAATTTTACTAAGAAATGATTGATTTATCTTAAGGTCACTTACTATTAAAACACATGACCTGGAAATAATATATAAGGTTCCCATATCAAAAAGCTCATTCTATTTGCAAGTAACGGTGAACCTGTAAAATCCTGGGGGCAAATCTACAGACACTGGGTCTCCAAATCTTGTCAAATTATTTCTCCTCCCCTGTAATCGTTTATCCAAGATTTTACACACTTTTACTACGAACACAATTCATTAAGCTGGATCAGAGAAAACTGCTTTTACCTGCCTCCCCTCTATGGGGCCATGTACACTTGGAGAGTCCACAGCAGAAAATATCACCAGCAGTTTTGAAGTGTAAGACTATTTCAAAGAAAACATGGAGTTATAGTAATAGCATGCACATCATGTGGGGCTGTGGCTGTAACATTAAATTGTCTTATGTCCTCAATAAATGCTGGCTAGGTGCAGCCACTCAAGAGTATCATGGTTTGGGGGGAAAGTGGTGAAGGCCTGACCCTCAATCGTGGAGCTCAGTGTTCTCCAACATTTGTGTGGCTCAGAAACAGGGGTGGAAATGGTTAAAAATAGGAATACCAGCATAGGAATGCTGAATCAGAAGTCTAGACATATGCAATGACAATAAATACCTGGGCACACTCATGTTATCTTCTATCTAAAAAGTCCATTTTCATTGAAAGCTTCCCTATTTGGGCTACTTACTTCTTCAAAAGTGTACCAATAGTTACTGCGTTTTACAAAGTAAGAAATAAAAAATCCATTGTGAAGTCAGGCCTGACACTGGTCTGCCACAAGCCAGTGCTTCCCAGAGCTCACTGAACACTGAAAGCAAGGCCTATCATAAGCCTTGTTAGGAGCCGTTTGTTGTAGAAACTCTTGTACCATCTGTCAAATATCCTTCACGACTCAGTAGGCCACTAGGGACCAGGGAGGTTTCCTGTGTCTCCCCATTGTTTCAAGGAGATCAGTTGGAGTTTTGCACTGTGAGTAACAGGGTTTCCATCCATTCAGACCACAAGGGCAAATGCCTTCTCAGAAAGCTATGCTTTCACCAAAGCACCAAAGGTTGAAAATTCAGTTTACAGAAAAGTGGAAGCACCATGGTAACATAAAGGTCACTGCAGTAGCTAAGAGGTCTAAGTATTTCTATCTCTCCATTGACAACAACTATCAATTTTTAAGTAAATCAACCTGAAATTTGGCTTCCTTGTCCATAGATTAAATTATACCTTTGTGACCTCATTTAGCATACGGATTGTTTCTATTTCAGTGTGCAACTGTAGCTTTGCCATTCCAACAGCTAGTACTTAAACTGTAGAGCCATTTTCTGCTGATTAGTATCAGGGACTTTAAAAACCAGAAAAAAATAAATGCTTTTGTTCTTTAGAACAGGAAAGGTTTGGGAATTCCTATATCTAACCACTGGCACCACAGAACTATCTTCCAGCAGCCACCGTCTGCTTTGCCAGCTTGGGCTTCTTGGGCCCTAGGTGAGAGTTTCAGGACAGAGGTATGGAGCTCTTCCTGGGTTCTGCTCTCGGTCCTGAGCTCTACAGCGGTGTGGCCTGGGGCACATTACTAGACCCCTCCAGGCCTATTTCCTCATCTGCAAAACAGGGATGATAATAAAAGCACCAGCATTGTTGGGTTGTTCTGAGAATTTGATGTGATAGCCCATACGGCACACCGTTTGGTGCCTACTGTGGCATGAGCACTCAGCAAAGGGCAGCAGTTATTTCTGATCACCACTTGCATGGCTGTTGTATCCACATACGCAGTCTGTGGAAGCACTGGTATAGTCACAGTGCAGCCAGAACCCCCACCTGCCCCGTCTGGACTTACTCCCACTTGCTGACATGAATGACGGTGCTGACTCCGTCTCTTTCTAGAAACGCCACATCACACAGCCCTGTAGGTGGGACAGCAATTTAAAGGAACAGGTGCCATGATCAAGGAATTAAAGGTCTCTAATTCACAAAGAGACTGCTAACAGAGGTTACCTCTCAGGAGGGCCACTGGGTGGCTTGGAGTCAGGGAACGGGAGACTGGCTTCTCAGTGTACACCTTTGTATCTTTTGGATTTTGAAACTAAGGTACGTCTTACCTATATTAAAAAGATATTTTTTAACAGTTAATTTTTGAAAAGTAAAAAGACAACTTGCATCCTCTGGAGCATCTGCATGTCTCTGGGAGGCACCCCCAAAGCAGAAAGGTGTGGCACTCCCCAAACCCTGGGAGGACAGAGAGGGAGAGAAGGCACATCTTTTGGTTCCGAATTATTCAGGTTATGGCTAGTTTCTGCACAAGGGAATGAAAGGAGTTCCAGGTGTAGATTTGGAGAACTTTATCTCCAACTCTGATCTACTGCCCAGGGAAGGAAAACCTGTTTAAAAGAACAGAGCAAATGAAGCGTGTGTGGGTGTGTGTGCCTGCATGTGTGTGCAGACCAAATAATGCATGCTTGCTCAGCCTTTCCATGCTGTTTTTCCAAATATTTTTAAAATGAATAAAACTGAAAAGATCTGACATTTTCTTGAAAATTAGGGCTGGCTTAGAAATAACAAGGGCTGCATTTTGTTTGTGCAAGTACAATCTAGTATAACAAAGCACTGGGTCATTTTTTTTTCATTCATCACTTTCTATCCCTGACAGAATTATGTTTGTGTGTGTGAAGAGAAATAGCTTAAATCTTGGTATAAGTAAGCTATCACACAGTACTTTAATGGCAAAATGGATCTTTGAAGAACAAACAATACCATGTTAAAAATGCTTTATGCTATTTTTCAATGAACTTGAACAAATAGTTCTAAAATTCATGTGGAACCACAAAAGACCCCAAATAGCCAAAGCAATACTGAGCAAGAACAACAAAGCAGGGGGTGTTATGCTCCCTGACTTCAAGATCTACTACAAAGGTACAGTAATCAAGACAATTGGGTCCTGGCACATGAACAGAGCCATGGACCAGTGGAACAGACTAGAGAGCCCAGATATAAACCCAAGCATAAATGGTTAATTAATATATGATACAGGAGCTATGGATATGGATATACAGTGGGGAAAAGACAGCCTCTTCAACAACTGGTGCTGGGAAAACTGGGCAACTACATGTAAGAGAATGAAACTGGATTACTGTCTAACTCCATAAACAAAAGTAAACTGAAAAGGGATCAAAAACCTGAAGTCATGGAACCATAAAA
This sequence comes from Manis pentadactyla, assembly GCF_030020395.1. Taxonomy (NCBI): domain Eukaryota; kingdom Metazoa; phylum Chordata; class Mammalia; order Pholidota; family Manidae; genus Manis; species Manis pentadactyla. The sequence goes on along the minus strand of NC_080021.1, from coordinate 120,652,964 downwards.
TTCTTAGAAGAAAAATAGGCAAAAACCTCTTGAATATAAACATGAGCAATTTTTTCCTGGACACATCTCCTTGGGCAAGGGAAACAAAATAAAAAATGAATAGTGGGACTACATCAAACTAAAAAACTGCTGAACATTAAAGGACACCATCAGAAGAACAAAAAGGCCTCCTACAGTATGGTAGAATATATTCGTGAACAACTCATCTCATAAGAGGTTAACATCCAAAATATATAAAGAACTCACATGCCTCAACACCTAAAAAACAAATAACACGATTAAAATGGGCAGAGGACTGAACACACACTTCTCCAAAGAAGAAATACAAATGGCCAACAGGCACTTGAAAAGATGCTCCACATGGCTAATTATCAGGGAAATGCAAATTAAAACCACAGTGAGATATCACCTCATACCAGTTAGGATGGCCAACATCCAAAAGACAAGAAATAACAAATGCTGGTGAGGATGCAGAGAAAGGGGAACCCTCCTACACTGCTGGTGGGAATGTAAATTAGTGTGACTGCTGTGAAAAGCAATATGGAGGTTCCTCAAAAACCTAAAAATAGAAATACCATTTGACTCAGGAATTCCACTCCTAGGAATTTACCCAAAGGAAACAAAATCTCTGATTTGAAAAGACATATACACCCCTGTGTTTATTGCTGCATTATTTGCAATAGCTAAGATATGGAAGTAACTTAAGTGTCCATCAACAGATGAATGCATAGAAGAGGTGGTACATATATACAATGGAATATTATTCAGCCATAAAAAAAATTCTGCAACAATATGGATGGATCCAGAGGGCATTATGGTCAGTGAAATAAGCCAGGTGGGGAAAGACAAATACCATATGATTTCACTTGTTTGTGGAATATTAAAAACAAAGCAGAATAGAATGAACAAAACAGCAGGGGACTCACAGACACTGAGAAGGGACTAATGGTTACCACGAAGGAGTGGTTGCATTGGGTAGGTGGGGAGGCTGAGGCGGATAAAGGGACACAAACATTCTCAATCATAAGTTGGTCACTGGGATAGTAGAATAGCACGGAGAATATAGTCAATGATTTTGTAACATCTTATTATGTTGACAGATGTAACTGCCGTAAAGGGGGCAAGGATTTAATGTGGGTAACTGTTGAACCACTGTGTTGTATATTAAAAACCAATGTATAGAAATAACATTTTAATAAAAAATTTTTTAATTAAAAAAAGCTGCAAAAAAATGCTTTATGCTAAAGATACATTTGGAATTCTGAAATGTCTGAATATGAAATGTACTTACTTATGAGAAATTGGATTTATACAGAAATAAGCTCTACACAAAGCAGAAAGGTTAAATATACCACGCTTGAGTAGTTCAGCAACAGGCCTGTGTCTTTAGGATGACCTTAGGAAAAGTGGGGAGCATTTAAGCTTCTGGAACCCTTGGTACCAGACGGTAACAGGGAAGTCTGACACACGTCCAAATGGCTTAGTTGTCTCTGGTTGTGGACTAGAAAGATCAGTGTGTTGGTCTCACAAGTGCCCATCTTTTTTAAAGGTGTGCTTTCATACCTGGGAGACATCCTGAGTAGACCTGAGAAGAGGACATAAAGAAAACTGAGGAGACATGCAGTGTTCTCAGCTTCAGGCAAGCCAAGTGCTCAAACCATTTAAATTATGGAAGTTCATTTCCTTTATCTTCCCAATTCAAATGATGTGATGTTATGAACTACCTACTTAAATCTGACACATTGGTGTAATCCCAATGATCCGGGTTCAGTCATTTCTATATCTAAAAGTCCAGATTCTGAAACTTTTAGGATTAATAAGACAAATGCAGTGTTTTTCTCTGCAACACTGTTGCATGAGATGTGCAATATTTGCTGCTCACTCTTTTCTGTGACAGAATGGCAGCAGTATCTGTTTAAGGCTGAATGGAAAGCTATCAAACTGTGCTAGTTTAGGAGAAAAAGCTTGGTTTCAGAGACAAATAAGAGTAAGAATGAGGAGTACCCATGTGCCTTTGCGAGCTTCCAGCACTACCATTTTATTTACCATTGATAGCCAGATCCTTCCAGAAGCCTGGAACCCTCCCAGCCCCAGTGAATCTCAGTCTTCACTTGTAAGGCACAACTTTTAATTCCTCTCCCTGACCGGGCCTTGCTAGGGAAGGAGCTGATGATAAAAATCTAGCTGGTGAGACTCAAGAGGGAATCTGCTGCTGATGGAGATTCAATCAGTGCAAGTTCTCCTTGCTTATAAAACAGGATAAAAGAGAGCTGCCTGCTGCCTCTTTGTGCCTGTAGCTGTGGGAGCAATGTTAGGATCAGGAGAACCAGCCTAAACAGGAAGCAAAATGGGTAGCGAGATTCTGGTCATGATGCCATTGTTAAGTCACTCGATAAAGCAACCCTGGGATTTCCTACCTGTGGACTTCTTGTTTCGTAAGATAATAAAAATTTCCTGACTATTTAAACTTTTGCTGGGGGGGAACCACTATTGGTGGCTCTCAGTAATCAAATGCAATCTTCTTTCTCTGAAATAACCTAGTCTGTTTGATAGAGTGGAGCGCATGCATGCACACACACACATGCTCACTCACTCTGTCTGTCTGTCTGTCTCTCTCTCTCTCTCCCCTTTTTAAACTAAACTCATACGTGAGTCTAACTTCATGGGCCATCTCACAAATCCATGCTCCCTGGAGTAGGGGCGCCTGCTCTGTACTCCTGTCTGGCACACCCTCCTCCCCAGCACTTACTTCAAAGCCCAGTGCAAAACCTGTCTCCCATGGCATTACTTCTCATTTAATCCCTGCCTACATTTTCCTCTAATCCTAACAATGCATTTACTGCCTCCAACTTTTTTATATCTCGTCTGTGGATCTGTGAGCCTCCCACTCAGTGCCACTCTGGCAGCACACTTATCTCATGGACAGGGAATGAGTGAATGATTACCAACTACCGTTTTCCTTCCCCGGAAACTTGGGGTTCTCCCTTCCTCTTTTCTTCCTTGCCCTTTTTCCTCATCTTACTTCTCTGTAGAAGACAAGCCAGAAATTGAGATAAAAGAAATTCAGAGCTCAGACTGAGGGAATAACATGTATTTCTAAGGAAAGTCAAAAATGTCATGCCCTACTTATGGGAGTTACAGTTAAGTAACAGAATCCTGCTGGTGAGGGGCAGCAGGTAGATGCTACACAAATGCCTCCCTGCTTTTGTGCCTCGCTGTACACATGGACCAGTTCATCTACTGAAACTGAGGGATAGCACCTTTGACAAACTGGAAGTCTAGCAAGTACAGCAGTCTAGCACTTGGTATACACTCAACAAATGTCTCATGAGTGAATGAGAGATGACACAGCATATTATGGTTAGGGCTTTGGGCTTATACCTTGAAATGTTGTAGTATAAAAACAGAAATGTGGGTACTAGTCATAACACTGCTGTCTTGCTGTAATGAACTTCCTCTGTATGTGCTGACATAAAAATAATGGATCTAATGTAGACTTCAAGCTGTTTCAAAATGGAAAATAAACTCTTGGAGTTATTTTTATTTTTACTTACAAACTCCTACAGCTAGCTGTTAGCTAAAACTCAAAACAGAGGGCCATGAGCAGGAGCTTTCCAGACCATGTGTGCAAAGGTCCACTCCACCACACAAGCCAAATTCCTAATAGCCACTCATCTGTGTTAAAAGCTCTGAGGCTTTCCTTCTGCTGAGATGGCAGAAAGAGCGTTTGCAGCAATCACGACCTGGTGTAGAATCGCCCTGCAGAGGTATACAGTACAGTTCTAATGACTTGTATCTTGCTCCAGATATTAAAAATTTGTTGTAACTTTCACTAATATCAAACTGATGCTAAGAACTACTGCAAGATCTTTTTATATTACACAATAGAGTAAAATCTGTAGTAAGTGTTCAGATAGTTAAATGAGCAACAAACACTACACAGTGTAACCAACATGGTTCTATTAAAAACTCTCAACTGTGGCATTCAAGGACAGCAATACAATCTTTTCTTCACAAAGCAACTGAGTAATATAAAAGTCTGCAAATGGCATAAATTAATTTATAGGCTATTATTTTCATAGAGGCATGTCATTGCATTCTTTCAGTTATTTCCTGAGGTATGTTTTTGTGGTTTGCTTTTATCGTACTGCTGGATGCATCACCTTTGATCATCCTTTCCTAAAATGATTTTTAAAGACCTGCAAAAAAATTTATTGTATAGGACACTATTCACAACAGAGGTTGGGAACTGCAAGTATGCGACATTGGAACAAGTCTTACAAAATACTGCATTTTAAGAATTTGTTACCTACATTTTTTTACAGCTTGTCTCTCTTAAAAAACTGAAGTTACAGCTAAGAGTTAACTATGTACAGTGAAGCATTTTAGGAATGTTAGAGATTAGAGAATACGATGAATGATACAAAAGAAAAAAGTCATGATTCTTGGTGGCTATATAATTGTATTGCCTTCAAAGCAACTGACATATTGCAATCAGTTCATTGTTAAATATTTCTACTAATCTGTTTTGGGAGAGCAAATGTTTTTCAAGGTTTCCAGTTCCTCTATAAGCTTCTTGTTTTGAACCTCCAGCACTGCAACTCGGCCCTCCAGACATTTTACATATTCTTTCTTTCGACGTCGACATTCTTTAGCAGCTTCCCTGAAAAAAAGTAGAAGCAAAAGGGCAAACAGAACATGTTTTGCATGCTATTCACAGAGCCTGAAGTAAGCTTGGTAAATTTAATCATGGTTGCATTCCAAATCTTGGAACAACATTCCCAAATCAACTTCAAACACTAAGCCAAGCTGGATTCTTAAGGGTCACAAGTGTCCCTTCCACAAGTCCACATGGCAATTAGTAGAACTGCTCCATCTCCTGCCTTGATTAGAGTTCATAGTAAACAAGGTCCAAGTCAAAGACAGTTACTCTGCTTTATGACAATAAAGATCTTTGAGGGCCTTGAGTTCCTCAATGAGAGTCTTGTTTTGGTTTTCAAGCACAGCCACACGATTTTCAAGACATTTGACATATTCTTTCTTCTTTCTGCGACATTCCCGGGCAGCTTCCCTGGAACCAACACAAGGCTGATGACTACAGGAATGGCCTGCCAGGACAATCCAGAGCGGCTCAAGGGACTTCTGCTCCCCAGACTCAAAGCCAGTCAGTCCTAGGTAAGGTTTGTACAAAGGCACACAACAAAGGTAACCAAGCACATGACTTTTACTCTAAGACAACAGGAACAACCTGAGAGCACAATCCATTCACCCAGTATTTGTCCTAAACGGTATTTCCTTAGGGCACATTTTCCATGATAACAATGACCAGAATGGCTGACAGTAACCTAAAACAGTAAGACCACATCAGCAAGTAGAATTTCTACAAAAACACTTTCAGATCCATTCAATTCTCTTAATTATTTTGTCCACCAGGGACAAGACTCCATCACAATGAGTTAATTTTATTTGATAAAAAAATATTAGAAAAATTAAACCTCAGAAAGTTTAAATGTCAATATTGGAGATTTTAATTCTTTAAGGTTAAATCTCAGTAAAACAAATAAGATCATCATGACTGCAAGAAACAGTTTATTGGTTAGAAAACAACATGGATAAAATAATAATGAACAAATCATGTACATTTTCATAAACCAAAGTGAAATGGACACTGCTTCTGAAGACTGAAGGGAGGAAGAGTACACAAGTACTCAGTGACCTAGGCAGTGTGAAGCCGGGGCGTGAGAGCTACCGCAAGCGTTATGAGAATGACTGTCTCCTGACAGCTGAGTGTCTCAAGCGTAGCTCCGGCCTGGTCTCCAGTCACCAGTTTACCCATCAGGCTCCAGAATCCTGAAGTGCCGCAGGCATATGCCCGAAGGGAAGAACAGACCAGCAGCCAAAGCAGCAAACACAACAAACAGAGGAGCTATCATTTCATGCATAATAGCACGAAAAAAACAACGAATACAGCCAGCATTGTCTCTCTCCCTCCTGTTTTTCAGAGTGGGAGAGGGTGGCAACTCTATCATTTAACTCCTCTATAGAACATAGCCTCCGAAAACAGCTTTATTTTGGAGTATTCACTTGAGAAGAACTGCCTTAGAGGTACATTCACAATAAAAAAGCCTGCACTGAAACAGTTTAGATACATACTAACAAAAGTTATGTTACATCTCTAAACACCAGTTACTGTAACGCCAATTAGCAACATGCAATTCTGAACTAGGAGTGAAATGTACAACAAATTGAGCCAACTGTTTTATTTTTAGGATAGTTGACTCTAACAAGTGGTTATCTGTGTTTTCTCTGTGGGAAGCAAAAGTCAGCAGAAAAGAGACCCTGAAATCCCAATGAACTGCAGGAAAAGATCAACCCTTACTTCCTACCTAAGAACAATGTGCTCACCCTGTGAACTCACAAAGTTCTCAGACTTCTCAACTGGTTAACAAAACAATGAAAAATGTAAAAGTGAATGGAATCTGATAAATACAGATTAATCCAAATGATGCACAGGGAAAATCTAAGAATAAATCCAAGCATACATATAAATTTGCTAGTTTGGGAACACAGTTCAACTCTCTTCTACAAAGGAACTAAAATCCATTTTTGAATACCAAGATTTTCATTACTAAATTATATAATCTAGATCTGGAATGAAGACAGTCATTTTAAAAAACCAGTTACCATTAAATAAAAATTTAAGTATCTAGTAGCAGTTTTGTAGGATGTTTCATTAAAAAAATTTTATTTAACAAGGTGTGCTCTTTATTATAAATATCATACATCATATTTTATGTGTGTGCATGCACGGGTTATCAGAGTCACAATGTTCCAAGCTTTAAAGATCACACCAGTAGATGGTACATGCCTAGGTACTCCTCAGCTATGGAAAACACCTGCTTCTTCTATTAATAGCTCAGTTTTCAGGCCTTGCATTTGTCTAGATATATCCTCAACATGCAGGGGAAATACATGCCAAAGAGGAAAAGTGGACAAGGCTGTAAAGATATAAAAACTGCCTGGATTGGCAGAAATATAATTAGGAGTTTATTATAAATGCCAGCCAAAACACAAGAAGAGAGGACATCTTTAAGAGGTCTTTCGTGTTATTAAGTAAACCCTACATACTTTCCATGCAGTTAAATCTGAGGCTTACACCAAGGTCTTTTTGAGGTGACTCTGGCATTAGTACAGTGGTTAGGCTCTGGAATAAAGGCTGCCTGGATTACATACCCAGGTTCTGTCCAGTTTGGGCTATGTGATCTTAACCAACTTAGTATTTAACCTCTCAGAACCTCAGTTCCTCATCTACAAATAAAGATAACCAAACCTATTCTCATGTGAAAGTTAGGTGAGAATTAAACAGTAGAAATGAAGCATTTAAATGTGTATTTGGTACTTGCTCAACAGATACTGAGCAACCTAATTGCCACCTACCATCTGCTTTTCTCTTGTCTTGCTCTGAAATCGAGATTTGGAAAGCTAAAACAAATTCTTCTTAGAATCCTTAGAGCTGGAGACTCTGTCATCTTTTTCCAGCTAATGAAATGTGGGTGAAAATTGCAGGGAGGGTCTCCCACAAGTTTTCAGAAGGTCCACACACAGCCAGCTAGGTTTTGGCTCTAGCCTTTCTCCCTTTTTCCTCCCTGATGCAATGTCCATAGGTGCAGCAGCCACATTGTGATCAGCAGAGTGAATGTCACTCACTGAAGAAGCAGAGTAGGGAGGAGGAACCTGCATCCGTGATGACCCTGGTGAACCTTTGTCCTGGCTGCACGTATCTCTGGACCAGCAGTATTAGATCCAAATATCACCTACAAGATTAAGCCTCTATTTCTCTTGGTTATTTTACAGCCCAAGTGTTAATGCTATCCAATAGCTAATTATTTTTTGAAAACCCAGAATTTTATGATTTTTTTCCCCTCAGGGAGTTTTCGTACATATGTATAGGTAGTGGCAGGGCATGTGCATAGGAACTAGTTGCCTAATATTTATCTATTTCATTTTGGTAGTTCTACTGACAAAATGTCTTAATCTAAAATAAAGATAAAGAACAGTGACAAAATTAAGAAAGAAGGCTTCTTCCCAGTTCTTCCTTTTTATTTTCTTTGGGAAAATAAGACATCAATGACAATTCTACAGTTTGCACTATTATCCTATCACCACACTTTGTATTTGTAATATGAACTTCACAAAATACAATCTGTGAACAGAAAGGCTATTATACTCATAACTCCTGAGAGCTATGAAGGTATAGTTTTAAGGTATCTATATTCCTCCATCTGATCAAATTAGAGATGTTTGATAACAAGACTTCCATAAAATAGCTATGATACTATGCGAGACCCACCCATTCAGCTCCTTCAGGATTTCTGGGCAAAATGCTGCCATTGAAAACTGTGAAGCCAGCATGACTTAGTGAACCTGGACAACCACTGATAAAGACTTGTATTTCTTAATGATCCTATTTCTGGTAATCTGTTGAGTTCTCCAGGGGAAGACGTCACCTAGTGACCTGTGATAATTAACAAGCTTGGGAGATGGAGTCTACTTACAGGAACTGTACCTGTAATATATCAAATTGTGATATTTAAAAGGCTAGTAAATTGAATATAGCTGCTATGGGTTCACACTCACAAAGGACAGTGATGAACTCAGCACTTATTTCTGAATTTTAAAGGCTCAGAAGCCACAACTTCTAGATTAACCAGGTTGCAAATACCTAGTAAAGTAACTGCTACCAGGCAATTCTGATCATAAGGAAGAACATGATCCCATCTGAGATATTTTGTTTTCTTACAGTGAGGACATTATTTAACACTTTCCCAGACAAGATGACTGGAAAAACTCGCTAGTCTATTCATTTTAAAAATCAGATGGATTTGCACCATTCTCCATCATAAAAACTAAGCCAAAAATTAATATTCAAGTTTAATTTTAAAAAGAATTTTGAAAAACAGAATTTTTATGATACACTTGTTTAAAAAATAAAATTACAGAAATATAAGAATTACATGAGAAAATGACAGAAAGCAGATGGGAAATAAATAGACTATAGTATTAGTGGGTCTCTTCTAGTAAGTGGGGCTAGGAGGAAATTATAATTTTTTTGCCTTGTATTTGTATTTGACTAGAGTTTTTAAGAATAAATATGTATTTCAGTATAATAGAGAAAAAAAGAAAGTTTAAAAATAAAGGGAAACCACGTATACACAACTTAGAAAATTCTTAACTGACACTTAAATATATTTTGTCCATAAAGAAGCTACAAAGACTATATTTATCACCTACTTTTCAAGATAAATACCACATATAAAATAAATTTAATCTGTAATAAAGTCCTTCCATCATCAAAACAATTAAGGTATCTTTTAGACATTACCCTACAAAATATAGGGATGTACCAACTGCTGACGAAATAGTTTCATGGCTAGGAACTCTGACTAAAATACAGTCAAATTATTTTCACACACAGAACACAAATTCACATAAAATGCCACATAACACTTTACTTGGGAGGAACAACTTAGGAAATGTAATTTCTTAAGCCAGGCAGAGAAAGACAAGTACCAAATGATTTCACTCATATGTGGAGTATAAGAACAAAGAAAAACTGAAGGAACAAAACAGTAGCAGAACCACAGAACCCAAGAATGGACTCACAGTTACCAAAGGGAAAGGGACTGGGGAGGATGGGTGGGAAGGGCCCGGGATAAGGGCAGGGAGAAAGAAAGGGGGCATTACGATTAGCATGTATAGTGTTGTGGGGGGGTACGGGGAGGGCTGTACAACACAGAGAAGACAGGTGGTGATTATACAGCATCTTGCTACGCTGATGGACAGTGACTGTAGTGGGGTGTGTGGGGGGGACTTGGTGAGGGAGGGAGCCTGGTAAACATAGTGTTCTTCATGTAATTGTAGATTAATGATAGCAAAAAAAAAAGAAATGTAATTTCTTGACAATAATAACAGTAGTAAGTTATGTGTCCTATAAGTAAGTGGCTGCTGATTTCTAGGGCAACAGCTTACCTATTTTTCATTAGCCTCAGCTCTCGCTTGCGTGTTGCCTCCTCTGCTAGTTGCTGGGGACTGTGTAAACTTCCTGGTGAGGCAGCCATCACTACTCCCTGTGGCAAACCAGTAGTAGGAGCTCGGATCTGGTAAGTTGGCATGTCACCAGTAGCAGCTGCAATGAGACAAAATATTACAAGCTTATATAAACAATTTACAACTTGATACTTTATATAAAATTGACCTGGAAATAGCATACTTCTTTTTATATGTCATATGAGGTGATCTTGCTAATTTTTAAGATGATTATTCTAAGCATTATGAAATCTTAAGTTTTTATCAAAGGCTAAAGGAGAGAGCTTTCAACTGATAGTTCATTTAGCCTAAAATTAGTGGTGTACTGATAAATATTTAACCACCGGCCATTTGGGGGAAAAAAGCTTTGATCTGCAGCATTATCAATTCCCGTGGTGTAAAAGCTATCACCAAGATCAACAACAGGCTACCAATGTGTCTTCACTGAATACATCATAAGCAGCACACCACACAGATAAAATAGTTGTAAACAATCTCAAGCATAGATAAAATTATTAGAAATGATGAGTTTTGAGTGTTTATTATTGTTCTTTTAATGTAGTTTGTTAAAAGTATATGCATTTATTTATATATATTTAATTTTTAATAATGGCTGTTTCTATAACCAGCTCACAAAAATCCTGAAATTTTGTAACGGGCTCTAGCAAACCAGTGGGAGATAGCTCTAGCACATCACTGCGAAAATTTTAATAAAGCAGAACATCTCCATTTTCTAAATATTGTGGTTAAGAGATTTTCCTACACCCTATAATATGCCTGAAAGAGTTACCAAGTATCATTAAGTACAAGTTCTATTACCAGATGACTGAGATACTGGAAGGAAAATACTAGTTTCCTGTATTCTCAGTTTAAAAACAAAACAAAACAGTAAAGCTCTACTTAAAACTGGTTTCTCTAGGGAGTGGTAATTTTTGTCTTTTTTGGGTTTCTTGGGATAATAGCACATTTCTAAGTATTCCTTTTAAAGAAGTATTTTCTAATTATAATGTATATAAGTGACATACTTAGTATTTATTATTCAGACTGAATACTAAAAGTCCTCAAAGTGTCATAATCTATTTTCAAAATCTGTCTACCCACTGCAATAAACATAGCTTCCTAGAAAAGGCAGATGGATTTAAGTGATCAAACATGTTTCTACCACTAACATTTCAACTTTGAGAATGTGTGGTCCAGAGTTAATTTGACATTCTGATAAGATATTATAAAATACATGCTCTCACAAAGCTAAATGCAAGGCAAACCATAAAAATTGGTTTGAACCAAATGCCAATCAAAATGTGAAACACATCACTTCCATATTTCATTAAAATGTATTATGCCCATTGGATAAGAACTGAAGTTTTACCCAAAAGGGTGACAGACTTTTTTCACTTAAATGGATTATCATCACTGAAAAGAGCCAAGCAGTTTAAAAGGTTCACCAAATTTATCTACATGCTTTTTTTGGGTAAATGGCAGGGTTTTTTCCCCATGGGCTCAAGAATTAGATGAAAGAATAAAACCAAAAAAGAATATGGCTTTGGGGGAAGATCACTTAAAGGTCTTCATAAGATAAACAAGAATGCTATTTTAAGGTTATATTGCTTCTTCCTTCTACATACAATTTAAAAAATAGTGGTGACAAATAGTAACTTTGATAAATATGATGATCACCAGCCAAATCTCTATTAATAAACTTGGGAAGATACCTAAATTTGTTTTTGTGACTACTTAAAATACTGTATACACATATGTTTCATTTTATGTCTTGGAAAACTTTATAGCTTTGAAATATTTAAGATCAATAAAAATCCATTATAAACTGTTAACTTACTAATGATTTTTTAAAAATATGTTAATCATATTGTTAGAGGAGACAAAACAGAGCATAGAATAACATAGTTCTCCCCTCTTTTGTCTTTGTCCACATCCAGGGAAGAAGGTCATGGGATAATAAAGGCTGAAACAATGGAACAGCTGGAAGCTACAAAGGCTTCTAAAACTGGGACAATAGCCATGATGAATGAGAAGTTTGCGTGTCATCACGTTGACATTCACAGGCGGTGTGGATGCAGACCTTGGCGTAGGGTTGTTCTTGCCAAACACTGCCCACAAAATGTGATGACATTAACAGAAGGCACAGAGGCATCATTATATTCTTTCATTTTGTATGTATCTGCTATTTTCCATACTATAAAGTTAGAGCAAAATGCTTAGAGATATACAAAAATGAGAAAGTTAGTTTAAGAGTGTCCATTTTTTTGAAGAAAAAAGAAAAGGAGGCAGGAATGCTTCACAGATGAAAAAAAAATTCACCCACTAGTTTTAGAACCAGAGACGGTACTAAACGTTTGCCTGTTTCCAAAGCTGAAATCACCCTCAAAGCACCAACTGAGCCACCATTTCAGGATAATGGCAATTCCAAAGGAAGCATTCTGAAAACACTGAGCAATAGCTCAGGAAAAAATATCACTGTAAAATGGTAAATAGGAAGGGAATGATATATCTGGATGTATTCTGGTCTTTCAGCTAACAAACTGGATTTTATTATACTATTTCAGACATACATTATATTCATTTTATCTCAACAAAACTCAGATTGTAACTCATTAGTTCAAGCCAGAAATACAAATTATACTAATTATACTAATCAGTAGGAATTAGTATTTTGTTTTCTGTAATATCCCTAAGAATCTATATGGTTCACTTCTAATGGCCACTGAATAAATATCAATGGATAAGTTCCATATATTCAAGTATGATCTTGTTAAATATATTTAAAAGATGTGGGAAAAGAGAATCTCATGTTTTGAGGAAATCCAAATATCAAAAGTTTTGTTTTTAAAACTAGTTATAACAAGTTTTTATCTTAGTTACCTTCAGTTTCCAATATTATGAATTCAGTGGTAAATTAAGGCAGATTAGATACCATCCTACATTCTTTGGTGGCACATTCTTATCCCTGTAGTCTTATAAAGGCTAATTCCTGTTCCATCTAACTACACTAAGTGTCCAAACTATTTTTCTTTCTAGAGTTTCACTGTGTAAATTACTTTGGAAAATAAATGGGTCATAAATGGGGGCTTTAAAATCATGATTGAGGAAAGGTAATATGAAAAAGATATTGACATACTAATTTTATTCTAAGGCAGCAAAAAGTTAAAAGACAAGTCAGGAATACCTTTTTACCTTGGTATCACCTAGAATCTAGCACAGTACTTGGCATATAATGGGTGCTTGATTAAGTTTACACATGCTCTGTGAAGTATATTTTGAACTTCTCAGGTTTTTACACAAGCGCATGGTCATTTGGAATGCTTAAATAAGCAGTCTTATTATTATAAACGATTAGCTATTATTATAACTAAATCTTTGAGTCTTTAACACTAAGACATGAAAAGCCCTACAAGATGCTATGTATTAATTCAAATTGGCCTGCTTGATAAAAGGCATTATTTCCTAAGTCTTTCTTTAGACACCTGGCATTTTAGAAGCAGAGGTCTAATTACAGTTTGTTTCCAATCATTTAACTCCTGACATGAAAAAAATTGTTTAGGTTTAGTATCAAATATTTAATGGGAAAATATTTCAAAATTCTAATTCCTAGAACTCTCAATTCTGGTCCTTAACTTCATCTCTCTCTCTTTGCGAGCTTTAAACACACAGTATAACAGAAAAAGTATGGGATTTGGAGTCTGGGTTCTAGTCTAGCTCTGCCACTTACCAGCCATGTGACTTGGGGCAAGTTCAGTTTCTTCATCTGTAAAATGGGGATAGATCATCTAATGTAATACTCACTATAACCCTGTAATGTATGTCAATGTGTCTAGACAGTGCCTGGCACATGGTATGCATTCAGCAAATGCTAGTTCCCTTCCTCTTCCCTTCCTTAAGTTCTGGAAGACAATGTTCCAAATTATGCTCATACTGTATACTAGTTAAAAGGTGAATAACATCCATAAATGTATTTTCCCCTGGAGTTTCACTTCTAACATACCTGGGTAATGAAATGACTGAAATGTATGGCTCTTATTCCTTATTTTGTTTAAAATAGAACCACAAAGGTGGAGAATCACAAATAACTGAATGATACAATCTCATTAGACTGGTAATAAGAAAACTGAAAAACCCCACAGGTCAAAGAGGAGTGCTTTTTTCTTCCTAACTTAGAAATAAGAAACCCAGCCAAATCAAGAACCTATCTTGACAGCTTCTAAAGTGAAACAATTCGTCAACACCCAAAATGATGGTGGTTTTATTTGCTTACTTATTAATTGAGATCTCTAGTACTGAGCCTATTTACTGAATCAAAACATTTTTATATATGAAGCTCCTACTTTCATGTGCCATTTTGCTATGTGTCACTAACTCCAAATATACCCAAGTAATAAGTAACAGAGGTCACTTAGACACAGCACTTGAAAAGCAGGGGGCCTCCTTCCCCAGCTCCAGGAAGCTGCTGACTTCTTTACTTTCCTTTTTTGGTTCTCTCCCTCCCGACCCCACCCCAGGTCAATCTTATCCTTGTCTGGTGTCCCACACTGTCTAAAACTTACCTGCCTCCACTGCTCTATTTTTTCCCAGGAACATTAAATCCTATGTAACATGACTATTTAAGCACTGAACATTTTCAAATTTGTTAGGATTACTATAACACATAGACCACATAGAATTAGGTCATCATTTTTATTTTAAGTTACACAGAGGGGCCCTTCCTGAGTAGTTTGTTAAGTGAAAACCTTAGAATCAAAAAGAGTCTATGTAAAAAAGATAAGAAATTATGAATATTGAAATGGAAAATTCCATATATATATATGCTCTGTTGTCCTATAAAAGTAATAATAAATATTCTAGGAAAAAAACCCATTTTGACTACTTAAAATGATACTAACTTTGTTTTGTAGTTTTATATAGGCAGTGTGTAGTTGCTATTGTAACTCTTCTAACATTAGAACTAACTTACAAAGTCAGGTGAATTTTGAGGAGCAGTGTAACATGGTGTGAAAAGAACCAGACAACATGTCCAGAGACCCAAACTAGTTCACCACTTGCCGGCTTTGTAAGCTTGGAAGAGTCATTTACCTACTCAGATCTATGCAGTTATTTGCAAAATGAATGTGATAATCTCTGTGCTGAGTGCATCAGTAAGAATGCACAGAAAGTGCTTCTTCTCTTGGTTATTTAAATATGGCTCCCTCAGCAAGGCCTACCCTGATCCTTTAACCTATATTACTTGCTTCCTATGGGTCTCTCACAATCTGATAGTTTCTTTGATAGCACTTACCACATGTTTATTTATATAAGTTTATTTGTAACATTAAGTGACTTTTTATTATAAAGTTTACATAAGTGCAAAGTTATCATCACAGTTATTTTATTAGGCAATATATCCATATAGGCAAACAAAACCAGACAAAAGTTTGTATTTCATTATTCCAAATTACAGTTCATTGAACACTTTTCAAAAATAGTGGGAAAATAGCATAATGGCAATTTCAGTTAAGTCTTCCATACAGATTTGGAGTTTTATTGGAACTTGAGGTAGACAAGTGACTTGTTATTTTCACTTCTAAAATGATTATAACTTGCCTTGCCTTGCTTCAAGAAGCCAAAAGAGGCAAACCATTATTTTCTGTGAAAATTTCCAAACAAAAACCTTTTCTAGTACACAAAGGTAAAGTGTATCCTTATTCTCATGCATCAAATATTAACTAAGAAATTATTTTCCAAATTTGAGTAAGTTGGAATACTAGTTTTTACAATTCAGAAGTCCAGGCTGAATATTACTTACTAGAGTTTTTAAGACTCAGAGACTAAAAGATAAGGACTTAAGGCTCCTAATATAGTCAGCTTATGAATAATGCCAAAAAACTATTTCTAATAAAAATTTAAACCATACCTCATAGAATCAATAGTCATTCTATAAACTATAGAATGTCACTTTGCACATTGATTACATGATCCTATACATAAATTCTCCTAAAACCTTTTCCAGTCCAATCATTATTGTTAGGATCCTGATTCTGGTCTAGATCAGTTTTAAAGTCTAAGTTGTAGACCGTTCATGGATCATAAAATCAATTTCATTGGTCAAGAATAACATTAAAAAAAAGAAATAGAAAAGTATGAGTATATCACATATAGTAAAGATAAGTGTTATTTTTGAAATCTGTTTCATAGAAATGTGGGGTATATACACATATGCACAGGTCTACTGCATCATGATGTAAAATGTGGGACATGGTCAAAGGGTTTGCAAGCCTAAATTCTATATCAATCCACTTGATTCATCAATCCACATGAGTAGCCCAGAACTGAGAATTCAAAGGTGGGTCCTAAAGCTGATCTATGATACCTTCAAAAAAGCCTTTGAACCCTGTGCCCGCCCTTTGGGCTTCTCAAGAGAAAAGGAAATCAAATGAAATGTGATTTATTTTTCAAACAGAATTGACTACATAAGAACTGACCAGATTTCAGAAAATAACAAATTCCAAAGACACAACGAGGTCTTGTGAAAAAAGTTTGGAATTTTTAAATTTCAGCATTTTGAAATTTTTAAATTGTAAAGGGTAAAGCATGTGTAAGTATTGTGAGTAAAACTGTGAAAAAATATCTTCAAGGATGGTATGTTCATTCTGTAAAATTAAATGTATAAAAATATTTATTTACAAGCAATAGTTTTTAAAATTATGCAGATTTACTTTAAACTTTCATCTGTAAAGATAGTGTTTTTTCAAATCACTTTTATGTTTTGGTATGATTCTCTTTCATGCTTAGGCATGAGAACTGGCTTAGTGAAGAAAGATAAAAAACAACTAATAATTTTTCGAAAATACACATAGCATAGAAATGCCTTTTGGTTCTAGAATCATGCAACATGCATGCAGTACAGTATTGAGATTACTTAACTCCATCTATAACTTACAATAAAGTTGTCATTTGAGAGTTTCTGCAAACTCTAGCATTTCTAAAACTTCACAAAAACTTCCTTGAGATAGCAATAGCTCCTCCAGATGATTTTTAAGTCAGTTCACTACAGGTTTTACTTGCTGGAGACCACCCAACATTCATCCCATCTAGGGACGCGGGGAGACCCACCAGCTGAAAGGCTGAATTGTGGTGAAGTTGTACACCATCATCTACGCTTCAGGATTCGTTGCTGGGTTTAGAAGAAAGACCCTGATGAATAAACAACTTCGCAAGCACATGAGGACAGGAGCAACTAAGTCAAAAACATTACCTGTCCCCACGAAACCAGACGACGGAAAGGACTAGGATGAAAAGTTTGGGCGACCTGAGGACGCGCCCTTCGCGGGCCGGGCACTAGGGGGCGCCGAGTCCCGGCCCGGCTCGCGCAGGCCTTTGCAGGTGTGGGAAGGGCTGCGCGGCTGGCAGGTACTCACTCACCAGCGGAGAATCAAAGGAGGGCTTAGGAGAGCTGCTCAGCCTGAGCGCCCTCGGAGACAGGCGGCGGTGAGCTAGATAATGTCCGTGTGGAAGCAGCGCGCCACGCGCGGGCCAGACTAAATCGCAGTCCGACTCGGCTGACGTCAGTGTGCGGCTCGCCTGAAGTTTTAACTTTTCCACTGCCCCGCCGAGACGCGAATCCAGGAACTGAATGACGTCAGCCCTTTGAACTCCATTAGATGAGGAACAGACCATTTTCGACGCAGGAGGAAGGAACAAGCAGCGCACAACACTCCCGACACGCTCCCCTTTCCTAAGCGGTTTCCGAGCTGCGTTTGTACACAGCGAAGAATCGGAAGCTTAATTTTTCACAACTTAAACAGTATGTAGTTTAACTTGTAGCTGCTTGGATTTGCAACAGGTTGCAGAGGAAGTAACAGCTCATTTTAGGGGAGCAGAATGGAGAGAAAGACAGGATTACTGCCTTGGTCAAGTAAGCAATACAATACTGAGCAAAGAGGCAGTTACACCAAAGTGCCTTAGAGTGAGCTCATAAATAGACGTGTATATTACAAGAAACTTATTACTCCTCAACTACTAGAAAATTAATACGTTTCCAAACACAGGTCCCTAAGTAATTTTTCTAAACTTAAAAAAAAAGTGCAGAATAAATTAAAATCCCTCTTGAGAATTCTTACCTGTTTCATCTCCAGTTACAGCCATGATGGGCTTCTGCATAAAGCTCTGGCCTGTTTCCCCATCACAGGTCAACATAAAGTGTTCCAAACTATCAAGCGTGTGCAGGATAAGTAGGAGTACTGACATCACAATGACATCACTAGCCTATCACTGCCATCAATTTGCTTTGTCACAGACAAGCTCACTGGAACCAAAGCCCTATAAAAACCCCTTCCTGTAATTAAACCATCTTAATGCTCTTGTTTCTCAATTTTACACAAAAAATCTATTGAGATGGACTCTGGCAAAAAAATATCTTATTAGCATTAAAAATTACATTGTTTCTTATGGGGCTACTACTTTATTATTCTTTTACTCAAGGTTTCTAGGTAAGAAATGGTGGCATAAATACTATTATTTTTCATAACTTACAGAAGAAAAAAAAATACTTGGGGATTTTAAAAAACATGACAATCAGCCCAGAAAGACACTGTGAAATACACAGAAGTGTATTTCTTAGACATGTCTCAATTCACTAAGAAATACCCAGCCACCTTTGTTCATTTAACACATTATTTGCTGAACCACTTGCTACAGCGACATAAAATCCAGCTGTTTCTAAGGTGACAGAGAATTTGCTCCTTTCACTTGAGATGAATAAATACTGAAGTTTTAAAAACTCACTATGCCAAACATAGTATTATATAGCATTCTACCATAAATATAAGACTGAATCATATGAATCTGCTTATATTTTGACTTTTTGGTCCACAAAAACAGCAATTTCATGTGGCTCAATCTAATACATTGTTTTCCTAAATTAAAACTCCTCAAAAAGAATTTTGTGATTAAAAAAATTTTAATGTCTTATTTGTACCACTTAAAGAAGGTTCAGCACATGAAGAGCTAGATCACAGCTAGAAATACAATTTTAAGATCAGACAAAAAGCTAGCTCATGTTCCACAGTATAACAGACTGTAGCCTGGGAGAAACATGATTTACAAGTCTACTGCACAAAAATAAGTGACATGGCACTGAGACTTATCTTTGTCAGTGGGTTGAACAAAGCTCATTCTTAAATTCAGCCCAACTTCATGTAAATGAAAGGACATTTTGCCTTATTCGATTAAGCACCTTAGTAATAAAGGCAGGGACTTTACACTCAGAAGTTTAGGAGATGAAACATCAAGGAGCATCCATGCTTTTAGTCAGGGATTCTCCAGAGCACATGAACTGAATACATCCTGGCTCAGCAAGAATGTCAGGGGACGTCAATCCTCGTCAGAGGCTCCATGAAGGACTATTTTCCAACCCAGCCACACTAAGGGTTTGAGTCCAAGAGTTCTAGTCAGTTTTACTTGCTATGTCAGAAAGTTCAAAATAACTTTAATCTCAACATTTCTCTATATTGGCACATAGGTATTCAAGAAATATTAGTGTAAAAAAAGGGTAGAGAAGGACAAGGAGGAGAAAAGTAGGTTGTTTGGTTGACTGCTGCTATTAGAGAAGTTCTAACATACTACCTGGACCAGGTAAACTCATTAGTTAGCACACAGAACTAAGAACATTTTCACAGAGGAGTATTTCGCCTTCATTCAGCATATGGTTATTGAACACTTATCATATGCCAGGGACTGTACAAGGTACTAAGGATCCCAGTCCAAACAGAAGTTACCACTGAGGCAGGAAACAAAGCATCATGACAGTGTGTTACATGCCCTAAGAAGGTACAGTGGGAACGGACTATGTAAACCAGATTTGGAGGATCAGGGAAGACTTTCTGGAGGAAGTGCTATACAAGATGAAACCTGAATAATGCAGACAATTGGCAAAAGCGCCCCTGTCAGGGCAAACAGCTGTGAGGGCATGGCATAGGACAAGAAATGAAAGAAATCCAGCTCAGACCTGTATTCCAAAAAAGGGAGAAGGCTAGTAAAGAAAGCAAGACCTAGATCCAACAGAGAGCCGGGCCACGTTAAAGACTGTGGACTTTGTTTAACAAGAAATAGACATTCACTGAAAAGCTTTGAGCAGGAGGCTGAAATTATCAGATGTGAATTTTAGAAATACCCCTCAGAGCTACAGAATGAAGAGTACAAGGCAGAAAGGGAAATGCTGGAGGCAGAGACTTTCATTTTTAAGAAATATTTGTAGTTCTCAGAATCATTGAGAGGGATGAAGAGCATCTAGTGAAACTTTCAGGAAAAAGTTCCCAAAACCAGGCCAGGAAAGGGGTCTGCTGCCCATGGCATGACTAGGAAGATCAGGAAGATGCTGTGCAGTCCAGCTTCAGAGCAGCCAGAGGATGGTTAGACAGAGGAGACTGCAAGAGGCAGGAGAGAGAAGAAAACACAGTAAGAATGAGGGATCAGGGAAGTGAAGAGAGGAGAAGCCAATGTGTTTAACACTGCTGGAGACCAGACAAGATAAGGTCTGAGGACTGACACTGTTCTCTCAAGACTGCTGTGGCCTTGCAAGGGATGACAGGATGGAAGGTAAGAAGGGAACAAGTAAGACAAGAATGCCCATTGACCTTGTTATGTTTATCACAGAACTAGACTCCTGGCCACCATTTTCAGAAAGAAGAGAAAAGGAAAAGAAAAAGGCAGGAAAGGAAAGAAGAAAAAGAAATCAAGAAAAATAAAGATTGGAGAGGAAGAAGCAAATGTCTTACTCCTATTTGATATAAACATTTACACAGTATCATAGATTTACAAAGAATCAGCATATTATTGGAATTAGACTAGAGCAAGTTTAATAGATAAAAACTTTTAAAAATTAGCAATATTTCTCTACACAACAAGAACTAGAAAATGCAATAGAAGGGTACCATTCATAAATAGCAACAAAAATCATAAAGTATTTAGGAACTAACAGAAGAATATGAAAGACATCCATGGAGATAAATTTTTAATTGTTAAAATAAGTTTAAAATAAGATCTGTATAAATGAGACATTGTATGCTTTGGAGTAGGTCAATTTAACATTAAAAAGACTTCAGTTCTCTCTAACCCTTTTGCACTATTGGTAGGAATGTAAACTGGTACAGCCACTATGGAAAACAGTATAAGGATTTCCCAAAAATTTTTAAATAGAACTACTGTATGATCCAGCAATTCTACTAGGTATTTATCCAGAAAATGTTAACACGAAAAGATATATGTATTCCCAATTCATTGCTGCATTATTTACAACAATCAAGAATAACTTAGCAACCTAAGTGTCTGTCAACAAATGAACAGATAAAGAAAAATGATAAAGAAATATATATGCCCCACCCCCAAAACACACACACACTGGAGTGCTTTGCAGCCATTGAAAAGAAGGAAATCTTGCCATCTGTGACAACATGGATGGAACCTGAGGGCATTATGCTAAGTGACATGAGTTAGACAAAGACAAATACTATATGATCACACTTAAATGTGGAATCTAAAAAACAAAACAAAAAACTGAATTCATAGACAGAGAACAAATTGGTGGTTGCCAGAGATATGGAGAGGTTGGGGGAAATGAGGGAGTGGGAGAAATGGAAAGAAGGGGCCCAAAAGATATAAACTTCCAGATATAAGATAACTAAGTCCTGGGAATGTAATGTATAGCATGGTGACTACAGTCAACAACACTGTGTTGTATATTTGAAAGTTGTTGAGAGAGAAAATCTTATAAGTTCTCATCACAAGAAAAAAATTATAACTTCAAGTGGTGATGAATAACAATTAACTAAAACACTGTAGTAATAACTTATTATCACTTATATCACTGTCAAACCACTATGTTATACACCTGAAACTAACATAATACTATATGTCAACTATATCTCAATTAAAAAAAAGATATCTTTTCTCCCTAATTTATAAAATAAATATAATCTCATTACTGGTTTTATTATTCTATTATTATTATTTAGAAACTCAAACTTTTTCCAAACACATATGAAAGAATAGTGGTTCACAAAATCAAAAAAAATTTTTTTAAGACAAAAAAGGGACTTCTTCTCTAAGATAACAAACCAATATGGTACTGGCATATAGGAAAAGAGACCAATAGTACAGAATAGGAAGTTTTGAGACAGACCCAAGTATGCATGAGAACCTCCTATAGTTTAGATTGCCCCCTAAGTCAATGGGGAAAGGGCAGACTGGGTAGTAGAGGCAAACTGAAATGGGTAGTAGGGGTAAACTGGCTCCATATGAGAAAAGTGAAAATGGATCCCTACCTACTACTATATTGAGAGGTGAGCATATAAGGACCTAAATGTGATAGGTAAAATTATAAAGCTATAGAAGTAACATAGAAAAATATCTTTGTGACTTATGGAAGAAAAACAGTTCTTAAATAAACCTGAAAACACGAAACATGAGGGAGTATTATCTAAGCAAAACATAAAAAGTTTCATAAAACCACAATGAGATATTACCTCACACCAGTTAGGATGGCCAACATCCAAAAAACAAACAACAACAAATGCTGGCAGGGATGCAGAGAAAAGGGAACCCTCCTACACTGTTGGTGGGAATGTAAATTCGTTCAACCATTGTGGAAAGCAATATGGAGGTATCTCAAAAAACTAAAAATAGATATACCATTTGACCCAGGAATTCTACTCCTAGGAATTTACCCAAAGAATGCAAGATCCCAGGTTCAAAGACATATGCATCTCTATGTTTATTGCAGCACTATTTACAATAGCCAAGAAATGGAGGCAACCTAAGTGTCCATCAGCAGACGAATGGATAAAGAAGTGGTACATAAACACAGTGGAATACTATTTAGCCATAAGAAGAAAACAAATCCTACCATTTGCAACAACATGGATGGAGCTAGAGGGTATTATGCTCAGTGAAATAAGCCAGGCAGAGAAAGACAAGTACCAAATGATTTCACTCATCTGTGGAGTAGAGCAACAAAGCAAAATTGAAGGAACAAAATAGCAGCAGATTGACAGACTCCAAAAAGAAACTAGCGGTTACCAAAGGGAAGGGGTTGAGGAGGGTGGGAGGGGAGTGAGGGAGAAGGGGATTAAGGGGCATTATGATTAGCTCACATAATGTAGGTGGCTCATGGAGAAGCCAGTATAGCACAGAGAAGACAAATAGTGACTCTACAGCATCTTACTACGCTGATGGACAGTGACTGCAATGGGGTTGGGGAGGCCTTGATAATATGGGTGAATGCTGTAATGACAATGTTGCTCATGTGAAACCTTCATAAGATTGTTTATCAATGATACCTTAATAAAAAAATGCAAAAAAACCCCAACATTTTAAAACTCTCTTATTAAAGTATCAAGTTTATAGTGGATTTGTCAATATAAAAGAAATAGAACAAGAAAAAATGATCATTCTTTGTTATTGACTGATTAGACATATGGGGTTCATGATAATCAGGGAAATATAGTAGATGGCTTTAATTTTACATTTAAAAGAAAACATTAAAGTATTGGGTAAGTACTATGAATTTTTTTTACTCCATAATGCCACCATTCATTCAGTTCTTTTATATGCTTTTATTACGGTCCATTAGCCCCCAAAATACCTAAGAGTAAAGCTAAGTATCAAGATTTGTCAATTATAATCTCTTTTCTCCAAACTTGAAGGACTTTCAAATTAAGAGAACTGATATTGCTCTGCTTAAAATTAATCCTATATCATAAGTCCTCAGCAAATGACCAAGAGGAAGAGAGTTAAAAACACAGGATTTTTGGAAGTTGTATTAAATACATTATAGTTATTATGAGCACAACTGAATGAAATTAAAATAATGTATAATTTAATTTAAATGAACTCTTAGGTTACCCTCAAAGCTTAGAGCAACACCCCAACTTTTATTTCACTGCTGTCAACTTCCATAAGTGGTAGAATGGGTACCTCAGAATTCAAATATACTGAGAACTGTTTAAAGAAGAAACAAAAATCAGCATTTGTTTGGAAATGAGAGGTCTAGAAATTAGACTTGAATGTAACCGCTGGGGAAAAACCTGAATTCAGTGCATCATGGACTAGATACTTAAATTTTCAAACACAAGGTAATAAAAAGGAATTAGTACAACATTCATAAACCCAAATGAGGATATTTAATTTAAAAAATTCACTCATGTTTCCAACTCCCTTTTTCCCTCATGCCACGCTGAACAGAACCTTTCTTTACAGCCAGTAAGGCCTGCTAAAAAGTGAGTCATACAATTTAAGTTGTTATTTAATGCACTGAAATATTTCTTCTTTAAGCCTTTTAGTGTCCCTCCAATTTATGACCTATATATTTCAGAAAACTATAAAATCACCACTCAGTGGGGTGATATAGTAGTCTATAGGTATTCTAGAGTTATGAGATTAATAAAATATACCTTGAACAACAACCTGGCTGCCTGGGACAAAGAACTGCTGTGAGCCATCAGCTGATTGTGCTGCATACTGTACAATTGTAGCACCTGGTGGAGGAGCTCCTGAATTTGTCATTGTTAATGCCTGTAGTCCCTGAACACCGTCAGATCCTGGATTAGAAATCTGGATTGTTCCACCTTGGGCTATAGCAACTTAATAGAAAAAGAAAAGAAATATTAGAGAATTTCAAGATTCATTTTTAATAATTCCATGTTGGGAGAAAATACTCTGGTTCTATTCATTACCAAGGCTTCTCATTCTCAAGTTACACTGATTTCTCTATGCTGAATTGATAAAGACATCTTTCTTCATGGGACAACATTTTGCAAAAGCTCATAAACACTTGAAAATATCTTATATTCAGAATTCTTTGAAATACATAGAGTCCATGGGATTTTCCATCTCCCTGGCATCCACCCAACTAAATTATTTAGGAGGAAGAGTGGAGATGCAGACAGGGAGAAAGTCCAGCTTCCTGAATGTCTCTGTTTTTCAGGTATTTTTAGTTACAAATAGCATTCTTCTAACATTTAAGAAATGCTCAGTGAAATTCCATTAAGCATCACAATTATAATGAATTTATGCAAATTCATTGCATATATTTCACCTTCATTCAGCTAACAACTTTTCTAATTTATCATCAAAAGAAAGTAACTTTTAATGGAATATATGTTATGTATTTTTATTTTAAAGCTCAAGTCTACAAAACTGTCACCTTTTACCATTTTGACTATGTCAGGAGAATCCTAAAATATAAAATGTTAAGTGGAAGGACCTTAAAAGGTAACTGCATTGGAAGAATGTGCTACAATATTTACCTCTCCCAAATGTCTTGAATAACTAGACCTAATGGCAACAAACATATGGTAGACTTCCTCTAAATACAGACTTGCTAGTCATGTTTAAAGTTAACATATTAACCAAAAGTTTCAAAAGAATTTGATCAAATGTTTGTTTTTAAATTTTACTCTACTAGACAAACAAGTACTGTAAAAAATATCTGAGATTTCTGTATACTTCAAAATAAAGATTACAAGTCCAGATTTTAAACATGAGAGATTAAGTGTTTAAGGGCTCTCCTTTTTTAACAAAAAAATCACATATAAACTAGCTGAATAGACTTTACAATGAAGATAAAAACACGATACCAGAATAACACAATACCTATAAATCAATGTAATTACTTTACAGGGATGTTATAGTAGTACCCAAAATAGATGGAGTATTTCCAAGGTATTCCCTTTTTAGTGGTATCTAAGCAACCACCACTTAGTTGATGACCTGATTATATAAATCTGTCAGAACTACTGGGAAGAGTAACATTAACAATCTCCAGCTCCCCGACCTAAGGTTCTGGGGCTTAAACACAGAAAGATGAGTTGACATTTTAAAAAGGATTTCAACATAGATGCATTCTCTACATTTTAGTTCACTGACAGGCCACCTATTAGAACATGATTGACAGAAACTGAAGAATCAGTTACCAAATGTCAATAGTGCTAAGGCCGAGAAACTCTAATGTAATACCATTTATCTGGCTCACCTAGAGGGTTATATTCTGCACACATTTTAAGAACTAGATTTTATTATGATTCTCCAAAGATTTCAAGGATCTCAGGATTCACTCCTTACAATAAATGGGCTTGGGAGAGATCTAACTATGTCTTTCTTTTTTAAAAGAGAAGTATGAAAAAGAAGAGATTGCTTCCTTGGATCTTCATGGCTGTATATGAATGAATTTCATGTTATCAGATATTTGACTTTGTATTTTCAGTGGATAATTAGCATGATGTTGAGAAACAGCGCTTAAAAAAGAACAGGCATAGGCAGTGTAACCACAATGAGGAGGAAGCTCAAAGCCTAGCAGATAGTAGACACTCAATAAATATTATGAATGAGTGGCTATCATTTCCTCAAGACAGACTATATTATAAATAACCTAAGTCACTTGTGAATCTAGAAGAATTAAATGAAGTATGGTTTCTAATTATAGAACTTAGTTTTCAATGCCAATACAATTATTAAGCTTTCAAACTAGTGAAAGATCTAAGGTCATAGTTGCTTCTAAGGATAACCATGAAATAGACAGCTAACAAATACCCTTACTTTCTTTTTTAGTTTTCATACTTTTTTTTTCATTCTTTTTTCCCCCATAGTTTCAATCAAAACTTTGCTTTTACACTGAAAAGCTGATAAATCAAGAATCTGTTCCTCTCAACATTTTATTTTCTGGTCTCTATTATATAATTAGATGTGGGAAAGAAAAGCTAAACACACACACACACAAGTTGGCTTCAGGGGGAAAACATTCTTACTGGTAGGTATCCTACTTTAGCATTTTATTTTTTATACCAAAGTTGCTCTTGATTTTGTTATTATCAAATGACAGAGGACCTGCTATTTCAAAATGTTACCTCTCATTTGAAAATAAATAAGATTTCCCAGTGCATCAAGATATTGGAAACAGGATTTACATATGTGTATATTCAAAAGATTTGACGAAGAAACTTATTTTAAGTTACAAAATATTCAATAGCATAATACCTGCTTTCAGTAAACACACATCAAGATAAATAGTAGGAAAAACTGAAATGAAATTAAATTGAGTTTAGTCACATCTTTGTTTTCACTATTTTTTTAAACTTACGGAAATTTTCCAAGTAAACATAAAATTAGAAAGAATTTTGCACCATCTATTCTCTGCCCACTCATCCCAAACCTCAATTTTTGTCTGGAGTATTTCAAAACAAATCCTAGATATCATGTCTAGCTAATCATTTTTAAATAAAACGATTGGCCCTTATCAGGCCCATTAGTAACCAATATAAGTAAAATAGCTTTACATTTCCTACTAATTTCCCTTTGGGGACTTAGGCTTTATTAATGTTTTCTTGGACTAACACATACAACTAAGGCATAAAAGCTTATACCTATGGCCATGCTGTTGTGCACAATTTAGAGTCCACACTGGTCTATGAATATTGACTGGGACTCAAGCTGAAATGAAAGTTTTTAAAATTTTAGAATATATGCCTACTTATTTTCCTCTTTCAAGTAATCCTTATCAACATCATGTTTTCATAAAATAAAATGAAAAGTGGACAGCTAGATTATATAATCAGTTAAATTCTGCTTCACTGTCCATTATTAATTGACTCAAGCCTGCTGCTCACAGTAGTGGGGAGTAAAGGTTAGGTACACTTGTCCCAGTTGCTGTGGGAGTTCCCTAACTTTTTTTCCCCTTAAGTCTTAGGTGAGCTATATACCCTGTAATTAAGTAGGTCACTCTGTACCCACAGGTTGAATGCTGGACACACTGACCTTACATTAACAAGAATTTGTCTAAATAGAGTGTGATTGGTAATTTACTAAGTATTTTTCTACTAAGTTAATTTTAGTGGTTGCACAACCATGTTTATATATAAAGGATATAGCATCCTTATATAGTCATGGTATTTAGTTTCAAATCAGTGTTAACCCAAGCATGGTTTCCCCATCCCCAACTCACCATAAACCATGGTAACTAGGATGATATTTTATCAACTAGTCTAGGCAATAAATTTGTTAAAAACTTCTGGTATAAAAAATTGTGTTTAAAAAATATTGTTACTTTCACTACTCACTACCATTGAGCACTTCTCTCTTAGAGTTAGTAATATTACTGAAGTAAGGCAAACATTATTAATGGAATGAAAATTCAAGAATTTGGGTAAACACTTTTTTAATTTAAAAAGTAATATTTTAAGTCTTAATCAATAAAGAAAACAAATAAGGACAGAAAACTGAAAAAAGAGTTTATGACCAAAAGGGGAAGCAAAATTTATTTAAATTAAGATTTCATTTGATGTTTTTTCACTTGATGCTAACATCTTTTTAATCCTAAACCTGTATATAGGTTTAGGATTAAACCTGTATATATGAGCTAATTCAGATACATAAACATGCAAATATTTGGTTATAACTTAAAACTATTTTTATTCCAAATTGCAATAAAAAGATTCATAAATAGAACTTCACTGAATTAACTTTAAAAGACCAGACCTTATTCCAGTGAATTCTCAGATTTAAATTCAAAAAGTGACCACAAAACAGCTTCTCTAAAGTAGTTGTCCTAAAAGCCAAGTGGCGCATACAGCAGGACAAAGACTAAAGGAGCCCCGTGCTGTGACAAGAGTAGCAACACCAAGGCTCGAAAGCCAGATACACACGAAGTATACATCTTCTATGTTTGCTCCGAAGTTACAATGGGAGAACGGAAGCAACGTCACCACTAAGAACAATAAATGCAACCGCATTTACTTTAGAATACATAAGCCTCTCCTGTGCAAACTCTTTTTATGAAGAAATGGAATCAGTGTTTATTCACGAATCTCCTGAGAATTCTTAATTCTTTAAGCAGTCCACAAAGCTCACATGTAATCGTGAATTCAGATTGACCCACTTCCCTTCAGCTTTTAAGAATTCCAATACAGATGAGTTAATAGAGACTCGTTCTAACAAGGTTCTTAGTAAAGCAGGAGCAAGCAAAGAGACAAGGGACATTTAGAAAAAAGGAGTAATTTGAAATTGTGGGTGATAATCTTTCTGGTAAGGGAAGAGGTTGGGTATGGTAGAGTGGGAGATTAAAAAAAAAACTTCATCTTTAGAGAAAACTTAATGAATTAAAAAACTACAAACATTTAAATGTCTTTAGTCACTTTTACCATATTTATGAATTTACTCTCATTTAATGCATAAGTATCTTAGGCAGCAAATAACATTCTTTGCTAATTCTAAGACTATCTGAACTGCCATCTTTCTCTTGGGACAGAACAGATATTCTTTGACCAGAATGACTTCATCAGCATATACCCCACCTATCACTAAGGTCTGTGCTGCCATTAAAGATTTTGCAAGTGTAGCTTACTTTCTTGGTGTTACAATAATGAAACCCTGCTTATTTTAAGTTATTTTTCCTACTCACAGCGGGTAGCCTATTCTAACTTCTTAGTTTTTGTGACTTAAAAAATAAGTTGAAATAGTAAGGTCAACTTCTATCAAATTTCTAACATTCAACAATTAAAAATGTAACTATGAGAAAACCTGAGTGCACTTATTTCTATTTTATTTAACTTTGACACACAAAGTCCTTTAGTTTAGTTCTTTCTGTTTTTAACTCCAACTCATTAACTACATTAAAAATAAATACTCTAAAATAATAATCTCTGAAAAAAAACAAAGCAAACTTTGGGGGAAAGTCATCCATAGATAAAAGTTGAAGAAAGAATTAAGCTAAAAAAACCATTTCTACAACAAAAGAATTAAGCTAAAAAAACCATTTCTACAACAAAAGATTACAAAAGCATCTCAAAATAGGTATACATAAATACATAGATAAATCTCCAGAAATGCTAATAAAATCCTCTTTGCCAAAAACCAAAGGGTATGTACAATGTTTCTATTTCTAGATAGTTAGGAACATCAAAACATTAATATCTGTCAAGTTATCCCTAGTAAGAAATGTGATTAGTGAAAATGGATCTTGCATGTGTAAATATACATTTACCCTCCAATTAAAAACTAAATGTCTTCTTAAAAGCTTAAGTGTTAGTATTCACTTTTCCTAAGAATGATCAACATAGACAAGTGTAACTAAAATGTCTAAGAAATGTATTTTTAACAAAGGCAGTATCACTTGTCATGAATAAAGCAAATTTTTCTTGCAGGTAGCACATGCAGACCCACCACACTTTTCCACCAAAGTAACCGCCAGGATCATACTGTATGGGTCCAATTTAACAAACCTATGTTAAGAGACAGCCCATGACCTCTAATGTGGCAGACAGAAGAGTGTCTATCTCCTAAACATTCAATTTTCTAGTTCTTAACCAGAACCCTTGACTCCATCCCTACCATCACCACACCAAGGTGACCTTTAATGCTGAGCCCCTGCTGTGAGCAAGGATTAAGAGCTCCAGAAATAAAGGCTTTGGCACTGGTTGCAGAGAAAAGTTTCATGACTGTGAATGAGACATTGCCAAGGATAGCTTACAGTTCTCTCTTCTGTGCCAAAAGCAGCCTCTTCCCCTATGTTTACCTGTTATCTCCTTTTGTCCTCCCACTAACCCTGAGATGGACAATTTAGCAGTGTTCTCACTTCAAAGGCTAAACACCTGCAGTGTGCCCTCCTTCTATCCAGTGAGTGAATAGAAGGACCGTAGCACCTTCTCCACATCGCCTCTAGCTTCGACATTTTCACAACCCACTATGTTTCCATGATTGCATATTTTCGGCTCATAGTCTAGGCAAATTAGCCCAAAGCATCTCCTTCCAAGTCACTTGTAAAGGGATCACTCTCCTATCAATTCCTAAGCAGCAGCAGAATGCGTCAGAGAGATGTTTAAGATGACAGCATCTTAGATCATCCCCCAAACTTCAAGATGTCTTAACATTATTTCATCAGTAATTCCAACCTTTTCCCTGTCATGGCAGAAATGGAAAATGATAATATGAGTACAGCCCACTACTCAAGGCAGAACTGACCAGCCAAGAGGTTTCTGCAGCTCTAAGCCCACCCGGCCCCTCAGGGGATAAGGGCAAAAGAGGGGCTTGCACTTCTGTGCCCAGTGTGCTGCACTGCAGAGGCATGCCAGCTGGCATACTGATGTAAGGTTCTAAAACTCCCTCCATATATGCCCCATGGGCCATACACAAAGGTATGTAAATCAGAGAAATATGAGGGGGAAATGACAGTGAAAACTCTCAAGGTCTAACTCTTACAGACAGTGGGGAGTTTTCTTTTCCTAACATTGACTTTGGACATGTCCACTCAGCAGCCTGGATGGGCTGTGAACAAGTTATATACCAATTCTACCAGATATTGTAGTAGGACCTACCCAAAGAACCAGAATTACCAAAGGAGAATTAGTTCAATATTCAAATCCACATCTACTACCACTACAAGAGGACTCTAAAAAAAAAAGATCTTCCCTTATACTATAGCTTCTTTAACAGACTTGGGACTTTTTGCTAGGTATTATTACTTTTTAAAGGGAAAACAGAAAAAGTACTTAAAATCTTAACACCGTATGTGAACCAACATATTTAATACCACATTTTTTCCAGTGCTTAAGTAGCTTTTTTTTTTAACTTTTCTTTCTGTTGTTTCTCTGGCTTTTCTTCCCCACCTTTTCTTTTCTTCCTAGTTCTCATTTTTTAATAAAGTAATTTTTATGTATAAAATGTTCTTCATTTGGGAAAAAAATTAGTGCTTTAATTAAAACAAAAAGCACAGAATTAACAGCCCATTAAAATGCACAAGACTAAATGTGAATGTATCTGTTTATTTACAGCTTTTGATACTTAAAACTTCAAATAAATGATCTGTCCAATTGCTATAGTTTTTAAAAATAAATCATAAAGTTTTCCATTCTCTTCTAGGAAAAGCTGTAGCACAAATTAACATAGTGGAGAGTAGTGAAAACAATTACATTTAAAACATAGAAACATACGTATGTCTCTTAGATTAGTAAGTATAATATCTAATTTTTGGTAACAAAAGCCAACAAGAATGAAATACAATTATATCTTGTTTTGTTTGCATGCATCATAAAGATAACAAAAAGCAGTTTTTAACTTTTACTAGACATGAATATAAACATATATAAAAATAAGACAAATCCTTTATTTTTACCCCCAAAATTTCTTCTATATTCAGTAAAAAAAATTTACTTTTCAAAAGTATATGATAGTGCTCGCTTTGGCAGCACATATACTAAAATTGGAATGATACAGAGAAGATTAGCATGGCCCCTGCGCAAGGATGACATGCAAATTGTGAAGCGTTCCATATTTAAAAAAAAAAAAAAGTATATGATAGCCGTCAGTACAAATCTCACTTCTTTAACATGTACTTCTCATTCTGTAATACACAGTTTAGAGATTATGATGCATTTTCAAATGGAACAGTTAAACCCCAAACCCCAAGTTGTACCAATGTAACTAGAGGAGACTTAAAGCTTGAGCTCTATATAGTATGGAATTGCAGCATACATACTGTATTGCCCCGTGCTAGTCTGATATATGCTAGTAGGTACTGCCATGGTAGCGATGTTAGATGGCATTCCTTCTTCTGATTTTTCTTCTTCAATCTTGGGAACACCAGGCACATCAGAGGAAAGTTCATTCAGTATTTTTCTAAAATATAATTTAACAATATAAACAATTAAGTTACATGAATGAGATATAAAATAGAAAAGCTAAGGGTAGAATCAGTGTGATGCATAATTATTCTCCCTTTTTGGAAAGAGTATTGTTACAACAAGAAACTTAAAAAACTTACCTATAAGAGGGTCTTCGTGAAAGGATTTCTCTACGTTTATGAGAATCAATTACATCTTCTGATTCTGCATACTCATCTCTCTCTCCAAGTGTTGCTACCTATAATACAAGAGTTTCTGAAATGCATCATAAAATATATGATCTCCTTCATTCAAAAAACGGTGGTTAAGGGTCTCTGTGTGCAGCACTAAGCCAGGTGCTGGGGAAGAGCCTAGAGGCAGGACACACTGACCCTGCATGATTGGAGCTCCTGCCTGGCTTAGGAATGGAAGCACAGAAACAGACATTGCAGTTGTAGAACAAGCAGATGTGTGGGAAGGAATGGTACAGATAATACACACCATAGAAATGCAAATTAGAGAGTGGACAGAACGTCAGGGGAGGATAGAACTAAGCATAAGATAGATGAGACCTATGATGCCAACACTGAAAGTACTCTCACAATCCTGCAGGAAAGGCATGAGCAAGAGACAGAAGCAGGTGAAAAGGGTCTCCATTTCATTGCCTTCTTTACAACACCACAGCTGACCTGAGCTGGGTCTTCAAATTAGACATTAGATGGGTTCAAAGAAGAATATTTAAGCAGATAAACAACTGAGTAAACAAACCTGGTTAAAGCTAGGATTTATGTAACAAGAAGTAGGTTGGGGCTTGATGGTGGGACATCTTGAAGGTCAAATTAAGGAATTTTTCCTTGAAATAACAGAGTTTTAAGCATGATTTAATTTTCAAGTCAAGTAGGAATATAATACATGATTAAAGAAAGT
Source organism: Manis pentadactyla (assembly GCF_030020395.1). Taxonomy (NCBI): domain Eukaryota; kingdom Metazoa; phylum Chordata; class Mammalia; order Pholidota; family Manidae; genus Manis; species Manis pentadactyla. The sequence continues at coordinate 120,619,320 of NC_080021.1, read as the reverse complement.
CAGACCACTAAAATTACAACTCTCCACAACATGACTGCCTCACTATATTTAGCCATTTTTCATTCAGGGCTGAGGGTAGTTCTGAGTACACAAAACTCACTTAACTTAAAATTATGATTACATGGAAATTTCATTTGGGGAAAATCAAAATAGCTTATTAAAATATCAACAATGCAATAGGAACATACACTTCCCAAGGCACATGGATGTATGGATGGGCATGAATGTTCACTTCACATGTGTGTTTCTTGACCATGCTTTGCTGTCATGGACTCCCCACATGTAAGCACACTTATCAATGAACAGGACTTAGAAAAAACATTGATGCAAACAGATTATCACCATCAAGTATCTACCACTTTACACTGGGCTTTTCCATTTCTCTTATGTAATCTTACAAGCCCTTTATTAAGGTAGGCTATAATTTTACCCATTTAGAAAGGTGGAAATTGAAGTTCCTGCAGAGAGATTAAGTGACTTGCCCATCCTTCAGCAGGGAGGAATTTCTAACACTAGAATTTGCACCTCTCTCTACAAAGATAATTAAATTATCCATTTAACAAAATCCAAAAAAGCCTGCTGAATATAAAGGCAATACTTTCTTCCAATACCAGTCAAGTCAAAACTGAGTAAGAATATCTGCATCCCAATAAAAGTCAGAATGCAAAGAGGAGAGTGGAAAGCCTTTCTTGTTTTAAAATTAGCATCAGAAAGAGTAAGAAACTCTTGGAATCAAAGGTCATCACAGAAAAAAACGCTGAGAATTATTCTTACTTTTTTGAGCAACACAGGAAAATACACCTGTGTCGCAAAGATAACCAGCTTTTAATGCATGTGGATAAGTTCAAATATCATATTGCAACCCTTATCCTTATTCTGCAATAAACTATACTCCAAAATGCAGGAAAAGGACGAGACTGATTAAGCATGTGCACCTAATGTTTTTCTCATAGATCTTTTGTCATCAATTATGTTCAAGTAAGTTCAACATTTAAAGGATAATAAAACAAACTAACCTAAAAAAGGGATACATTCAGTAAACAAGAAAAGTATGCTTTAACCAATGCACACTTAATAATTTACAGCTATTGATACAAAAAAAAGTTTTAGCTTTAATGTTAAGGATTTATGACTAACCTTCACAATACTAAAACATATCTCTGGATGACAAGCACAATAACAATCATGCCCACAAAAACCCAGGATTCACCTGAGAGCAGTTCATGATGTATGAGCATAACACCAAGGTGACAATAACACCATATTATTTTCTATGGATTACACATATTGAATTAAAAATAAACCTAAATTTCTACCTACCTACTAATGTGAATATTCATGAAAATAGCATTAGTACTATAATCTTTATAGTACTATATTTGTCAGACATCTTCTCCAAAGAATCCTCAAAATATTTTTAAGCACCATTGGAGAGCTTTGCTAAGGAAAACTGAATCTGAGCACAGAGAAAACAACTTTAAGAATTACTCATCTGGCAAGTACTCATCTTAAAATTAAGAGTTGACAACAAAACTGTACCCCTCAAGTCACCCTCTTTGTATCTTGCAGGGCACAATGCACTTCACATATAAAAGGAAATTTCTCCAACTATCTAATAAGATTTGAGCATAAAATCTGCACAAAGAAAAAGATGCTAAACGAATCAGTAAAAGAAAAAGAAAAAAGCTTAAGGAAGTCGAAGACAAATCACCCAGGAAGGATGCTAACCTGAACAGTTTGTATTTGTGGTGACTGAATAACCGATGGCTGTGGTGTCTGAATTACTCCCTGGATATGTACAGTTTGGCCCGAAGGTAACTGTACTAGAGTTACAGCTGGGGAGCCTCTTCCACTGCCTGATCCAGGTATAGAAACCTGCAAAAATGATCAATGTTGAGGATTAAGAATTTTTTTTCTTAAAAGAAATACCATTCACTATTATGACTAGCCTATTTTCCCTTTCTTTTTCCTGCTTCTCAGAAATGACATGCAAGCTAGGGTACTTACCCTTAGGAGGTGGCTACTGTCCTCGAACAGTCACTCTTTGATGTGACAGATATTAAAGGACCATGCTCCTCACTTCTGGTTCCCATGCTTCGGTAACTAAGAATGTTCCAAGCATAAAGTTCTAAAGCAGTTAAACTACCTGACTACAACCTCACACCTACTAACAGTGAATCCTTACTTAGGACACAGTATGAACTACCCTCTCCATCTTCTTAAGAGAAATTGGAGACAGAACTTAACTATGTTGAATTATTTTTTAAGAAATGAAACATTCGATGTATGATATTCTAATATTACTCCAGGTACAAGCTAATGCCTTGTCAGTATACTGAAAATCAGTGATTTATGCCCCCATAATCACAAAAATGACACAAGCCCAAAATATTCCAGGGTTTCTCATAAGCCTTTAGGGTTTCTGACCCAGAGAAAGCTCAGGCCTTGAAGCTGGCAAGGCACTTCCCACTTTTCCTCTCTCCTTGCTTGAGCATCATCCCCCGAGAGGGCCAGACCATCACTTAGCTTGCAGAGTAGAGAGCATTGCCATCTCCCAGCTACCTTGATGCATTTTTTTTTCATAGTGTGCAGGCCAGTTATATTAAAAAGTATTAAATCTAATTTTTTTTAACCTTGATGCTTTTAACAGAGATCCCTACCAGCACAACACAGTACCTCCAATCTCCCTAGCCTCAAAACCTGCCATGCTTCCTAAGTAGTAAACAACTCAATCCTATAGACCAGTGTAATCTTAGAAACGTTGCCTCATTTCACTAGGTTTCACTATTCATTATGACTTACTCTAAACAAAGACTTTAGAAATGAAATAAGCTACCAGTTTCTATCATGAATGGTAATAGAACCACAGGATCTAAAACAAATTTAGAAGGAAGCCTCCGTGTGGGACTTCACTTTAAGGAATACCAGTGATTTCCAATCTATTTATACTTTAAAAGAATTGTTAAAAACTGTATCTATAACAAATAATTATAAGACTTATTTACACCACCATTCTCTTAAAAAGCAAACTCCTTTGGCAATCCAAAAATAAAAAATCTTTTTATCTACACAAGAGAACTTCTGTGGTGAGCATTATTATTAGGTGCGTTAGGGTAGAAAGGAGAATTGAGAAAACTAACACCTAACAAACAACAGTACACCCAACAGTATAGGACTAATTGCTCCAGTGTACAGGCCGTGAAAGCCACAGGAGTAAGACCATGGGCTAGAAAGATGGGTATGGGCCTGAATGAACAATCACTGAAGGCTTTGTGTAGAAGCCGCACTTGGAGCCAGGCCTTGATGGGAATCTCGGTAACAGCTGGAAAGAAAAGTGAGAAACTAGGGCAGAGTCACCCAACATGTGGCCCAAGGGGCAAAATCACTCACACCCCTGCCCTTGGAGTGTTATTGTCTGCTTTAGATTTTAGGGTAAAGAAAAAGGTTATCCCATAATAGAATTAGTAAATTAAAAAAATAACATTGTATTCTAAAAATGTTCCCAGCGCATAAGGTATGGGACTATGTATGAATTATAAAAGGCACCCACCTCTGGGTGGACCAATTACCAAAAGGTACTCCTTTCACCCCACAACTAATCCTCAAGGTTTTTATCAAACTAAAAAAGTTTGATAAAAAATTTTACTGATTTTAATCAATAAAAATTATTGATCATCTCAAAAAGCTTTTGTTTATGTGACTTAAATCCAGTAGGTTTAAATACTAAATATTTAACAACTAGCTTTGGGAAGGGAAAACCTCAATTTGTAACTTTTATTGATTTCTATAATGTAAAATGGCAGATTTCAAGCTACCAATAGATGACAAAGAACACAAAATGGGAAAAGATACATACAATCAGCTCTAACACACTACTGGTTGTATGTATTGATGTTCGCCATATTAGAAATTAAAATGGAGAGATTTTAAAACTAATTAGTAACTCATTTAAAAATAACAATTCCATTACATGCTAACATAAAAATTGCATTTTATGAAAAGTACATTTTTCAAAACAACAAAAAAATTAATAACAAAGTGTCGATATTTTATATGTCTACAAATTCTTTTGATTTCTGGTTTAAGTGAAAACAGGTAAATTCTTATACCTACTTTTGCACTGAATCTGTTGCAGTATGTTATCTTAGTTGATATGTGAAGAAAATTTGGATCTCAAAGAGATATATGATTGGAAAAGGAGAACTGTAAAAGCTTTTCCTGAAAAATGTAGATATTATTCTTTGCTATTACATCAGAACTTGACAAATGCTTTTTTCTTAAAGGTCTGTTGCAGTGTGGAATTTGAAACTGTATCAGTCACATTAAAATACGTTGATCTTTGGACAGATCTTCGCCATGCCTGATTCTGTGACACCATGCAGTAGTTATCTGGAAAATACTGGCTCTCCCGAATGCTGCCACATTCTGATGCTGGGTTTCTTGTTTGCGGAGTCGAAGAATGAACTTAGCAAACAGTCAAGGTAAGAGAGCCAGGGAAAGGCTTTTACTGAGAGATACAGTGAGAGGACAGAGCTCCTGGCTCACACCAGAGGGGACAAGAGAGCCCGTAGTGGTGCGTTGTCTAGGGGATTTATAGGTAGTTAAGAGACAAAGGGCTAGGGATGCAGACCCACCAAATGGTCTCTAAATGTTTATCCCTGAAGAGACACTAAGTTTCTTATCAGTTTTCTGGATTATTTTACAGAGTTAACATAAGAAATTTACTGCTCTGATTCTTTCCCAGAATAGCAGCTTCTTGGTTTGGGAGCATATCAATCAAGGCTGCCAGTCCTGCTCCCAAGGTGGGCTGAGTTATTGTCTGTTTGCTAAATAGTAAGTTAAGAAACTTCCTGGGTGTTAAAATGCAATCTTATCTTTAAGACGAATCCTTCCTGCCTTTCACTATGTTGTTTACAGCTGGGCTCGCTTGCTATATTAATTGCTCAGGTTATATATTACTTGATTAGGGGCTGAAGGAGGAAAAGCAGCATCTGGGTAAATATAAAGATAAGCTGGGCCTTTTAGCAGCTAAAGTAAATTTTACAATAGCCTCATTTAATTGACACAAACAAGACATGGGCTATGCTGAGGTATTTTCTTATCTGGAGGATGTTTGAACATTCCAGGCCAAGTTACTCCAGGCTTTTAGTTTTAACTAATCTGCATTGGAGAATGCTTATATTCTTGGTTTGATATTTTACTTTAGAGAATTAATGTGACTCTGACTTTGCTTAATTGTTTAATACGGAGTTTTTGTAGGGGTATTTTTCCAAAGGCCCTCATCCTACTCTGACTACACCCATGGTCCCTGTCTCAATTCCATGACACACTTCTGAAACTCACATTCATTAAAGTCAGTATCAGTCTCATCAGACACCATCAAGCTCACAGTGGTTGATACAGAGTTTTAAAAAATTCAGATCTTCTACTTAAAACCTTTAATTTTATCACTGGCAACAGACACTCCCAACTGTTTTCCTTGAAGTGACAAGTTCACTTCATCTGCTTTTGAGAAAATGTTTTCCAAATACTCAAGTTTGAATACCCATAGTATTAGCCATTCCTTTGAGAAAATTGATGCTCTGTGAGAGAAAAATCCAGCTAATTCATCTCCCCTCCTAACTGTAAGAACGGGTTTTCTTCAAGACCACTAGTCTTCAGTATGTGCAGAAATGCTTTTAGTGAATGTCCCAATTTCATAACATAAAGGTAACACAACAGGTCAAGACTGAATACAATTGGTAACATTTACTGCTTCATTGGGGATATTAAAAGAAACTGGCTTTTTTTAACCGCAAGTGAACGGCAGTGAAGAATACAGTGATTACTAGCACAGCTGGGTGCCTTGGACTTAATTCCCACTTAAGGCACCAATGGTTTTACCTTCCATTATTTCTGCACCATCAGTACAAATGTCAAAACAGAAAAAAAAGAAAATAAACCTTACCATTAGTGTGAAAATAGTTTTGTCCTCCCAAAACTCTTGAAAGGATCCTCAGAGTCTCCCTCAGTGTTCAGCATACCACCCGCTGACTACTGCTGCTCCCTGCTCAGGGAGACCCCCAGGCCCAGCTCACAGCTGAGGCCTGAGCACAGAGTGCCGAGGCAGGCTGTGATTTCAGCTCCACCAGAGCAGCACAGCCCAAAGCCCCATGTCCAATAACTCTGACAGAGATTTCATGTGCCAGAAATGGAGCAAAAAATGGGAACTGTACCCAAAAGTGCTACAAGTATTCTTACAGACTGGACCTGCAGATGAGATGGTAGTGTATGTCCACACTCACTTTCTGTGGGGAATGCCCCAGCTTCAAAGAAATTAGGTACTTTGACAAAGTGATAAACAAGTCAATACACTGGCAGAGTTTTGATAAACATGTATCATGCTTGAAGGTGCTTTAATTATCTTTCAAGTATAATTTTCAGGATTTTAAATTATTAAACAATCACTTTATCTAATGGTTTAGTGTCAAGAATACCTGGTGTGGAGTCGCACCCACTAATACAAAACTTTATTCTTATAATTCTGGAGATGAGTGGTATGAATTCTGTAACTACAACGAAACTTCCTTACTCCAAACTCAGTGAAGTGCAAAAACTCATGAGACAACTCATTAAATGGCTGAAAACTGCTGAAATAACATACCCTAGAGTTGGAATTCAGATGTATCATTAAAACAAAACTCTTAGATCTAGAGAACATGTCAGACATTCTATATTCTCACTGGTTTTACCAAAACAAGTGACTTGCATTAACCTATTACTGTATCGGTAGAGTTAACAGGCTAAACTTCACCATTATTATTCATTAAAAAAAATTCATGTGGCTCTCTACCTTTAACATTTTAGCATTATTATTATGTTATTATACTGACCACATGGGCCACAACTGAATATACAGTGCACTTAAAGTAAGATATGGCACACAGACGGCATAGAAGGAACACAGGCAAGGATTCAAGAACATGTACGGTGGCCTAAAGCCAAAAATAGATAAATAAAGAAGCATCTTTTTGTTTTGAGTAATGTGGTAGATTCAATTTTAGGTAGCTTGGTTGAAAGCAATGGCTGGGCAACAGTATGGCAACCAGGTGGAAATGTTCACTAGGCAAGGAGAATATGGGACTGATGCTGGTTTAGAGCTCAGCCAGGAAATAAAGATCTGAGAAATAATGACAAAGAGCTACCTATAAAGAGTATTGTAATTACTTAATTCATAATGGGCAAATAGAATTCTAAAGAAGCACTGGAAAGAGAAGGGAATTCTTTCCTAAAAGATGGTACCATTACAGACATAAACTTTAGTTCACTTGAACTAAAATATGTATACTGCAGTTAGACATGGAGATCTCTCTTCTAAACACTATCATTATAAGACATTTTAATAAGCAACAATCTCACAGAAACAAGTCCTATTTATGAATGAACTCATTCTTTTATTCTCTCAAAAAATATTTACTGGGCACCTGCGATGTGGACCAGTCCAGACAGTGGGGATTAGCAGTGAACAAGAAGTCTCTGCTCTCCTTGATCAGAAAGAGACAGAAAATAGATGAAGAAACAAATACATCATTTGGGGTAGTTCCAAATTCTTTAAAAGGACAATAAAGCAGGGTAAGGGATCAGAGTGACCAGGTTGGGGGAACGTGGAAGGACGCTACTTGTGGAAAGCTTCTCAGAGGAGAGAGAGAATGTTTGCACGAAAAACCTAAATGAAGGGACAGGGGAAGCCATAGGAAGATCAACAAGTATACTCATCACATTCCAGCAATCAAGAAGGCAACTATTCAAAGACCAAAACCATAAGATGTCTGTATATTCATGATTTTTATAACTTTTTATGAGACACTAATAAAAGTGTGTAGAATGAACTCATAGTAGACATAATTTACCTTTTTTTCCAGATCCCCTGAAGAACAATCTTCCTCTACAGGATGACTGAAACATGGATTATGCTGAGGCCACCACATCAACCAAAAACCCTGCTATAGTCAGTAGTTGATCTGAAATGAGTTGAGATGATACAACTGACAGCCTTATTTGGCTTTGCAAATTAAAAATATCCTAATGACACTTATAACTGGGAAAACCTCACAATGTTGTAACCCAGCATTTGATTAGCACCTAGTAGACTAGCTCCAATGCACAGCTAGGTTCCCTTCCAATGGGGTTTATGATGTCACAGCACAGCTGCAAATGTCACAGAGCTACTGGGCCTGCATTCAAGAGAGTTAATAAAGGATGAAAAAAATGTGAATTCACAACCTAGCAGATTCTGCTTTCAATTCTGCTGCCTGAGAAATCAAACCTATGTATTACCTATTGTAATTTCAAGGACTACAATGAAAATCCACTAAAGCAAACAAGAAGTTGGAAAATTATTTTGGCAGGATATTAAGACAGGATTCTCAAGAGTCTTTCTTCGATGAAAAAACAAAAGTGTTTAAAGATTATTTCAAACATTTTAAGGTTTAAAACAGGAAAATACTATAAATTTGAACACTTGAATAAAGATGCAAAATAGCCCAATTTATTCTTTAAAAAGTCATATTTAACCATGCTAAATGAATACAAACACAAAATGAAAAATGTAGAGTTGGTCTTATTTTAGTGTCCTTAATTAGCATCTTTCTTTCCCACTGAGGTTTTTTAAACAGTGTGGCTAATCAACTGCAAAATTCAATGGAGTTGAATTTTACTTAATTTTACCTAGAGACTATTAGCTGAAGATATTTACTAGTAACAGAGTTAGTTAGGCACATAAGACTGATATTTTTATGTGTACTATGTTAAAATACTACCGAGTACATGGGGATGTTGTTGTCTCAAATCCTTCAAATACTATCTGAGATCTATAATCTGAATACAAAGGACAAAATGGATCACTGTTTCTTGTACTGTAAATATAAATGGCAGAATATTATGTCTCTTTTTAAAAACTCTCCTCTTTGAAAGCAAAACAAATATAAGAATCAAGACATTCTTAATTATACAGTTAATTTTGATAATACTTCCAATAAGCAGTGATGATCAGCTAAGGACAAATTAAAATTAGGGGTTCTTTATTCTTTGTAAAACAATGCTGTAACTAATTTGTTTCACCTAGCAAATCCTTATAGTAACTTGAATTTCCTGTGTATAGCAGTTGGAGCATTGTTTTATATTCTAACCAATAAGAGATGTTTCACTTACCATAATATGCTTAAAAGTACTATGAAAATGAACATGTGCTTTAATAGAAGTCAAAATTCTTTTAGTTCCTGAACTTTAAAAAATCAATCTTATATTTGGAAACCAAAACTGATCATAGTTTACTAGCCAAATGTATTTCCAAGTAATGAATGCACAGAGTGAAGGAAGTTGCAATGAGATACTGAGCCAAAATGGCATTTACCCAGCAGATATAAGGGCAGAGGACATTCAAACTACTCTTAACAATAGCACTGATCTCTTCTGTTAATGAAGCAGTGCATATGCCAAAAGCCGAACACCACAGAATGAATACCTAAAATCACTTATTAATAGTTATTTCTGAGAGAAATCAGCTCTTTATAGGAATGTCTATGAAGCAAACTGTAATTCATTTGAATTATTCTTACATCTTCTACCAATCACTGGGCTTAAGAATACTGAATTGGCAAAACAACCTTAAAAATACCAGTAATAGTTGTGTATTTGAAACTATCACAAGATTGTATATCATTGATACTTTAATGAAAAAGTACTAGTAATAAATGAAATGTGGCTTTGTAAAGAAATATTATTCAGCCTTAAAAAGGACAGAAATCCTATCACATACTACAATGTGGATGAACCCTGAGGACATCATGCTAAGTGAAATAAGTCAGTCACTAGAAGACAAACAGTGATGATTCCACTTATATGAAGTATTTAAAAATAGGGAAATTCATAGAAACAGAAGATACAATGGTGGTTGCCAGGGGCTGACAAGAGGGGCAAATGGAAGTTGTTTTTCAATGGGAAGAGTTTTAGGTTTACAAGATGAAAAATTCTGGAGCTGTGTTTCATAACAATGTGAATATACTTAACACTACTAAACTGTACACTTAAACTTGTTAACATTGCAGATTTCACGTATTCTTACCCCCAACAACAACAAAAAAACTATGGCCACAAATTTGGTAGGTATAATAATTAACTGGCTTCTTGCCAGAAAAACACTCTAAACTGATCTTACCAAAGGCAATGGGACTGATTTCTTCATCATCTCATAAGACATAATTCTATAGCTCTGGGTGCTCTTGTACTGTTGGCTTTAGAATTGTAGTTCAACACATACAATAGCTTTTGGTGCCAGGAATCATAAGGTAACAATTACTAATATATCAAACTGGATAAAATTTCAATTATTCAATGTTCTTCACACACCCAAGGTCAGAAGTTGAGTTGAGATCTAATATGAAACTATCTTATCTACCTCTGAATAATGAAGGAGTAACAGTATACGGTATATATGCATATATACAATAGTACTGCACAGTACTGTGTATATGGCATATATGCACATATACAATTATATACAGTAAACAGAGGCCTACTGCTTATAGAGCATACCTCTTTAAAGGCAAGTGTTTTTTTCTAAGATATTTCTGCTTGCACCACCTTCATCTGATACTGTCTTTACTTAATACATTTGATGCCATAACCATGCTCTTCTCTCCCATGCCGTTTTGGAGGACCATCAAAGTTGTAACTCTGATAGGGCTCAGAAAACTCACATTTCTGAAGAGCATTATTACAATATTATCATTACAGAATCAATGAAGCAAAACTTTCCCAAAGTCTCTGTGTTATCCCAATATAATTTCTTTAAGAATTTGGAGTTTGCAAAGATTATAATAACAAAAATTAAAACAAGGCAAAGTAAATCTCTGAATCTTATTCAAAGAAGAAACTACAAAAAGTTTCCTTTTTTCAAATTTCAATGTCTTTTCATTCTTATTCTTTGTGTGTGTGTGTAGTAAAGAAGTACATAAAATAAAATTTACCATCTTAGCCATTTTTTTAAGTGAACAGTTCAGTAATAAGTATATCCATGCTGCTGTGAAATAGAACCCCAGAATATTTCATCTTGCAAATCTGAAACTTTATACCCCTGAAACACAACTGTTCCTCCCTATCCCCTCCCCCATCCTACTGTTTTACTAGAAAAAATCAGAGACAAGGGTAAAAAGAAAAACTGTGTTTATACACAGTTATTTTTCCATTACTGCTACTGGTAAACCACCTGTTACTAAAACTAAGGAGAACTGGAACATCAAGCAAAAGGTACCAAACCTCATAGAAACAAAAGACAGGGGATCTTTAACAATCTCCCAAACACTGAAACAAATTTGTATGTTTTTCTGATTGGTAAGAGTATAACAACAAAATCTCTTCACAAAAAATTTGACTTCAATTGCTTTCATACCTGTTGAAAGTACCTTTGAAACATCAAGTTTTATTCAAAGCAAAGTATCATCACTTTTAATATGATGGGATGAAAACATACAGTGCATTCTAAAGCCAAAAACTAACTTTAAAGCAATCTGTTAGATATTTGATAATATACTATTTGATAAAAATCTATTTGATAACATACAAAATTATCAAAATATGAGTACAGATGTATAACAAATTTTTGTTCAAACTGGACAAAATAATCACTAATTTTAACGGTTCACAAATTACTTTTACGTATGTCCCTCAAACCTTGAAGTGCCTCTAAGAATGAGTTACATTTCAAAGCAGTATATTTTCTTGAACTAGTTGACTAAGGAACAACACATAATGCAGAGCCAGCATTCACTGACAAAAATTCACCATTTTACTTTTTCTTCCAACTTTTGTTCATTTTTAGGGATAATTCTAAGTGAATACTAATACTACATTCAGAAAAGTTAAATCAGGGCAATGAAACACAGTCAGGCGAAGGAATATATGAAAATAAGGACCAATAGAAAGAAAGTCAACAGTAAAATGGAAGTTTTTATTTCAAAGTCTTAAGAGGAATGTTTTTCTCCCTCAGTAAGAGTCCTTCAAGTAAGTTAATTAGCATACTGAAGTTTAAAAAAAAAGATTCAATTGAACACTGGGCTTAAACTAGATCTACTAGCCAACAGCAAGTATAAGAAATCAACCAGACACAATGCAGGCACCTTTAATATATAAAACAATGTGGCTGACCCATTATCAATAGCAAATGTTGCTTGTTTAGTTTTCTGTCATCATCCATAACCTTCCTGGTCCTATTTAGGACCAAGATGATGGATTTTTTGCACAGCTCACCAAAACATGAGAAATGGCATTCCCATTTTCCACCAGACTGAAATAGAAAATGTACAACTCATACACTAAAATGTACCCTTGTTAAATCATTCCTACTTCAATCCCTCATCACATGCCAGGCCTCTTTAATGAGGTGCTTTTTTATATACTGTTTCCATTTAGAACAGAGAGGATAAGAACAGAGAAGTGTGGAGTACAATCCCTGAACAACATTCCCTACTGACTCTCTGCTCTCTGGAATCTCCTTGTTTCCAAAAATATACAGGGCCTCAGAAAGGTTAAATTTTATACTAGAACTAATTCTTCTGAGGCACTACGCTGACCCTGACTCCAAAGTTTCCTTCCAGGTCTGTGACTCTTGTGATTCTGCTTTTTTCATCCTCCCTTTCTACCTCTGCTGAAACCTTGAGGACTGTATTTACAAATAAGAGTTATTTAGCTTTCAGAGTCAAGGTGTCACATTCAGTTGCTACACAGGCTTCCTCAATAGCTATAAAGAATGAAGCTCTAGAAAGCTAGTATGAAAGCTATCCTTCCTAGTGGCTCTATCTGGATCTTCTTGCTTGGATTATCAATTCCCAGGAGACTGGGAACAAGCAAAGTTTAGGGTGTCATCCCTGTTGCTTCTTAGAGTAAATTACACGTTTGTGAGAAAAACTGGGAAATGTGAATGTAGAGTGCACATTACGCCAAAGAATTATGCTTGGTTTTATTAGGTTTGACTGTGACATTTGGTTATATTTAAAAATGTCCATCATCTTTTGAGAGTTGCATACCCAGAAGTAAGTAGAAGTGAAATGGCATGATGTCTGAGATCTGCAGAACTGCTTAACATACTTCAATAAAAATAAAAAAAAAGAAGAGATGAGGCAATTGCTACAAAATCTTAATGATTATTAAGTTTATACACATACGTGGGAGCATTATTGTTTGAAATCTTTCGCCACAGAAGAAATTTTAACTTCCCATTACCCAATTAAAGATCATCTTATTTCCAGATGATTTAAGTGTGACAATTTAAAAACAATTTTGTATACAGTAATTTTGCTTTTCACCATTTTGACTTCTGGAAGCGTTTCCTCCTGGCTTATTTTAAATACTCTCTCTAATTTATTACCAAGAGTTTTTCCAGGGGGAGAGAGGGATGGAATCTAGTCTTATAATGTCAACACATACACTTAACAAACAAGGTGGCAGCTTCAATTAAAAATCAGTCAATATAAAAAATAACAGGCAAGAAGAAATACAAGTCACAGTATTTAAACCCAATTATTTACCAACCCAGGATTTCTTTATGGCAACTCCTGCTTTCAGCTCTTTGACATTATCATCCCTATGACTTTTACTTACTTTTGAATAAAGATAGAAAGGAAAGGCTGCATTTATATCTGGGAGGTTATAAAATGGAAAAATGGAAAACTGAAAACCCCAGCCTCCCTTGGTACATTACTGTCTCCCCTCAATTAAACATCAGAACAGAGAGGCCTGAAGGCCAAGACCAAGCTCAAGGTGTCAGAGCTTTGTAAATAGGATGATTATCAGAGTAAACTTGATTAGGAGAAGCTTTGGAAAGGCCAAGGTACTCAACGCTACTATCAAATGACCAGATGCAAAGGATCAAGCTGACAGAATCTTCTGGTCGCAACTTTTGTTTCCATACTTTTTAATAATTTGACCATGTGAAAAGGAAAGTGTTATAAATTCCTCTTTATACAAAATTGAATTAAGTCTAAAACATTCAGGAATTTACAGTCCTTTAGTTTGAAGAAAATGTAACAAGAGACAAGTAAATACAATGACATCAGGAATTATTCAGAAGAGCCAGTCACTTTCAGCATACATTATAGGTTTAATAAAGATTTCAACTTGATTTCCTAATCTTTCTATTCTAAAATATGGAATAATAATAATGAACACTCATAAATGAACAGCTTCAGGTATCACAAGAATCTAAATTGGAAATTATGTTTAGAAAATTTTGACTGCTAAGAATTGCATCTTAATTCTTTGAAAAATAATGATCCATGCATGACACAGAGGAAACTCTAGAACAACATAGCAAGTCCATGAAATTGTTCTCCAGATTAAATAATCATCAACATTACATATATTTGAGATTTTTAAAGAAAGGAGCATCATATATGTAAACCCAAGGCTTTTTCTAGGTCTGTGACTCAGCCTTCTCAGGAATCTCTATCTCCCCTTCTATTTTATCCAAAACACTCCTAAATTTCCCACAGCCCAGGTCTCACTCCTTTGTCTCAGTGACCCATATTTCTCCACTATTTCATAGAAAAATTTATTGAAGAATCTATACCTCAAATTTCCACTTCCTCTTCCTCTTGCTTATTCTCTAACCTACTAAAACCAAGATTCTTCTGATCACTGCACTCCTATTTAAGCCTAAAATCTCATAAATCCAAGGTTATTTTTCAGACTTCATGTTACTTGAACTCCTTAGCAACTTCTGACAGAGGCTCACAGATATGGGTGTCACACAGGCTGAAGGTCCTCAGAACTGCAAATTATCATTTTTAGATAAGGGAGATGTGTTGTTTTGACTGTGCAAGCAGAGAAGGCTGGAGGAAAGGCATGTGTAGAGGTCAGTGAGCTTGTATGTAAAAGGAAGGAAGTGACGGCAGAAGGAAGATTTCAACTTTCAACTACCATTTCAACAAAAAACAGCAGAGTTACAGATCAGGAATCATGTGTATAAAAACTCTAGAAGATCCCAAATTCATGAAAAAAATACATGTGCATTCTAGCCTATTCACATAGACAAAAGACTAAAGGATATACACCAAAGTGCTAACAATGATTAAATTTCTGGATGTTAACATTATGGATCATTTTAGTTTTTTCTTTATAAGAACATATTTTTATTAATATTCTACAATGAACATGTATATTTTTAATAAGAAAAAGGCTGCTTTTTTCCCTTCTTTTTTTTTTGAATAACAAAAGGCTGCGGGCCTGTCTCTCAGGGTAACAAAGAAGGGTGTTGCCGGGGAGATACAGCTCCACAGAATACTTGTGAGAAAAAAACCCCCAGGGAGCAAGTGGGTGTTAGGAGCTTAAAAGAGGAAAGAAAGCAGGCTGGGTGCATGGGGTCAGCCTTGGGAAAGAAGAAATCTCACAGGAACCAGTTTGGCCTGAGACAATCCCTGGACCTTCCAGTCAGCCATTGGGTCCTTCCTATTCTCCCCCTTCAAGATGCTGTGAAAATCTTGCCACTGCTCTGTATCCCACACTACTATGACTCCACCCAAATGGCATCCCCACCACTGACTCACTGACTTCCAATCCAACCTCCACACAGCTACTAGCATTCTAAACACTGTGTGCAGATGCTGCATATAATTCTCATTCCCATACAGTTTGACTTTCATCAGAGCCTGCCTCTTGTCTATGTTTAATTTACCTGAGCTAAGGTAGGGATTGAATTTTGACCAGTCTGGGTTTGCATATGAGCAGATTTGCTCCCTGCCATAGACTCTGTTACACTTCCATCCTGCTGAGATTCAATTGTTTCCATCGTCATTTGTCTGAAAAGACAATAAAAAGGAAGAAGTATTAAGGCCCTATCTGAAATATTTCGGTTTTTATCGAGCTTTCTGATAGTCATTTCTGTCATCAAATTGTACTATTCTATTTTTTCAAGAAATAGGTTCAGTGCAGAGTCAGTGGCAGAGTCCTGACTCTCCAAATTTAAGACACTTTCCCTACTCCTTAGACATGAACACTAACAAGCACTGCAAATGCTTTATTGGAATTTATTTTTTAAAATGTTTTAATTTTAAAATAATAAAGTCTTCTTGATAATTATGTTTATCCTCTAGCATAGATGAGCAATAAATACAGGTTTTCAATTTTACATGAAGTATAAGTACTCTATTACTCTCAAAGCCTAATATACTTGCTTTATAATATGATGTAGTACTAAAGAATTTCCCCATTGTCTAAATGCATTATAATAGAAAGATGTGTCCAGCTTTTGTTAGCACCAAGTAGTTTCTGATAAACAAGCCTCTCAAACTGAATCATTCAGAGTTGACCACTTGTCCTGCAGCTCTGCAGTGTCTTAAAGAGAATGCAATTTTTCTAGGAAAAACTTTTTTGACAGTTTTTTGCCTATGACTTCAAGTTAGTGACTTCCATATGGAATCTTTCTAGGTAGAAAGCAAATCGTATAATAAAATAAATTTTACCTTACTTGGAGAAAATATAAAATGCAAACAAAATAAACAAAATTAAAATTTTAAAACTCACAAGAACTCCCTGCTGTTGTACGGTTTTTCAGTTATCAATACTACAATGTATTATTTTCACCTTAGTAGTCTATATAACCAAAAACTATGCAGACACATTTAGAACTTTGAATTAAAATGTCCCAACTTCTTTCCAGACTTGGTTACCAGATCTAAAGATCCTTCATCTACTGTCTTTGAGTTAATACCTTCTTTTGCATTTCAATAGCTATTACCTGAATCCAAACCTTCCTTCTCAAACCTGTCTGCTATAGTCTATATACTACACCTAGAGTTACTTCTCATTGTTCAATCTTTTTTTTTTTTGAAATTTGCTGAAAATTTTAATAGTAGAGTAAGGTTTCATTAAAGAGGTCTAAAGCCTCACTAGTAATTTTTTCTTTTTTGTTTTTTTAATAAATAGAAAACAAAACCAAAGAAAATGAAGAAGAACATATCAATGAATGAAGTGACAGGTTCTCCAGAGAAGTTTGGAGCCAAAGAATAGGAGTCAGGCTCTCAAGCCTGTTTGTTCTGCGAACACATGGTAGAACCAGTTTGTTTAAAAGCTCCTGCTTAGAAATGTTTTTTACTTGATTTAAGAGGTCTACCTGGTGGAATCCCTCAGTTCAGTTTTGAAATAAAACCATGAAGTCTCTTGAGAACATGATTTGAAATTGTTACTAAGTCAAATCATTTGTAAGAAGAGGGGAGAATTTTTAGTTTCTTAGATTGAAATTTAACATTTTAGAATGTAAAGACTAGCCAAACCAATGATTTTTAAGAAGGTAGACCCTCATGTTTCAGGTAATGTCATTGTTCAATCATTTTAACACTTAAAACTGACCATGACAATTTAGAATTATAAAAAATAAATATCTGTAGTCTAGTATGAACAAATGTCTTTCCCTCTTAATCCCCCAATTTCTTTCTCTCTTTTCTTATTATTTCCCAGCATGGCTTTCCAATTAATAAACAGTCAATTCCTACGACTCCACTTTTATGTTAGCATGATGTAATAAAATACTTTATAATATGATGTAGTATAATATGATGTAGATGTTCCCAAGGAGAATACCTCAGAATCTTAGTTCTGCAGGATACAGAAAGGTATTATCTGAGAAAAGAGGTAGGGTCAAAGCTTGGTGAAAAAATCTTAAATATCTGGGATTAAAAGGGTTTCTTTGCTGTAGAACTTCTCAGCAGCCTAAATGCGCCAGTGTGCCTTGAGAAGGGTGGAGCATGCAGATCCAACAAGCAGCGTTTTCTAGAAGTATGACCACCAAAAACCTTTCTCCACAGAACACATCCTAGCAGTAGTGTTTTGGAAACAACTTGAGAAATGTTGTCTTAAGCTATTCCTTCATTAAAAGCTCTCTTAAGGCTCTGCCAAGAACTTGAGTCTTAACTCAATTATTACACTGTGAAAGGCCCAATAAACTCTACTCATTTTAGAAACATTCATTTAGCACCATCAACATAACAGGCCCAAAGGTACAAAAATGGGTAAGTCACAACCCTTGCCCTGAAGGAATTCATTCACTATTCAGTCCTTGGTTTCTCAAACCATGGTCCTTGGACAACCTGTATTATAATTAAACAATGTGCTTGTTAAAAAAAAAAGGCAGATTCCCAGGCTCAACCCCAAATCTACTAACTCAGACTTTCTAGGGGAATCTAATTTTTTATATCCAAGAGATTCAAATGTATACTAAAATTTTCCAAAAACTTAGATTACATGTAAATTCTATCAAGTAGACCAGTT
Organism: Manis pentadactyla; assembly: GCF_030020395.1. Taxonomy (NCBI): domain Eukaryota; kingdom Metazoa; phylum Chordata; class Mammalia; order Pholidota; family Manidae; genus Manis; species Manis pentadactyla. The sequence goes on along the minus strand of NC_080021.1, from coordinate 120,601,023 downwards.
ATGAATACAAGTAAAGTAACTTCTTAAATTGTGTGAAGGAAATGCTTTGGGAAACAGAAGAGAAGACTAAGTTGGCCTGAGGATGAGGCCATTATGAATTGTATATTAAAGGATGAGGAGGACTTCAGCAGATGGAAAAGGAAAGGAGGACTCTGAGAGGAAGGAAAAGACAGAGTGTGTTTGGAAACAGATCAGCTGACTGTAGTAGAGAATCTAGGTGACAGGGAAGCCTATTTAAATTTAGTTGGGAGGAGGCAGAGTAGGACTAATAGAAGTATACCTGAAAAGGTTGGATGGAAACAGAGTAAGAATAGCTTTTCCTCTAGAGAGAAAAAAATGTCCACCTCACTCAAATGCCTCCTCTACTCTAGGTCCTTCAGTCCTTTAGTATCTATGGAGTCCATCTTCATTATATAAAGTTTCAACTATTTGATATCTACATAGAATTCAGTCAAGAACCAGACATGAAGCAAAAGCTGCGTGCCAATAGGCAAAATCAATGGCCTGAAGTCCATACACTATAACTTCTACAAGGAAGAGACCCTCTTCTGGTCTATACTTGAAAACCCATTCATCTTTATTTCAAATGCAATTCTCATTGTCTGGCTTCTAAATATACCAGATATAAGAAGTGATAGCTGACAATGGAGGGTTGGGGAGAAACTGTAGAATAAACAGATCAAGAATTCCAAGTGTGTGGCAATTGGGTCCATTACAAGGAAAAGTCGCCTAGTTCCTCATACACAAAAAATTGAAAGATTTGAGTTAAAATTCAATAACTGATACTTTCAATAACTATTTTGAATAATCAATAAAAGGTTACTTATACTTTGTATACTTTAAGAGTCATACACATAATAGAATCCAGGAAGACTCCCATTAAAAAAAGCTCTAACACAGGTAAGTAATGACTCTATATAGTATCTTACTATGCTGACAGACAGTGACTGCAGTGGGGTGTTGCGGGAGGGACTTGATAATATGGGTGAATGTTGAATCACAATGATGTTCATGTGAAACCCTCATAAGATTGTACATAAATATATCTTAATTTAAAAATAAAAATAAATAAAAGCTCTAATGCTTAAAAAGGTAAACCTAAACTATTCAGGATTCATTTTTTGAGACATAAAAAAGACTTAATAAGGTATTAAACATTTCAAAATGTTATATACATAGAAGTGTTTTTATGTACATTACCTTATGCAATCACCTAAACTGTTCCCTTTTTCCCCTGGGTTATTTCTCAAAGTTCAATCCTTTGTCCTTTGCCCTTGTTTTTCCATGTACATACTATGGCTTCTTCAGCCCTACATGCAAATGGCTCCCAAATCTGAATCTATGCACACTCTCTCCTATTGAGTACCTCAACTTGGAGTTTTCAGACACCTGTCCCTGCCCTTTTAACAGTTCTTGTTTACAGTCAAGGTTTTCTAGTCTCTCTTTTCGAGCTCCAAATCTGGAATCATTTGTCTCAGTGACAAATCAGCTATAAAAAACCTACATAGCTAAGTATCAGTGAAATCAGGGTGTCATGAGGCCCTGAGCCTCCTAGTGAAGAACTGCAGAAATGGAATGACAGCAGCCACTCCTGTTCATCCTCCTCACGATGCTTGACATCACCCCCAGCACTGGACCAAGCGCTGAGTCGCCATTCCTCACAATGGCTGCCATGCACTCTACAGACCACATGTCACAGACAAGGGCCTCCCCATCAGCCAAGACTACACTGGGAAGCCCCCTTAACCATGGCAGAATCAATCTATCTACAACTCCTGTTCCTAGATCCCAACTACATCAAAGGCATAAGCTGTGACCCATATTTCATCTGCACTCTCCTCACCAGTGTGTCCTTCTCCATTCTCCTTCCAAGCCTTTACAATGTGCTATCTGGAATCCCAAAGCCCCCCACAGCCCTCTCAAGAGGGAGCTGCTCATCTACCCAAACCCAGTCAAGGTCGGAATGTTGACTCTTTGACTCTTTGCTCCCCACTATTTCCCAGCTGTTCCTCCTCAGCCCTTTGTGAATACCCTTGTTCCATTGAGGCTAAGGTAATCAAGTATACCATCCTATTCTCATCCATATGGTAATCAGCACCTACTCTTATCCAGGATATAAGCTGAAGACTTTGGCATCTGACTTAAGCACCGTCCCCATACATTATCCTGTATTATGTTCAACACTCAATGGGAGGGACTCGTTCCTCACCCTGACACCTCAGTTCAATGACTTTCTCTACTCTACTTCAGCCAGGTACTCAAGTGGCTGACCATACATTGAATATTGTCTATGTCCCAAAAGGCTTTATCTCTGAACTCATTCTGACATCCCACTCTACCAATCCCACCTCCCCAGATTGCACCCTCCTTCCATTCCTCCACCACACTGAGATCTCCAGACCACCTTCTCCCTTTCCATCAGCCTCCCCTTTTCTTCATATCCTATCTTTTCATCTTAGAATCCATGGTTTCTCATTTTAACTCTTGTTCCCAAATACCCTAAATTCTCTTACCCTTTTCCTTGTGTTATATTTGCTTGGTAAATATGAATCTCAGATAAAACCAACTTTGTCTCCTGTATATATCCACACCAAGGCTGATGAACAATACTGAATAAAATTATAAAACAGTTTTATTAAGGCTATTGAATTCATGGTTTTCAACCTCACATGGGTGACAATCATATTGTGTCCTTAATAAGCTTACCATCCCATTCTCTACAACTGTTTCAGATTTTCTCCCTAGTCTCAAATCCTTGAGCTCACCTTCCACCTACATTCAACATAAGACCTTGCCTCCTGTTTCAGATGAGAACTTCCTCAACATCCTGACACCAAATCAACAAATCCACTTATACCTACACCCACCATTTTCCCTATCCTCTTGCCTCCCCACTCTTTAAATTCCTCTATCTGTCCTCTAGATCCCTCTTCAGGAGCATTATACCCTTTCCTGTCTCTGGTTTCCTCTCCACAAAATTTAAACATGTCCATGTCTCCTCAATCACACACACATACACAAATCCGCTGAACTAGAAGTCCTTCTCTAGCTAGTCTCTTGAGCCTCTCTTCTTCATCTCACTGCTAAACTACTTGAAAGAACTGTCAAAACCACCTCCTAGACAACCCTGTACTGGCACATCTGCCTCACTAAAACTTCTATAGGAAAGGCAGCCAGTATCTGTCAATACACCTAATGTTTATTTTAAGTCCTACCTTATTTGATCCTTCAGCAACATTCAAAAACTGCTGACATCTTCCTTCTTGAACTCTATCTTAATGTCATGATACTGCATTTTCTGCTCTCATCAGATTCTCTGACAATTCCTCCACAAGCTCCTTTGCTAAATCCTTCTCTTAGTGTCAACCTTCAATACTGCATGCCTTCAGGGCTGTTTAGTCTTCTTGTCTCACTCTCAAATTTCCTTGTGTAATATCAACCATGCCTCCAGATTCAAACACCAGCTAAAGCTTGTGACTCAATCAGGATCACTAGCCTAGAGGTCCCCCCTGAATTCCAAAATCATATATCCAAATGCCTCTTTAACATCTTCAAATAAATGTCCTGAAGGCACCTCAAACTCAATGGGTCCAAAACTAAACAACTCTTCTTCCTCCACAAACATATTCCTTTTCTGAGTTTTTTATCTCAGGAAATGAGGCCACTATCCATCCAGCGGCTCAAGTGGATGCTTAGGTGTCATCCCTGAACCCTCGCCCTTTCACTCCCTACAGCGTCATCACCAGGTGTGATTCTACCTTCTAAAGAACAGTTCAGTCTCCCTTTCTGCCACTACTCGATCTCCCTACTCTAATCCATGCCAACAAGTTAGCTTTCTAAAACATAAAATTCTGCTTAAAAACACTTCTCTGCTTAAAACTTCAGTATCTCCCTATTACCTGTAGGACAAAAATCCAATCTTCTTAAAATAATCATAACCACAACCATTTGTTAAGTGCTTACCGTGTGGCAAAAGCCTACTAGTTTTAATCTATAACACTTTACAAGGTCAGTATAGTTAATTCTTCCTTTAGAGAAAGGGAAAAAGAAACATTGGGAGGTTCAGAATCTGATCTTACCACAGAGGTACCCATGAGTGGCACAGCCTGGTTTTGTACTAAGGTCTTTTTCCAAAGTCCATGTTCTCAATTACCAAACTGCCGTTCAATCTCTTTCACAATGTGACCCAACTTTACTTGTACAGCCTCATCTTCAATCACTTTATTCCTTCCCACACTCTGTATTCCAGCCTCCTTATAAGCCATTTTCCCCCCAAATACTCATTTTATTCTACCACTGCTAATCTTTTATATCTACTTCTCCCTCTGCCTGGGATGCACATTACCTTTTCTTTGTCCAATAGGCAAATTCCCTCTCATTTTTTCAAGACCTGGTTCGAGGTGACTATCTCTCAAAAGCCTATTCTAATAGTCTTGGGCAAAATTAGTTATTCTGTTCTGAGTTCACAAAGCATTTCATGTAATACCTCCACTTGTGTAGCATATAATACATCTGTCCATAAATTTCTAAAACTAGGGGGAGCAACTCAGCAACAGGGATTATATCTTACATTTCAATGTATTCCCAGTGCACAGTACAGAATCTACCATAATAGTTCAAACGATTAATCAACTATTCTGGAAGACTGTGCAACTGTCAGATGTCACTAAAACAATAAAATAAGATTCAGGGAGATTGACTTTCTACAGGGCACATAACAGATAAAAGAGGTCTTGTGACTATGACTTTCCACAGCCAGTGCCCTCAGTAGTCCCATTTAGACAACATTTTACAGTAATGATGTGTTGTTGAGTGTGCTCTAGCTGTTGTCACAATCTTCATACAGATATGTTGCGTCATTCACACTAGAATGTAGGGCCTCTAATTTTATCCCATTCGTACTCCTCTAGAGTGCCTAGTAGACTGTCATACAGTAAAGGTTTGATACTATAATCAATTTATTTGAAAGTAAAAATCATCTACAGAACAGTAAGGACAGCACTATCAATTTAAAATGCCTTCTCTATCATTTTCAAACAAGTTTATTCTTCTAACCCAACTGTTCTCTAGTACATCCTCCCAAATCCACTGAAACCCAACCCAGGACTCACAGTAGAAGATACAAGATTTATGTGTTCAACATGGGTCAAGCACTGTACTGGGCATTTTTAAACACTATCTCAGCAGCAGATACAGGACCCAGAACTCAGCTGTACATCACATACATATAAACACTAACATCTGTAAATCAGCCTCAGCTAGTCCAGACAGTATTTATAACACATTATAAAAAATAAAATATAAAAATCCATTATAATCCTGCATTGTTCACTATATATTTTATAGCTAAAAGTGAAGATATATCATAGAATATTTTCCCCCAAATCTCACTTTCTATAATCAAATATTAAACATAGCTGTACTAAAATTAATAGAATAATCTATAAATTATTATGTAATATTGCAATCTTAAACAATCCTTATCAGAGAGCAAAAAACCAGTTAGTATTTATAAATCACAGAATATTTAAAAATAGAAGCATAGAACAATAAAAGCTAAAACAAAAGTCCACTAAGCACTATAAACAGCAAACAAAATACTGGTAAACATTCAGTTACGCAATTCTAAAGGACAGACAAGGATTTTCTAAAATGGTCATATTTAAACTTAAAAATGACTAATAGTAGTAGCAACATTCTTTTCTTATGAAGGTTAAATATTTCTTCTGAAATCTCTATATTATTTAGCAAACCATTTTCTTCTTTGATAAAAAAGTAAATGTTATCCTACTATATACTGGAATTCAGTTTAATAAAATGTTAATATTAATAATGTTTTAAAAGAATAGGATCCATCCATTAGCAAAATTTTTAAAGACTTTGAGGGTAAATTACTTTTAGGGGGTAGAATTATATTTGTTTCTTTACTCTGTTATTTCCTAGGACTTAATGGTCCATCTACACCATACTTCATTAACTCCCCACAATACTAAAGTACAACAGTTGCTACAGTACAACACACCATAGATAGACAGCTTATAACACACTTTCAATAAATACAAAGAAATATATTCATAAAAATTATATTTACAATTATAGAAATACCGAGGCAATCATAATCACCAAAGTTATTTAGGCATACCTATATATCAAGAATACATAAGATGTAACTAGAAGGAAAACATGAGATGAAAAAGGAGAAACATTTTAAAGGAATGCTATCATAGGTACTGAGGAAAGTGTTCTTTTAAAACCAGAGTCCAGCTGCAAAAGGAAAAATTATTAAAGTTGTTTCTATTTTCTTTTTTATATAGTTTTACAAAAAATGTCACAGAAAATTAGTTTTCCTTCTAAACCTAGATCTAATTGATGTACCAGAATTTCTTTGAAAGTAACAAAAAGAAAAGTTGGAAAATTCTGTTTGGATACCTGCAAAACACTGGCAGAGACTTTCTTGTTTTACAACATTAGGTACAAGTATACCCTAAAGCAAGGAGGAAAACTAAAACTCTGTCCAAATCCTTATATATGTTCTCTTTTCTAACTGAAAAGGCCAGTGCTTAGCATAAGCTATAAACAGGAATGTCCACTTACCCACTAGCCCAGCATAGGGTAGAAGATGAATGCCCTAACTGAATGGCTAACAATTTGGGTACATATCATTATACCTTCTTATTATAAAATAGATATACATATATATACACACATATACGTATATACATATAAATACATATGTATGCATGTTATATGTATATTAATTTATCCATTGTTTTAACTTTAAACTCTCTAAATAGAACTTTCAAAAGGACAGAAATAACATTTATCACCTACCTTAGATTTGACTTAATATATTTTTTTCTGCCACATTTGCTCATTATTAAGACATTTGTAATCAATGCTTTGCTCCTTCCCCGTTTTCTTCTTTATTTATCCTGCAGTAAAATTATAATATTGAATTGGGAGATCATGTTATTTAAAAAGAAATTAAAACTTCTCAAACTACACCAGAAGAATACCTGGCATACTTTAATTTCTATAAAACTGAAAAAACAGAATAGAAAACTGAAAATAACTCTGTACTTTTTTTTCAATCTTATTTCTATTTAATTTTATTATCTTCCTAGGAGAACCTTAAAAACTTAAATCATGCTATGTATCAGATTATTTTTTAATAAAGAGCAGTGGTGTCTAAAACCATTTAGAACACACTCAATATAATCATAGGTAACAGCTCTATTTTAAAATGATGGCAATTATTAATAAACTGAATGAATTTATCATTTTATTAATTTTCACTCCACTGCAACTAATCTGTCAACCACTCTTCATTTACCTTAAATTCAAAACTGGGTTTTGTCAAAGAATTTTAACTATAAACAAAATATCAACAGTTCCTTTAAAATCTCCTCTGACAGCCTTCAGACAATTAAAAAAGCTGTTTTGAACTAACAATTAAACTTCATTTCTTTTACTAATATCTTTAAAAATATAAAAAATATGTATTAAAAATACACATGAAGTAAAACTGGTAAAGAAAAAGACAAAAGAAGAACTGGGAGCTCTTAAAGTTGGAAAAGGACAAACATGCATATCCCTAAGTGCCTTCTCAGTATCTAGAACAGTGGTGCTTAGTCACAGACATGCTGTTTCCAGGGCTTCCTCCTGAGTGGTCCCCATTAAAACAGGGTCACACCATCCCAGACAATTTCAAAACCAAGTCAGCAGGCAGGTTTTGCTGCTCCTCACTAAGGGCTCTAGCACAGTGGTTACTGCTGCCACCTGTCCCCCACCTCCCACCAACAGGAGATGGTAGAACATTTGAACCAGGCTCTGCACAACATGAACAAAAAGCAAGGGTGGTGCCATTCATTTGGACTAAACCCCACACTGGGACCTGTTTATGCTGGCATTTTACATAGGGGCATCTTATCTTCCATGAAAACTGTTTAATAACCAAGGGGGCACAAACCATTATTAAACACTGACTGACAACCGTTTCAGGCCCAGAGGCAACCAGCATTGAAGAAAGTACCAGCTGCCTGCCACCACAGCCACAAGATGTCAGAGAGAAAATGACTGGTCTCACACCAGATTAATGACCATCACATACCTTGATCCTGAACTCAGGCTTAGCAGAGAATTATTTCATTCCTACTCTCTAAGAAGTTATCACTGATTGATTGCCGGCTTGCCAAATCTAAAAGGTTGCTTTTTAGTTCCTATCTTCTTTAACATCCCTACAGCACTTCCTACTCCCTAAGATATTAATCTTCAAGACCAAAATATTCAAAACTAACCTCCCTCATTCTGCATCTCTCCTCCTGCTGTACTCTTATCTCAGTGACTGATATCCCCACTTGACTAAGCCACCCCCATCTGAGTCTTCTCTCCCTTCCTTCCCCACTCACCTTGTCCCCAGTTCCCAAGAAGGCAATGTGGACTAGTGGTAGTAGTGTAGTATGTGTGCTATAAAAAGCACTGGCATTAGAGGTGAACCTAAGTTCAATCACTTATTAGCTATGTGATCTCAGACAATTAATTTCACCAAGCATCCTTTCCGGTCTGTCAAATGAAGATGACGCCAATCTTGTGAGGAGGAAACACAGTAATAAACGCAAAATGTCTAACTGTGCTTGGAATAAAAGCAAAGGCCACTAGCTTCATCAGCCTCAGTAATTTTATCTCCTGTCTCTTGACTGCTCCTTCTCTCCATCCTCACTGCCACTGCTTTAATCCTGAAACTGATCATTTCTTGAGCTGATTACAGCAAAAACAGCCTTATCAGGTATTCAGTCTCTTCCTATACCTGCTTTACCTCACCCAAACCTCATTTCAATCCCTTGTAATCCTGTCCACTACACCACCATACTCTACTCAAAATGCAAATCCAAACATGCTATTTGCTAATTCAGAATCCCTTGCCATAAGAATAAACATTCAAAGTTCTGAGCATTATAATTTGAGGTTCTTGACAGAGGCTATAAAAAGTTTGTGTAAAAGCATTCAGGTTTTAAGATACATCATTCCTTTCTATTACATCAGCTTCTCAGGTTCAAAATTACCTTTCATGGATTTGTAAAACAGGAGATCCCATTTTTGTTTACTACAGTCTATAGTATGTATAGACTATGCATACTTTTGAAAAACTCAACTGTTTTAAATACCACTGATCTTATCTCAAATCTCTTTTTTTTTTTTTGCCAGGGTAGAGGCTTTTATTTAAAGGAAAGTGAGAGGACAGAGCTCCTGGGTCACACCAGGAGGGGACAAGAGAGCCTGTGGTGGTGCAATGTTTAGGGGATTTATAGTCAGTTGAGGATTTTCAGGAACTGATAAAGGGCTTAGGGTGTGGACTTGTACCACCTGCCCTGCCCCCAAGGTGGGCTGGATTGTTGTTTGTTTGCTAGGGCTATTTACAGTGAAGTCACGGGTTATGCTGAGATACCCTTCTTAATTTGCAGAACACTCAAACATTCCAGGCCAAGCTGCTCCTGGCCTTTTGAGCTTTCACTGATCTCACTGAAGATGTCTATATTCCTAGTCTGATATCTTTACCCTAGAGAATTAGTATGACCTTGACTTTGCATAATGCTTAACAAAGAGTTTTGATAGGGATTTCTTTGCATATTGTTATATTGCTCTGACTCAATATCCTGCCTTGCTTTTTCCGGAGGCCCTCACTTTACTCTGAATACACCCATGGTCCCTGTCTCATTCTCCCCTCTACAGATGGAGACCCTAGCTGCTGCTAGGGAAAGGGAGTAATGACAGCTCTGGCTGCTTCATGCTGAGAGGGGACACAGTAAGGGGTGCAGTTAGGTCTCCATCACTGGTCAGTTGAGAGGGCCTCGGAAGATGGGCACTTCTATTCCGGGTTCCATTTCTATTATTTTGCAGATTTATGGCTTCTTGCGGTGGTGAGAATTAGGTTCCATGAAGTTCATGAAGTTAGGAGAGAGTTAGGAATGTCCCCTGCTTCACTCTGAGGCCAAGGCAGCCTCCAAAGCTATCTTGATGAGTCCCCAAAGATGATGCCAGGGTTTTTGTTTGCAGAGTCAAAGAATGAACTTAGCAAACACCCAAGGTAGGAGAGCCAGGGTAGAGGCTTTTGTTGAGAGAGAAAGTGAGAGGACAGAGCTCCTGGCTCACACCAGGAGGGGACAAGAGAGCCCTCAAATCTCCTTTTAATGTCCTAGAACATGCTCTTACTGGGTAGATAAGGGTTGACTCTGGCATCACCCACTTTTTCCCACATATACAAACACCTGAACGGCTAAGAGCTCAAATGTCCTAATAGGTTCTCATGATGGGCTTAATACAAAATATAAGCATTCTATTATACTTAGCCTAAAACATACCCCTTGAAGTCATCATCATGTTTCATGATACAGTTTGAGGTTATAATTTTTAAGCTGATCTCCTTATGCCCACAATCACAAAGGATACTGATGTAATGTCCCATACACTACAAACTTTCTACAAAAATAAAGTCCAACTACCAAGAAAGCTTTTTCCTTTAGAGTAGAAAGGTATATTTTAGATTGGTTTACTATAAGCAAATACTAGCTTATACTAACAAGAAAATAATGAGCTAAAAATTCTTTTGCCTAGATGTGGACTTCTGTGCTATATTTGGAGGAAAGTCATTTACCACACTGATAAAAAATTTTATCACATATTGTTTGATTACAAAAATAACACTTGGCAGTCACCTTACTCTTCACCAGTGTGTTGCTCTATTCATCTCCGGGCATAAGAGCTTCAATTAATTTCATTGCTATCAAATATCCCTTAATGTATAGCTTTTTATACAGATATTTTAAATACACTGATTTAGAGAATATAATATTAGATTTGCACTTATAAAACTTGAATGTTTATACTGCTGTGGTTAATTACATTAATATCTTCATTTAACGTTCTAAAAAATAAGGTATGCAAAAGAATCAAACTCCTTGGGCAACTTTACTATAATATAAAAGCTTATCTAACCAACTTCCACTTTACCAGCCACCTCTCTACATTAACCAACATTCTCCATTCCTTCTGTAAAACTGCATTCAGCTAATGCCCACGACATTATTCTCCAGTGCACCCAAGCGCTTCTGGTCCTACCAGCCTGGGTGTATGCTTACCAAGAGTCAGTCATATTGATCACAAACTTGATTATTGCAGCTATACTTACTGTTGTAATTTTGGAATTCTCTTAAAATATCATGTTAGCTAAAAGTATTAAAAAGGTAAAATGATTTAAAAAGAGACTGTTCCTATGAGAACTAAGTTAACTTTGGAAAGACAATAAAGGCATATTGGTTTTAAAAAAATCCTGCTTTTGGACTAGACAGTTGGAGATAACTATAAAATATTGGGCAAACAGTACAAAAATGTAGAGTTCTTTATAAAGACAATTGCAAAACCATCCAAGTTTCTCACTCCATTTTCAAAAACCCAAAAATAGAAATTACAAATTGTGCAGAGATGGTCTTTTGCAAGAAAGGCAAAAGCATTCTGTAATATACATAACTGTTAAACCACTATGTTGTACACCTGAAACCAGTAACATTGTACATCAACTATACTTCAATAAAAAATTAGTATTAAAAAGGCAAAAAAATTGCAATTAACATACTCAAAATAAAGATATGTGAAAGAAAAGGCACCTCTTATAGAAACAGGAAGAGAAAGAAAACACAAATTAGTACAATCTGTTTCTTTGGTTCTGAGATGAAGCAAGGTTTTTACTTCTTTGGGAAAATAGGAGAACCTCGTGGGTTAAGTATGATTTAAGGAGCAACAGCAGATCAGGTTTGAATAAGGGAAGAAGAATGAGAGGCTGATATTGTAAAGCTGGTCCTTCTCAATCAAGTCGATTGAAAACTTGGGAGAAGGCAAGGAGAATTAGAAAAGTAATTCCAAAGAGCCATATACCTGAAGTTGACAGGAATGAGCATACGGGTATTATGCATTTTAGGCAAAGGAGATGAGTGCAGGAAAAACAAGGTGACATAGTAGTAACAGGAAATTATAATATTTTTAAAGTCTTTGTTAAGCAAAGCTAGAATAACTTTCAAATAACAATCCTACACTTTTGTGTAAAAATAGAAGTAGCCTGGAGGAGTACTTGTAAATAATTTCTTGAAACATTTGGCAAATAATGTCTTGAATATTTTGAAGATGAATCATACAGAAAATCTGGCAGCTTTCTGATACAGATTCAAGGCCACTCCAACTTAATTGCTCTAGATAGCTATTACTCAAGAAATTTTAATTCTTTACCAAATTCACCAAACAATGAACTACTCAAGCTTCTCTTTTTCAGTTCATTCCCCACCTGGTGCCTGCTTTTGGCTATTTCACAATCAGTGAACAGCAGAATTGCTTGCCAAGGAGGAAGTGAAAAATGAAATTCAAATAATCATGGCCTATCTCCACCTCTCCAAGCACCACTGTGTCACCACCACCACTTCAAGAAAGGAAACAAAATTTAAAGTCTTTTGGGGGAGTTATTTGCTTGCCTAGGGTCATTGTAGGATTCTTCTTTTCAATAGCATGCTTCATTACTGCACTTTAAGTACATTTCAAAACATGAAGTACAACGGCACTGCCTACTAACTAATAAATCTGGAAAAGAGTAAACACTTGAATTAGCTAAAGTTAGGAGAAGGGAATTTCAACATTATTATACTTGCCTAAAGTGGTCCTATTTTGTGTATATGAACAAAACTGGTATCTTTCCAAGTGCAGAAACATGCCTAACCAAATAAGTTAAATTTAACTCCTCCATCAACTGTAAGAGGAACAAAAGTATACCAAGCATCCATGTACAGTAACATAGGTCTTTATGAATGCCAGTTGCCCCAAATCCAGAGCTGGAAGTTTTCATCATAATCAATGTTAAAACAAAGATTCCAGTTTAAAACACTTCTGAGAGAAAAAAAATGTTTGTGCTATTCATTAAAAAAACTGAGGTTGTTTGAGATTATGAACAAAACGGATGTAGGATGGTCTAATTTTAAGTCTGCTGTGTTTAAAAAAAGAAAAGTTTCACTAATAACTTTGAAGAAACTATTCTGTGAAATTCTCAAAGCAAAATATTAGAATCACATGAGCCCCATTGTTAAAACTTCATAGAATTTTATTTTGCCATTTAACTGGTCTGGTGGTATCACTGCTCAAAAATATGCATGAAGATACTTCCCATTTGGGGAATACTAGGAGACTTTAAAAGAACCTGACAAATGAGTTGCTAGTAAGGTTTTCTTGGAGGCAAGATCCTTCCACATCAGACAGAGTTACTTAAACCATCCTTAAACAGAATTTCCATATAACCTCCTAACCTATGCTTTTCCTCAAAACTCTTTAACATATCTCTTGCCAGAAATTTCTATAGGCACTCTAGGAAGGCCAATCAAGAGATGTGCAAAGTAGGTATTTTATTTCTTGAACTTTGCTATAACTGAAGTATATCAATAACTCAAGGAGTCTTCATGAATAATACCAAGATAAATTCTGACTAACATTATACATAGGTTCTCCTCTTCATTCTCCTTTATTTTCTCCTGGATCTCCTTAAAGCACCAGAAAAAACTCACAAGTGAAAGTACTCTTAAGAACAGTGCACTATTTGTGCAGTTCTCATGGTAAAATGTATTTTAAATTTGTATTCTTTAAAAGGAAATTAACATAAACTAGGTTAACCATTGTGGAAAGCAGTATGGAGGTTCCTCAAAATGCTCAAAATAGACTTACCATTTGACCCAGGAATTCCACTCCTAGGAATTTACCCTAAGAATGCAGACTTCCAGTTTGAAAAAGACAGATGCACCCCTATGTTTATCGCAGCACTATTTACAATAGCCAAGAATTGGAAGCAACCTAAGTGTCCATCAGTAGATGAATGGATAAAGAAGATGTGGTACATATACACAATGAAATATTATTCAGCCATGAGAAGTAAACAAATTCTACCATTTGCAATAACATGAATGGAGTTTGAGGGTATTATGCTCAGTGAAATAAGCCAGGTGGAGAAAGACAAGTACCAAATGATTTCCCTCATCTGTGGAGTATAAGAACAAAGCAAAAACTGAGGCAACAAAACAGCAGCAGACTCACAGAACCCAAGAATGGCCAACAGTTACCAAAGGGAAAGGAACTGGGAAGAGTGGGTGAGAAGGGAGAAGGGGAATAACGAGCATTACGATTAGCACACACATAACATTGGGGGGGTACACAGGGAAGGCAGTAATAGCACAGAGAGGACAAGTAGAGACTCTACAGCACCTTACTACGCTGATGGACAGTGATTGTAATGGAGTATGTGGTAGGGACTTGATAATGGGGGGAACCTAGGAACCACAATGTTGCCCATGTGATTTTACATTAACGAAACCAAAATAAAAAAAATGATTTGTCTCTGCCACTCTAGTGTAAGGTGAAAAAAAAACTTTTAGAATGTCTGCTTTCTGGGCTTTTCTTCTACCCTGAAATTACTTTCAAGGAAGCTACTTAAAATAGCTGGATTCTCACTTCAGTGCTTAATGGGTAACTTCATTCAGCAAGAGCACTGGTTTATGAGAGACAGGCACCAATATGGAGACAGAAGTGGACCTGAACAAGGCCAGACAAGCAGTTGAAAGAATAAAAATGTGGTTCAGAAAAAAAAAAAAGAAAAGGAAATTAACAAAATATTTAAAATGTTTATTTCTATGTGTAACTAATAAGAAACACTTTCCCGGAAATCCATATTTTCATAATCTATGAATCTCTATGGAATATATTAAAATTGCAATCAATGTATAACTCATCTCAAAGTTGACTTTTATATATGGAATCCAGCAGTTTAATAAAGTAGAAATACCAGAGCTCAAAGACATTTCAGGCTTATTTCCTTAACAATCAATGTTGAGTGCACGTCAAAGTATCAGTGGTTCAGCTGTTAAATGTTTGTATTGTTCAGTTTTAATTTTACAAGTCTATCTAAATGGAACAGGACATTTGAGCACCTTCCAATAGATTACCCACTTCAATAATAAACCTGGCTTATTTTTCTGGCCCAATATTAACTCGTGGAGAGTATCAAGTTGGGGAAAACAGTCAAGGTCAGAAATACATGAGTATACTGGTAAAGATTCAATCAGGATTCCTTATGTATGTTAATAATCTGAAGCTCTTCATCACTCTTCATTAAAAGGTTACAGTTTTAAACAAGATTTCCTATTTTAATCATGCATGGACTCTTCTCAGTTGGAAACTAGTCTATGGAGTCTGAAGTTTGTTATATGCATTAGCAGAAGAAAATTTTGTTAACCTTCCGCGACAATACAAAAACAGAGACTGAAGAGTTCCTCTGTGTGTATACATTCAATAAAAATTTATTCATATACTCTTACAAAATAAATACACAAAATATCAATGTAATTGCAACTTCACACTCACCAAAAATAATTTCAGGTTGACCAGCAAGTCCCTGAGAAAACGATTTACAGGTTCAACAAAAATGTTGGTGTAATTACCAACACTTAGGATGACAACGCTTTAAGTATTTACTCTTCCAGAATCAAACCCATTTAAGTATCTTTTTAGAGTTGTATTTGGATCAGTAAGTAGTTCTTTAAGCATCAGTTTTAAACACTTAGAATTTATTGGCCAAAACACATTGTTTACAATTTGTCTTCCTTTGGGGGAGAAAAAGAGTTAAAGTTCAAAGATTTCAAAACTACGACTTATGAAGGGCAAGCGGCTTGTTATCCAAAAAGAGGAACAAGGCTAAGAGAAAAATGTGGTACATTAAGGAAAAAAACAAAGAACATACTAGTGCAATCGAATACAATCTTTATTTTGGGCCTCTATCATTACGCATCTCCGTTTATATTTTGAGAAGGTGATTGCTCTCCCATCAGCGCGGTAAATTAAGCAGAAAAGGAAGAAATGTTACGAAAGTCACGTCGGGAGCCGCACTGTTAAAGGGGGCTCTTTCGGTTTTAGTCAGACTTTCAGGCTGGTCCTGCAGGTTAACTTTTCTGAAAATGTGATCCAAAGCTGACAGCTGCTTCAATGAGCCCTGGAACAGGAAACTTCTAAGAGGCTTCAAACTGAGGGGAGCGCCGGACAGGCTGAATAGGGTGCTGTTCCCCCCAGTCAGCACGTTCTGGGAGCCCTGCTACGTGGTCCTACAGGCCAAATCAAATGCGAAGAACACGACGACTGCGATTTCTAGGAGCTGCCGCGGACGAGTTACTAGTCAGCAGCCCTCGCCCTTCACCAGCCCTACCGAGCCCGGGCACTAAATGACTCAACACGACGTCCCCGTCTCACGCTTCCGAGAAGAAATGGGTGAACGTTAACTTCTACCGAAACTGAGCACATCACAGAGACAAAGGCGCCACCAGGTCGTGGGCTGTAGTGAATAAAACCAACGTCCTTACTCCTTGCTTCCCTTTTCAAAGAGTGAGAACCACACTCATTGGCAACACGGCTTTTCTGGAAAGACTTTTCCAACTTGTACCAAGTTCTGAAGGATCACCGGGCGCCTAGAAGCGGGCCGGCCCGCCCCATGCTCCGGCACCCGGCAACCGCTGGCTGAGGGGGGCCGGCTGGCCAGGGGCGGGAGGCGCCGCGGGGAAGCCGCCTGCCGCGGGCCCCGGAACCCCCCCGCCCCCGGCCCGCCGCCGGGGCTCCACTCCGCCTCCTGCCTCCGCCCCCTGCGCCGTGTCGCCGGCTCCGAAGTGTCTGGGGCCGAAGCCGGCGCGCCACTTACCCGCCGCGAAGGGATTTACGTAGCGGACCTCGTCACTGCTTACGGACGTGAGGAGGTGGAGACGGGAGCCCGACTGCCGCTCAGGAGCGGCGCCACCGCCCAGCAATCCAGCGCCGGCGCCGGCTGCGGCCCCACGTCGCCCCACGTCAGCTCTGATGCGGCAGCCGCGGCCTACCCACCACGCCGGGACCTAAAGTAGCGCCGGCGACAATCTAACCGCGGCCTCGCGCGCCGCCCTCCCCTACTCCACTCCTCTCCGGCCTCCCGGGGCACGCCCAGCGGGAAAATCCAACTCGAACTCCGCCCCCTACCGGCAGCCGGTGGGAGTGCGGCGCGGACAACCCGACAATTAAATGGAACTGTAGGGGAGATAAGGGGCAGGGGTGGGGCCTAAGGGGGGAGGGGCTCAAAAGGGCGGGGTAGGAGGAGGAGCTTGGCAGGGTGGGGGTTGGGAAGAAGATCGAGTCTGGGGCGGGGCCTCCCAGGGGGCGGGGCCTAACCGGAGGCCCGAGCGAAGGGGCGGAGCCGGGAGGAAGAACTAGGCTGGCGTGGTGGGTAGGACCCATCCGGGGCGGGGCCTGTGGGGGGTTGGGCTAAGGGCGGGACATGCCGAGGAACTCGGCCGGAAGTCCCGGACAGGGGCGGGGCCTAACGGGGAGGGCCAGGCCAACGGGCGGAGCAAGGAGGAGGAACCAGGCTGCGGGTGGGAGGAAGACAAAGTCTAGGGCGGGGCCTAGGGGGCGGGTGGGAAACCGGAAGCTCCCCGGACGCGCGTGCGCACGAAAGCCGATGAGTGGCAAACTAAGCCAATAGCGTTGGCTGAGTCTGTTGTGTCCTGAGGTCTCCTACTTCCCTCACTGCCGGATAGGGCGTCCCTGGCTCCAGCCCCAAACGAGGTTCGCGAGCGTGGTGCGTCGCTGCTGATCCGAGGCACCCTGCAGACCCCGGGCTACCGAGAAGGTCCCGGAGCGTCCCCTCTCCCACGCCCCTGCAGCCTCTGCCTCTGGCCCAGCCCCAGCTGGAATCAAGCCCTCCTGGAAGGCCCAACTGGCCGCCCTGTCCCCGGCCTGCTCCCGCCTCCGAGATGACCTTGTCTGTGCGTCAGCGTAGCGGAGAAACAGCGATAGTCCCGATTTAGAGATGGCGAGAGAAGCTTTTTGCCTCTAAGGCAAGAGAGTGTCGTTTTCATCCAGCTGGAAATTCGGGGAGTTCCAGAAGAGGAACGTTTCCGGCCTGGAAAGCAGTTAGGCTGTTGGAAACTAGGAACCACTGTGCATATTCAGAACCTGTAAATTGTCCTAAGGCGGATTATAGCCTGAGAATAAGTGTCTTTACGTTCAGGAAAAACGACTCAGTAATCTACCCCCCAGCTTTATGGTACTCAGGAATGTGTCACGCTGGAAACCTGTCAAGGACGCTACTTGAAAAGTTGCAGAGAGAAGAAAAAAACAAACGTACTGTAGGAAGAGAAGGGAAGCTTTGTGAAAGAATAGAATCCCAATAGAGTGGGAGAAAATCCTGAACTCTAACGTGCTAGATTTTGGCCAACCCGACTACCATCTGTAATGCTTGTTAGCAGAAATAACAGGAAAAAAACCCCGGGGTAAGTTCACCTACCCCTTTGACAGAGGCGAAATTCTGAAGTTCCTCCTTCTAGTGTAATAGGTGATGCGTGGTCTCCACCACCTTTTATAAATTAATTTCTTAATGAGGAACATAAATAAAATAATAAATTTAAAAACCATGTCCTGTGTGTGTGTATTTGGTTAGACAAGGCTGACACAGTGTATTTATCCCTGAGTAGTAATGCATTCATTTTAGCTCAGGGAAAAAGGGGTCATTAGAAGGAAAGAGAAGAAAAAAACATCAGATTAACAACCCTGAAAATCATGCCATTAATTGTGGTCAAGGTTGAGCATGTGCTGGATGAGTAAAAAAAAAATTTTTTTTGATAAACAATCATATGCTCAGGTTTCACATGAGCAACATTGTGGTTACTACATTCCTCCTATTATCAAGTCCCCACTGCATACTCCATTACAGTCATTACCCTGAATGAGTAAATATTGAGCTACAAGAGATTTAGGAGAAATTATGATCATTCTCCTAACAAAAATATTGTTCTCCATCTACTTGTTCATTCCTAAATTTCTTTAACAAAATGTGCATTCTTTGCATAGTTAAAATCTATTAGACAAAAGGCTCAAATGCAAGTATGAGTGGTAAATCAACATATAATAAGATGCAAATGTTGAATTCTTTTTGAGAGCAGGAGAGTAGCTGGGCTCTGAAGGGAGCAGACGGGAGGTACTCACAGTTTCCTATCACTGCTACGAATTACCACAAATGCAGTGGCTTAAAAACACAAATTTATTACCTAACAGTTGCAAAGACCAAAAATCCAACACACATCTCACTGAGATCAAATAAAGGAGTCGGCTCCAGGGAAGAGTCCATTTCCTTGCCTTTTCCAGCATCTAGAGGCCACCTACATTCCTAGGCTCATGGCCTTTCCCCACCTTCAAAGTCAGCAACCCTGGTTGAGTCTTTATGCTGCCATCTCTCTGATTCTCTGTCTTGCCTCTATCTTCAATTTATAAGAACCCTTGTGATTACACTGGGCCCACTGATAATTCAGAGTAATCTCTACATCTCAAAGTCAGCTGGTTAGCAACCTCAGTTCCATCTGCAACCTTAATTCACTTCTCCAAGTAAACAAACTAACTCCAGGGAAAAATCCCAGAGCAAAATACCTTTGAAACTGAAATCGGTCAAAGGGAGAAGTCAAGTTGGAGAAAAACCAGTTTAGTGCTTACAAGCAGTTGTCTACTTCTGCTTGCCTGTGTCTCTCATGACTCAGCTGCAGAAAAAAAGGGGCCCCACCAGACCTCTCTGGTCCAGATATACTCTCCTTGTCTTTGTAATTACCTGCTGATATAGAGATGGCTAATTCTCTCCACCCCTTGGAAACACCTATTGATAGGAGATGCACTGAGACTGGACAAGAGATTATAGAAATGTTGCAAATTTGCCCACAGCCCACCCCTCCAGAAATCTCACCTCACAATCTACTCACTCCCCATCCTCCACAATGACCCTTGTGTGAGAAAACAGGAGCACTGTAACCAGATTAATAACATACAATAACAACAGCAATAAAATCATGATAATCCTTAAGCCGGAGGAATCAGCTAAATTCAAAGTCCTATGCAGATTTAGTCTATAGCTCACCCATTCCATAGGCAGGCAGTAGCTTAACTAGTAGGGAGTTAAGAGAAATCATCACATGACAGTTGCAGCCAGATGGGGGGTCAAGGCCACAGGGACTATAGAAGAAAACCTTAAGGGCAATGAGATACATGTTTTAATGACACCAGCATAGACAAATCTTGCCCATCAGGTAGGATGCATGCAAGAGAGTGGTCCTGTGATAGGACAGTGGCAGGAATGGGATCTCCTCCTGGTCTTTCACTAGACTTTCACTCCTTTCCCTGTGGGAGTTACAGATGGGTCAGTATGTAGGGCTATGGGAGGTACATGCACTGGCCATAAAGATAAAATTTCGCTGTAAGATGCTCTTACCCCCCAGACATTTTGGGTACACTACCATGATCTTTGGGGGCCACGCTGCTGTTACTCCAAGAAAAAACAGGAGGCCAGCTTCCAGGCCTTTTCCCCAAGGTGCCAAAGAGCCAGCCATCGCTGGTCCATGTGTCAAAATCTCCAGGGCCAGGTCCACTCAACAGAGTCTCCTGGCTTCAGTAACTCCTTTTTGCTTTGTGCATACAGTTGTGTAGGAGAGGCAGCAAGGTATGTTAGCATATCCACAGGGCTCAAGGCTCCTTTTCAGGGTTTCTCATTCAAAATCCATAGTACTGTCCTTAAGCAAACTGACCAGCCCCATAGACTATTGATTTCCGACTTCAGGCCAGATTTCAACAAATCATTGTACCTCTATCATGCCTACACCAGTAAGGTTATATGGTACATGAAACTTCTGCTTTATTCCTAATTGCTATACCCATTCTTTTAATGCATGTCAAGTAAAGTGGGGGCCTTGATCACTCTGTCACCTGCAACCAGCTGTAAGCTACAAAGAGCTGCTCTAAGCCCCTTTTGTTGGTTTGCTGATCTGCATGACATGCAGGAAATGCAACAACAACAGTTCAGTAGTTGTGTCCACACAAGTCATGGCATACCTATACCCTTCTCAGACAAGCAGAGGGCCAATATAGTCTATCTGCCACCGGACAAGGGGTATCTGCTCCTTTACTATTGTCCTGTTTTGCTGTGGGACTCGGTGTAAGTCTCTCTTAGAACACACAAGGCACTCCTCTGGACTCTGCTGACTTCTTCAAAGGTCAACGACAAGCCCCACTGATGGGCTACAGACCACATTGTCTATTGCCCCGCATGCAACAAATGCTGATGTAACCATTGGGCTACATCAGAGGCAGTCTTTCCTTCTACCTAACGCACTTCGGCCAATGTGTCTGCTTCATCATTCCCTGGGGATGCCTAAGGCAAATGGCCAGTTACATGATAAACAATAACAGTCTTAGTCTGACTAGAGGCCCATATGTCTTGCCACAACTCTTGCCCCCAAAGGGGCCAGTGACCAACCAGCCAGTTGGCCTGTTACCATGTCAGTAGACACAGGGTCAAGCCCTGATAGACTGCACAGCTGTCAGTGCAGACAACTATGGGGGAGGGTTCCTGGGTGATCACAAGCCATACTGCCTGCAGCTCAACCCATTGGCTGCTCTTTCCCTCTCTGTCCTCTATCCATATTGTCTCAGTCTTAGGATGAAAAGCCATAGCCCTCCACTTTGGGGGCCACCCATTACTGGAGCTATCTGTATACTGAGAATCTTCAGGTATAGGGGCTTTGCCCTACTGATAAGGACTCTCAGTTACCAGTGGTTCAAAAGCAAGTTCTTGCTTTCCATGGGTATATGTCAATGGCCCCAATAAGCACTGGAGTTCTCCACTTAAGGGGTTAGTAGAGAGGACTTTACACGGCTGTAAATATGTGCCCCATTTGGCCAGTGTAGGCATCTGTGCAATACCACTCTGTGGCCTTTGGGTCCAATCTCACATCCATCCCATGATGGGATAGGTGATTATTACCTTGGTTGGAGCTATTCTGGTGATAGGCTCTGTTGCCAGCAAGTGGTACACAGCAGCCAGGTACTTCTCTGTCAGGTGTACCAGACCTCTGCTCCTTTCCATAGTTGTGACCAGAATCCAATAGGTTGGCATGTCCATTCAATCCTCTGCCAAAGGCCCCATCCATACCATCTTCAGTTACATGAACATCTAGTTTATAGGGCCTTGATGAGTCCACTACACTCAAGGTCTGTACGGTCTTGACTGCCCGCTTGGCAGCAGTAAAAGCAGCTGCACGTGTCTCATCCCAGTCCCACCTGATGCCCTTTCATATCAACCAGTATAAGGGCTTCAGAATTTGTGCCAAGTGCAGGATAAACACTCTCTTTAACCCATAGGACCCCAAAAATCTGCCACAGTAGTAGGTGTAGGGAAAGCCTGGATCTTGTCTATGACTGTTTCTGGGATAACTTTAGTTTTACCCAACCAGACAACCCCCAAGAACTTTACAGACAAACCAGGTCCCTGAACCTTGGTGCTGTTCACAGCCCATCCTTTCTCCTGTAGATATTGCAGCAGTCTAGGAACCTCCCCTTCCAAATCTGAAAGAAAATCAGACGTGAGCATATCATCAATGTAGTGATAGAGCTGCACTGTTTGCAGTTTCTTCCATGTGGCCAAGTCCTGGGCTACAAGTCCATGACAGATGGTGGGACTGTGGAGGTATTCCTGCAGAAGGATGGTAAATGTCCACTGGCCTTCCCATGTGTAGGCAAACTGTTCTTAACTTTCCTGTGCTATGTCGATAGAGAAGAAAGCATTAGCAAGGTACACAACAAAATGTACCTAGATCATGACTGAGGATGTCCATAAAGGCTGCTATAGAGGGGACAGAAACATGCAAAAGGGGTGTGACTTTATTCAGTTCCCTGTAATCCACGGTCGTACACCAGAAGCCATCTGGCTTTTTCACTGGCCACACTAGGTAATTAAGAAGACTATGAGTGGGACTTGTGATGCCTACCTTCTCCAACTCCTGTAGAGTTTCTCCAATTTCCTTGTGCCTCCCAGGCAATTTATCTGCTTAGTATTGGTCACCTGCCAAGGTACAGGCAGAGCTTTAGGCAGGTGTTTAGCATGTCCCCTCAGAACTGCCCTTATCACACATACCTTCAGTTTGAACTCACCTGCAGTGGTCGGTAACCACAGGCCCTGCAGGACATCTACCCCCCAAATATATTCAGGAATGGGAGAAATGTACACAGTATACTCCTTTAGGGGTAAATGCCCTATCCCCAATGGGATTTGGGCTTTCTTCACTCTAATTGCCTTATCCCCATAGCCATCTATCACAGCAGGGGTCCTAGGAAAATGCGCAGGGTTGCCAAAAATCAGAGAACATTCAGCCTCTGTGTTCACCAGTGCCAGAACACATTGTACATTCACAAGGGACCAAAGAATTGCTAATTCTATGTATGGCCTCTAGTCCCCACCACATCCCCCAAGGTGGGGACCTTGATGACCCATCAAACTGTGATGCCCAATCATCATCCTGTGGGGGTGACGGCCCAGGCAGATCCTGAGTTCTGTCCCCCAGGAAGCCTTGCATGGACACAGGCTGGACATGGGGCTTTGCCTCTGGCTTCCGTGTCCTGGACCTCAGTGGGTGGAACTACTCCTATGGCTTTAATTGGTGTCACTTTTTTTATTGAGCACTTACCTTATGGTAGGATATTTTATTTAATTTTTATGACAAACCTGAGAAGTAGTTACTTTATTCTTCTCATTTAAAAAAAGTATGCCTTCCTAAGGAGTATATGACACTTGCCAACAGCTACTACACCTAGAATCAAACTCAGGATGGACTCCATGATTTTCAATTTCTATTAGAGCTACAGCAAGATGATAGCAAGTTCATGATTTGGTGGGTATACATGTATGTGTATGTCACCCTAAGTATGCTTTACCTTGTTCTTCCAAAACACAGCCATGGATATTGTCAGATAAATGTTAATACTCTCAAAGATACTAAGAGAGAAAAAAAGAGACACACTGTTTTCTGACCTTTGTAATTAAGAATATATACACATAGGAGTGAAATATTGGTAGTACAGGAAACAGTAAAAAATATTTTGAAAGCAAGAAGTTGCTATTGCTTTGATTCTTTTGGCCTGATAGAAATACCTTTTCCATGATAGACAATTCTTGTGGATGAAATTCCCCTTGAGGTGTGAGAATTAGATTTGAACAAAGCTTGCATTTAGACTAGGTTCTACTCTGCAAATTATGAAGACACTTTGATGCTACAGTGGCTGATCAGACAAAATGAGAATTCTCTATGCTTCTCTTCTTTATCCCTGACATCTCACTTAAACATTTTTTTTTGTAGATAATTATTTTTTATTGAAGGGTAGTTGACAAACAGTATTACATTACATTAGTTTCAGGTATACAACATAGTGATTCAACATTAATAAACATGATAATTCTAGGTAGCAGCTATCACCATACCAAGTTGTTACAATATTTTGACTATATTCCTTATGCTATACATTACATCCCGGTTACTTATTTATTTTAAAATTGGAAGTGTGTACTTTTTCTTTGTTTGTGAGGGAATCTCTCATATTTATTGATCAAATGGTTGTTAACAACAATAAAATTCTGTATAGGGGAGTCAATGCTCAATGCACAATCATTAATCCACCCCAAGCCTAATTTTCGTCAGTCTCCAATCTTCTGAGGCATAACAAACAAGTTCTTACATGGAGAACAAATTCTTACATAGTGAATAAGTTACATGGTGAACAGTACAAGGGCAGTCATCACAGAAACTTTCGGCTTTGCTCATGCATTATGAACTATAAACACTCAGTTCAAATATGAATACTCATTTGATTTTTATACTTGATTTATATGTGAATACCACCTTTCTCTCTTTATTATTATTATTTTTAATAAAATGCTGAAGTGGCAGGTAGATACAAGATAAAGGTAGAAAACATAGTTTAGTGTTGTAAGAGAGCAAATGTAGATGATCAGGTGTGTGCCTGTAGACTATGTGTTAATCCAAGCTAGACAAGGGCAATAAAACATCCACGTATACAGAAGATTTCTCTCAGAACATGGGGGGTGAGGTACTAAGCCTCACCTCTGTTGATCCCCAATTTCTCACCTGATGACCCCGCTGCGACTGTGACTGTCTTAGGTTGTTCCTCCCTTGAGGAATCTTACCCGTCTCTGGCTAACCAGTCATCTTCCGGGGCCATACAGGGAAATGTAAAGTTGGTAAGTGAGAGAGAAGCCTTATTGTTTGAAATGGTTAGCTTTTTATTTCTTTTTTCATATTTCATATTTCATATTTATGCCCTGTAGCTTCTATACCCAGCATTTGTCTTGAGGTATCTTTACCACTTGGAAGAATTATGACACTCGGTAAATTTGATATGAGGCACGAATTCTATTTAAGGGTTGTAATTAGGAAGGAAGAAGAAAAGCTATAGAAGTAGCAGGTGGAAGAAAACATGGGAAGATTGATTATTTCTTTCACATATCTTCTTGTAGAGTAACTTCAGCATGTATAGGTTTTAAGCTACTACTTAAATTGCGCACACACATTAACATAATAGGAGTATAGTTACATAACCAAAGCATATCTGTAATTACCAGCCATCTCCAGTGAAACCAAGAAAACCAGTTAGGCACCTTAGGCATTTGTGAGAACTTATCTATGATATGGTGGATATTGTCCAACTGAACTTGAACAGTCTGAGAGAAATCAGACAAATTAAAACAACCCATTCCTGGGGACTGTTCACATGCCATATGTTCTTTTAACAGTAAATAGTCTGTAGTTTTAAGATTGAGGAGCGCTACAATTTGCACTTCTCCTAATTCTTGATTGAGTTCCAACAGTATAGATCCAGTCAAATTTGTTGTTTTACTGTATGCACAGGCCAGCTTAGATATCTCCTTCCTCATTCCCATGGCAAGTCAAGGAACTGGTGGGATGAGTGCATCTACAGCTGTAGCAGTGCATGGATCTTTGTTGGGGTTTTTTGATGATCATCTTCTGGCATGAGTCTTCCAGAGAGTGCTGATGTTGGAAGTTCTTTTTCATATAGTATCTTAGTTCATTTTCGGGGTAGCCCAATTAGGCTTTGATCCTCTGTATAAACACAAACAGACCCTTTGCCTACACTTTTGTATGCCCTTTATACCCTTGTGTAGAACTCACTGGAGGTCACCACACAGGAAATGCCTTTTTTTTTTTGGTATCATTAATCTACACTTACATGACGAATATTATGTTTACTAGGCTCTCCCCTATACCAGGTCCCCCCTATAAACCCCTTTATAGTCACTTTCCATCAGTATAGCAAAATGTTGTAGAATCATTACTTGCCTTCTCTGTGTTGTACAGCCCTCCCTTTTCGCCCACCCCCCCATGCATGCTAATCTTAATAACCCCCTATTTCTCCCCCAACTTATCCCTCCCTACCCACCCATCCTCCCCAGTCCCTTTCCCTTTGGTACCTGTTAGTCCATTCTTGAGTTCTGCGATTCTGCTGCTGTTTTGTTCCTTCCGTTTTTCCTTTGTTCTTATATTCCACAGATAAGTGAAATCATTTGGTATTTCTCTTTCTCCGCTTGGTTGTTTCACTGAGCATAATACCCTCCAGCTCCATCCATGTTGCTGCAAATGGTAGGATTTGCCCTTTTTTATGGCTGAGTAGTATTCCATTGTGTATATGTACCACTTCTTCTTTATCCATTCATCTATCAATGGACATTTAGGTTGCTTCCAATACTTGGCTATTGTAAATAGTGCTGCGATAAACATAGGGGTGCACTGATCTTTCTCATACTTGATTGCTGCATTCTTAGGGTAAATTCCAAGGAGTGCAATTCCTGGATCAAATGGTAAGTCTGTTTTGAGCATTTTGATGTACATCCATACTGCTTTCCACAATGGTTGAACAAGTTTACATTCCCACCAGCAGTGTAGGAGGGTTCCCCTTTCTCCACAGCCTCGCCAACATTTGTTGTTGTTTGTCTTTTGGATGGCAGCCATCCTTACTGGTGTGACGTGATACCTCATTGTAGTTTTAATTTGCATTTCTCTGATAATTAGCGATGTGGAGCATCTTTTCATGTGTCTGTTTGCCATCTGTATTTCTTTCTTGGAGAACTGTCTGTTCAGTTCCTCTGCCCATTTTTTAATTGGGTTATTTGTTTTTTCTTTGTTGAGGCATGTGAGCTCTTTATATATTCTGGACATCAAGCCTTTATCGGATCTGTCATTTTCAAATATATTCTCCCATACTGTAGGGTTCCTTTTTGTTCTATTGATGATGTCTTTTGCTGTACAGAAGATTTCAGCTTAATATAGTCCCACTTATTCATTTTTGCTGTTGTTTTCCTTGCCCAGGGAGATATGTTCAAGAAGAGGTCACTCATGTTTATGTCTAAGAGGTTTTTGCCTATGTTTTCTTCCAAGAGTTTAATGGTTTCATGACTTACATTCAGGTCTTTGATCCATTTTGAGTTTACTTTTGTATATGGGGTTAGACGATGGTCTAGTTTCATTCTCCTACATGTAGCTGTCCAGTTTTGCCAGCACCATCTGTTGAAGAGACTGTCATTTCGCCATTGTATGTCCATGGCTCCTTTATCAAATATTAATTGACCATATATGTCTGGGTTAGTGTCTGGATTCTCTAGTCTGTTCCATTGGTCTGTGGCTCTGCTCTTGTGCCAGTACCAAATTGTCTTGATTACTATAGCTTTATAGTAGAGCTTGAAGTTGGGGAGTGAGATCCCCCCTACTTTATTCTTCTTTCTCAGGATTGCTTTGGCTATTCGGGGTCTTTGGTGTTTCCATATGAATTTTTGAATTATTTGTTCCAGTTCATTGAAGAATGTTGCTGGTAGTTTCATAGGGATTGCATCAAATCTGTATATTGCTTTGGGCAGGATGGCCATTTTGACGATATTAATTCTTCCTAGCCATGAGCATGGGATGAGTTTCCATCTGTTAGTGTCCCCTTTAATTTCTCTTAAGAGTGACTTGTAGTTTTCAGAGTATAAGTCTTTCACTTCTTTGATTAGGTTTATTGCTAGGTATTTTATTTTTTTTGATGCAATTGTGAATGGAGTTGTTTTCCTGATTTCTCTTTCTGTTGGTTCATTGTTAGTGTATACGAAAGCCACAGATTTCTGTGTATTGATTTTGTATCCTGCAACTTTGCTGTATTCTGATATCAGTTCTAGTAGTTTTGGGGTGGAGTCTTTAGGGTTTTTTATGCACAGTATCATGTCATCTGCAAATAGTGACAGTTTAACTTCTTCTTTACCAATCTGGATTCCTTGTATTTTTTTGTTTTGTCTGATTGCCGTGGCTAGGACCTCCAGTACTATGTTAAATAACAGTGGGGAGAGTGGGCATCCCTGTCTAGTTCCCGATCTCAGAGGAAGTGCTTTCAGCTTCTCGCTGTTCAATATAATGTTGGCTGTGCATTTATCATAGATGGCCTTTATTATGTTGAGGTACTTGCCCTCTATTCCCATTTTGCTGAGAGTTTTTATCATGAATGGATGTTGAACTTTGTCAAATGCTTTTTCAGCATCTATGGAGATGATCATGTGGTTTTTGTCTTTCTTTTTGTTGATGTGGTGGATGATGTTGATGGACTTTTGAATGTTGTACCATCTTGCATCCCTGGGATGAATCCCACTTGGTCATGGTGTATGATCCTTTTGATGTATTTTTGAATTCGGTTTGCTAATATTTTGTTGAGTATTTTTGCATCTACGTTCATCAGGGATATTGGTCTGTAGTTTTCTTTTTTGGTGGGGTCTTTGCCTGCTTTTGGAATTAGGGTGATGTTAGCTTCATAAAATGAGTTTGGGAGTATTCCCTCCTCCTCTATTTTTTGGAAAACTTTAAGGAGAATGGGTATTATGTCTTCCCTGTATGTCTGATAAAATTCCGAGGTAAATCCATCTGGCCCGGGGGTTTTGTTCTTTGGTAGTTTTTTGATTACCGCTCCAATTTCGTTGCTGGTAATTGGTCTGTTTAGATTTTCTGTTTCTTTCTGGGTCAGTCTTGGAAGGTTGTATTTTTCTAGGCAGTTGTCCATTCCTCCTAGGTTTCCCAGCTTATTAGCATATAGGTTTTCATAGTATTCTCTAATAATTCTTTGTATTTCTGTGGTGTCCGTCATGATTTTTCCTTTCTCCTTTCTGATACTGTTGATTTGTGTTGACTCTCTTTTCCTCTTAATAAGTCTGGCTAGAGGCTTATCTATTATGTTTATTTTCTCGAAGAACCAGCTCTTGGTTTCATTGATTTTTGCTATTGTTTTATTCTTCTCAATTTTATTTATTTCTTCTCTGATCTTTATTATGTCCCTCCTTCTGCTGACCTTAGGCCTCATTTGATCTTCTTTTTCCAATTTCGGTAATTCTGACATTAGACCATTCATTTGGGATTGTTCTTCCTTTTTAAAATATGCTTGGATTGCTATATACTTTCCTCTTAAGACTGCTTTTGCTGTGTCCCACAGAAGTTGGGGCTTAGTGTTGTTGTTGTCATTTGTTTCCATATATTGCTGGGTCTCCATTTTGATTTGGTCATTGATCCATTGTTTATTTAGGAGCGTGTTGTTAAGCTTCCGTGTGTTTGTGAGCCTCTTTGCTTTCTTTGTAAAGTTTATTTCTAGTTTAATGCCTTTGTTGTCTGAAAAGTTGTTTGGTAGGATTTCAATATTTTGGAATTTTCTGAGGCTCTTTTTGTGGCCTAGTATGTGGTCTATTCTGGAGAATGTTCCATGTGCACTTGAGAAGTATGTATATCCTGTTGTTTTTCTATGTAGAGTTCTATAGATGTCTATTAGGTCCATCTGCTGTACTATGTTGTTCAGTGCTTCCATGTCCTTACTTATTTTCTGCCCGGTGGATCTATCCTTTGGGGTGAGTGGTGTGTTGAAGTCTCCTAGAAAGAATGCATTGCAGTCTATTTCCCCCTTTAGTTCTATTAGTATTTGTTTCACATATGCTGGTGCTCCTTTGTTGGGTACATATATATTTAGAATGTTTATATCCTCTTGTTGGACTGAGCCCTTTATCATTATATAGTGTCCTTCTTTATCTCTTGTTACTTTCTTTGTTTTGAAGTCTATTTTGTCTGATATTAGTACTGCAACCTCTGCTTTCTTCTCGCTGTTGTTTTCTTGAAATATGTTTTCCCATCCCTTGACTTTTAGTCTGTACATGTCTTTGGGTTTGAGGTGAGTTTCTTGTAAGCAGCATATAGATGGGTCTTGCTTTTTTATCCATTCTATTACTCTGTGTCTTTTGATTGGTGCATTCAGTCCATTTACATTTAGGCTGACTATTGAAAGATATGTACTTATTGCCATTGCAGGCTTTAAATTCGTGGTTACCAAAGGTTCAAGGTTAGCCTCTTTAGTATCTTACTGCCTAACTTAGCTCGCTTATTGAGCTGTTATATACACTGTCTGGAGATTCTTTTCTTCTCTCCCTTCTTATTCCTCCTCCTGGATTCTTCATATGTTGGGTGTTTTGTGCTGTGCTCTTCCTAGGAGTGCTCCCATCTAGAGCAGTCCCTGTAAGATGTCCTGTAGAGGTGGTTTGTGGGAAGCAAATTCCCTCAGCTTTTGTTTGTCTGGGAATTGTTTAATCCCACCGTCATATTTGAATAATAGTCGTGCTGAATACATTATCCTTGGTTCAAGGCCCTTCTGTTTCATTGTATTAAATATATCGTGCCATTCTCTTCTGGCCTGTAGGGTTTCTGTTGAGAAGTCCGATGTTAGCCTGATGGGTTTTCCTTTATAGGTGACCTTTTTCTCTCTAGCTGCCTTTAAAACTCTTTCCTTGTCCTTGATCTTTGCCATTTTAATTATTATGTGTCTTGGTGTTGTCCTCCTTGGATCCTTTCTGTTGGGGGTTCTGTGTATTTCCGTGGTCTGTTTGATTATTTCCTCCCCCAGTTTGGGGAAGTTTTCAGCAATTATTTCTTCCAAGATACTTTCCGTCCCTTTTCTTCTCTCTTCTTCTTCTGGTACCCCTATAATACGGATATTGTTCCTTTTGGATTGGTCACACAGTTCTCTTAATATTGTTTCATTCCTGTAGATCCTTTTGTCTCTCTCTGTCAGCTTCTATGCGTTCCTGTTCTCTGATTTCAATTCCATCAATGGCCTCTTGCATTCTATCCATTCTGCTTATAAACCCTTCCAGAGTTTGTTTCATTTCTGCGATCTCCTTTCTGGCATCTGTGATCTCCCTCCAGACTTCATCCCATTTCTCTTGCGTATTTCTCTGCATCTCTGTCAGCATGTTTATGATTCTTATTTTGAGTTCTTTGTCAGGAAGACTGGTTAGGTCTGTCTCCTTCTCTGGTGTTGTCTCTGTGATCTTTGTCTGCCTGTAGTTTTGCCTTTTCATGGTGATAGGAATAGTTTGCAGAGCTGGGACGAGTGACGGCTGGAAGAACTTCCCATCTTGTTGGTTTGCGGCCCTCCTCTCCTGGGAGAACAGCGGCCTCTAGTGGCTTGTGCTGCGCAGCTGCGCGCAGACAGGGTTTCTGCTTCCTGCCCGGCTGCTATGGAGTTAATCTCCGCTGTTGCTGTGGGCGTGGCCTGGCTCTGGCAGCTGCTCCAAAGTGGTGGAGTCGCGTTGGAGGGGGAGCGGCTGGGAGGCTATTTATCTCCATAAGGGGCCCCTCTGCTCCCTGCAGCCCAGGGGTTAGGGTGCCCAGAGATCCCCGGATTCCCTGCCTCTGGATTAAGTGTCCCGCCCTGCTCCTTTAAGACTTCCAAAAAGCACCGGCCAAAACAAAACAATGATCACAAAAAAAATTTTTTTTAATTAAAAAAAAAAGTAAGAAAAAACGTGGTCGCTCGTTTTTCTTTATTCTCCGGCACCAGCCTCAGGCATCTGCTCACCGGTCTTGCTGCCCTGTTTCCCTAGTATTGGGGTCCCTATCCCTTTAAGACTTCCAAAAAGTGCTCGCCAAAACAAAGCAGCCAAAAAAAAAAAAATTGGCGCTCACTTTTCTGGTGTCCTCCGGCGCCTGGCCTCCGGTGCCCACTCACTTTTCTTGCTGCTCTGTTTCCCTAGTATCCAGGGCCCCCCGTGCACGTACTGTGTCTGCACTCTGGCCCAGATGGCTGGGGCTGGGTGTTCGGCAGTCCTGGGCTCCGTCTCCCTCCCGCTCTGCCTATTCCTCTCCCTCTGGGAGCTGGGGGGAGGGGCGCTTGGCTCCCGCCGGGCGGGGGCTTGTATCTTACCCCCTTCGCGAGGCGCTGGGTTCTCTCAGGTGCGGATGTGGTGTGGATATTGTCCTGTGTTCTCTGGTCTTTATTCTAGGAAGAGTTGTCTTTGTTATATTTTCATAGATATATGTGGTTTTGGGAGGAGATTTCCGCTGCTCTACTCACGCCGCCATCTTGGCTCCTGTCCCTTAAACATTTTTCTATAACCTTTATGGTATGTATAAATATGAGAAACTGAAAAATCAGTTACTGGTATTTCTAATCAAATGCTTGAATTATTTGAAAGGGAGGAACCAAGGAAGTTGGTGACATGTCTCAACTCAAGATTCTTTTGAAATCCTTTACTGTGGGTAGACAGAGTAATGGCCTCACAAAAATGTCCACAGTCCTAATCCCTTTAACTGTGACTATGTTTGTGTGGATAAAATGGCAACATTTCCAGAATCTCGTGGCTGGCCTTAGTGCGTGTCCATATCAATAGGTGTTTCCAATAGGTGAGGACAAGTAGTCAATCTCCATATCAATAAGTAATTACAAGGGCAAGCAGGGCTTATTTGGACCTGAAAGGTTGGATAGGGCCCCTTTTTACCTGCAGTCTGGTCCTAAGGGACACGGGCGCTTGTAAGCAATAAACAAGTTTTTA
Source organism: Manis pentadactyla (assembly GCF_030020395.1). Lineage (NCBI taxonomy): Eukaryota > Metazoa > Chordata > Mammalia > Pholidota > Manidae > Manis > Manis pentadactyla. The sequence goes on along the minus strand of NC_080021.1, from coordinate 120,568,208 downwards.
CCACTATATTTCTCCCTTTGACGGGTTTCAGTTTCAAAGGTATTTCACCCTGGGATTTTCCCCCTGAGTGACAGCTGGTGGTAGTCAGCAGGACCTCTGAACCGAAATCTGTCTACATGGGTGCTACCCTTGGGTGGGCTGCCCCTAGAGATGGTGGGGAGATACCTGAAACCCCCCATGGATGATTAGGTTGCCCCAGTGGCTGCAGCATAAAAGGTGCAACTTCACCCAGGACCCCCTATTTGGGGGACTTCTAACTGGGGAGCCACTAGTGGGGAATTGGTCTAGGGTAAAGCACCTCCTAGAGCGGTGTGGTGGAGACACCAGAAGCTGTGGAATTAGCCCTCTGTTAGAGGCCCTGAGTGGCCATGTAGCAGCCAGGATCATGGGATGTCTTATTCTCGAGATAGTGGAAATGGTTATCAAGGAGAGAGACACATACACTTCAGCATCACTTGGAAGAGCTAGGCAATGACCTATGGGATGCCCTTAAGAAAGACAGCCAGTTATTGAGAAGACAGGTCATGCTGCTGGAAGATACATTAGCAGTGAGGGAGGAGGCAGCCAGAGAATCCATGTTGCAGGATGCCACAGGGGAGAGGGAGGAAAGAGCGATGCCTTCTACCCCCAGAGATGGTAGAGGAGATGTGAAGAGAGGATGAAGAGGTAGGGCCAAGGGCCAATCTGTTGCTGAGGCCACAGCCCAAGGCACCAGCATTAAAGACTCTCCCAGTTGTAATTAAGAAAGTTAAAAAGCAACAACTGTGGGCTCCTCACAGGAAGGAGCTGCCCCCTCCCCAGGTTGTGGACTCCA